>NC_047042.1:84187548-84489770 GCF_011762595.2 Tursiops truncatus | reverse complement strand
AGGACTCCACGCTTCCACCGCAGCAGGGCACAGGTTCTACCCTGGTCGGGGAACAAGGGTCCCGCAAGCCGTGAGGTGCAGCCAACAAAAAAAGTAATTATTTCCTTCCCCAAACTGGCTCCTCCTCCTGGGTTCCCTATCTCCCTGAGAAACCACGTCAGACAGCCAGACATCCATCACCTTGCACTTCACCCCTGCTCACTTCCGTGAGACGTTATCAGTTTTACTTCCAATACGTCTCTCACCTCTATCCTTTCCTCACCATCCCCACCACCATGACCCTCTCTCAGGTTTTCATCATCTGCACCTGGATTACTACAGTATATCCCAAATGGCCCCTGAACTCCCAAGCCCCCCCCAAACACCTACCACCAGGGGTATTTTTCCAAAACACAGGTCTGGTCATGTTACTCCCTTACTCCAAAATCATTCCTGGTTCCCCATAGCCTTCACGCCCTTCCTAATCCAACCTCAACCACCATTCAGTGTCCTCTCTCAGCACTCTCCAAAAGCACCCTACTCTGGGCTTCCCTGGTGGCGCAGTGGTTGAGAGTCCGCCTGCCAATGCAGGGGATGTGGGTTCGTGCCCCGGTCCGGGAGGATCCCACATGCCGCGGAGTGGCTGGGCCCGTGAACCATGGCCTGTGAGCCTGCGCGTCCGGAGCCTGTGCTCCGCAATGGGAGAGGCCACAACAGTGAGAGGCCCGCATACTGCAAAAATAAATAAATAAATAAATAAATAAAATAAAAATAAAATAAAATAAAAAGCACCCTACTCTTCAGCAAGTCCACACTAGTCTTTCCCTAAACACGCCATGCACTTTTCAGGCATAGTGGTCCCTCTTTCCTCTGGACTCTCTTCACCTTGTCCCTGCCCTTCAGCAGACTTGGTCCTGGTCCTTTTGTGGTGGCCTGCTCCACCAGCCTGGGAGCTCCTTAACACGGCAGGTCCCGCCTCTGCAGCCCCAGCCCCTCTCACGGTGTTGAGCGCGTCGGATGTTCAAACACCGACAGAATTCGATTGATTCATTCATACACTCACTTATTCAGTCAATAAATGTTTGTTTAGACCTAGCTCTGGGCAAAGCATAGTTTTAAGCCCTGGGAGGAGGGAGGCGTGCAAGGACGCTTGACCCGGAATACACCTGGCAGCTAGGATGTGTACGCTCGTACCTGTGCTTCAGACAACACGTGAGAAGGGCTGTGGGAAGGCTGCAAAGAGCACAGGGGCTCCCTAGAGGGAAATATCCCAGCACAGCTGCAGCCTTCACCTTAACAATCCAAGTGGCCCACTGGGACCCAGGCAGGGGTGGCTGGCAGCCAGTGCTGAATACCGGGCATCACCAAGCTTTCCAGTTCAATTCTGGTGAATTCGCTGGGCACTGTGCTGGGAGGCTCACGAAGTTGCCTCAGTTCCCACCACCCAGGTCCCAGATCCCGTGACCTTTGAGAATTCCTCCCTGCCGGCCCCAGGCCACGTGAACTCTCACTCCCGCAGACTCCAGGCGCACACACTCTGCTGCCGCAGGTGCAATTCTGCTGCACTGGTTATTTTCTATCGGTCCTGCTATTTGTATCAGTCAGCACCTCAGCAGTAAACCAAGAGCATGCTCTCACTAGGCTAACTGGGCGAGAGCTTTTTAAATAAAGGTTCTATTTACAAAGGTGTGGGCAGGTTCGAGAGGAACCAGAAGAGATAGGGCTCTACCCCAGGGCCACCAAAGGACACCTGTCACACCCTACCTGAAGTGGGGAGGGGAAAGACCATCACTGCACCCTGGAAGAAGAAGGTCAAACAGGATCCCACACAGGCAGAGCTGGCTTTCCTAGCCAGCACCCAGGCTCCATTGCCACCATCTTCCCCTCATCTTCCACCCCCACAGCATCTATCTGTGTCCAATGTCCTGCACCTTCAGAGCCAGAGAGGTGACCTGGAGCTGCAGCTACTTCCTGCAAATGCCAGTGCTGAGCCAGACCCTGATGCTCATGGAGCGGGGCCCGGCCACCCAATGCCAAGACCCAGCGCTGGCCACGCACATGTGTTTGCACTTATCGTCTTCGTCCCCTAACTCACGTAGACACTCTGGGGTCTCCCCCCAAGACTGCCCCAATGCCTGGCTGTGGAATACAGAGGCCATGTTCCCCCTTTCTGGAAGTGCCCGTGTTTCTCTTTCCATGAGAGTACATCACCTGGCTTGTGTATGTCCAGAGAGGGAGGCTGGGGCAAAGGGGCCGCCGGAATTCCAGGGCTCCTTACCAACACCATTTGACATCACTCCCCAGGTTGTACCAGGAACGGGGAAGCCCGTAAGTCCACTTGAAACTTCTCTAAACAGCAGAGTTCTGGATGCAAGGCAGCTCTGGCCGCAGCCCTCACATGGGATCTTGCAAGGGGCCTGGGGCTTTGCCCTTCATCATCATGTCAGCCTGCTGAGAGCCCAGCCTCTGCAGAACCATAAACAGGGAGCGGGAGTGGAGGTGGAGGGGGTGATGGACTGCTTTTTCGGCAGCACAGCCAATTAATAAGGAAGTTTAAAGGGTCATTGTGTTATTCCACTTACGAAAAGAATGTGACCTGGGGCCACGGTTCCAGGTACCTGCTCTCAGCGGCTCTGGTGTTGCTCTGGGTGATAAGGGCGGCTCTGGGGGAGTGAGCATCTGTCTGGTCTCCTGTGAATGGTTATGCTGAGCAGCCCGCGGAGCCCACGACAAGGAAACTGTAGTCAGCAGGTTCATCTGAGGCTCTCCCCAAGCCCTCTGCTATTCCCCACAAGCCCCAGGCTGCCCCTTACAGGTCAAGCCCCCTGCCCCAGCAGGATTCCCAGGCCTCTGTGGCACGTCGCCTCCTGTCTACTCTGGGTCCTGTTCTCTGTCCTCTAAGATACGACCCCATCTGGCTCCCAGCCTGTGCAGATATGGCCATGCCAGGCATGAGGTTTGAACGGATGGGCTTCACTACACCAGCATCAGCACCTGTGCCAACGTCAGTACAGAAGCCCAGGACTGGGCAGTTGCTTGAAGGCACTGGAGAAAGAACACTCTCACACACTGGCCAATGCCTGAAATTCCACCCTTAGACATTCATTCCTTTAACTTAAACGCTGAATCTTCAGGAGTCTCTGTTCTGGGAGAGAGGAGTGACCCTGCCACCCCTTCCTGCCAGGAGGCCACACATTCATTCCAATGGCAGTTTTCCAGAGACAATGGCCTTGTCCTTGCCTGGAGTACCTGAGTCCAGGCACAGAGGGGGTGTGGCCTGCTAGGGAGGAAACGCTGCCATAGGCTGGCCCTGTCGAGACCAAATGATTCCACAGAAACAGCAGTGGCCCAAGGATCAGCAACTGTGGATCCTCAGCTATGTGAGCTTGAGAAGGTCATTTCTCTCCGAGTCTCAGTTTTCCCAACTCTAAAATGAGGAGGAGGATGAGTGGTCCCCAAGCTTCCTCCCAGCTCAGAAATACTCGGCCGTGGACTTCCCTGGTGGCGCAGTGGTTGAGAGTCCGCCTGCCGATGCAGGGGACACGGGTTAGAGCCCTGGTCTGGGAGGATCCCACATGCCGCGGAGCAACTGGGCCCGTGAGCCACAACTACTGAGCCTGCGTGTCTGGAGCCTGTGCTCCGCAACGGGAGAGGCCGCGATAGTGAGAGGCCCGTGCACCGCGATGAAGAGTGGCCCCCACTTGCCACAACTAGAGAAAGCCCTCGCACAGAAACGAAGACCCAACACAGCAAAAATTAATTAATTAAATAATAAACTCCTACCCCCAACATCTTAAAAAAAAAAAACACAGATGCGATGCCTCTTAATCAAATATATGAATTTATTTAGCTCTTTCTTCCTTCCCTCCTTCCTTCTTCCCTTCCTTCCCTCCTTCCTTCTTCCCTTCCTTCCCTCCTTCCTTCTTCCCTTCCTTCCTTATTTAATCTGTCCAAACAAGGAGGCTATGATCAACAACCCAGCTAGCTGGTTCTCCAAATTCCAAAGCACCAGTAGGAAGCTTAGAAAGAGGTAAGAACAGGAAAGAAAACACCACGTGAGCCATCAATACTCTGAAGAGACAGTTCCAGGTAGGTATATAAACTGGTACCAAAAGTTTAGGATAAAATCATAGATAGTCTATCCGTAGTGGGATATTAAGAGCAAAATCGCCCGTGGAGGATAAGTCCCTGATCTTAAGGGTGACATCGGAGAGAATGATCACCCACAAACCCAGGGTGCTCCTATGGGACACACAGGCCCTCAGCTCAGCGGACCACAGACTCAAGCCAGGGCAGTCTTTCCTACGTCCTCAATGACACCTAGAAACCCTCCAGCCCGATGCAGCCAGAAACCCCCTCTTCCAAACAGCTGAATATCCACCAGATGCCTCCGCCCGGGCCTGACCGTCAGAGCACGGAGGGTGGTATTTTTTAATCTCGTTGCTTTTCTGTCTCTTTGTTCTTCCCTATGCCTCATTTTCTTGACACGTCTTTAATAACTGAGCAGGTCTGGAACAATCCTCCTCTTGTCCCACATGGGTTTTTGCCACCCCCTCTGTGGAGGGGGACTGCTGGAGTCCCAAGCTGCCCCGAGTACCTCCTGCCAGGGCAGCTGGCCCGCAGCCCCCGGGAGAGCACTGGGAAGCGGGGGTCCTGGAGCCACCACGGAATCCATCAGCCACAGGAAATGAGACTGTAGCAGAAAACAAGGTCTGTCCGCCAACACTTCTGCCCTGCCCTGCGCAGGCAAGCACACACGTGCACACACATGTGCACACACATACACACACAAGTACACCCATGACTCCTCCAGCTAGCAACGCCTGAGTCATTGCGTCCCACAAGTTGCTGAGGGGTTTTGAGGGAGGCGTTCTAGGTTGGAACACGCCAAATCAGGCGTTTTCCTACAGCTCAGGATGACGCTGAGAACACATCCCCACGGACAGGATATTACTTACACGAACAGAGAGTCCCCAGCTGGTCAACATTCAAGTGGCAACTATAGCATAGAACATTCCAGATCTCCCGAATGCTTCCCAAACCATCAGGTGTCCTGACAGTCCAGGTGCGGGGAAGGGAGGTTGTTATGGTTGAGCCCATAGATGGGACACTGTGCTGGGAGGGCGGCACCAAGGAGGAAGCTGGGCCCCACCCCAAGGGGCACCCATACTTTCAGAGGGGCCACTGCATACTCAGCAGGCTGCCAGCGGGGCCCTAACAAACTAAATCCTGCGAGAGCACCAACAAGGGGCTGGGGGAGGGATCCCAAAGGCGGTGGCACTGGAATGGAGCCTTAAACTCTGAGCGGCATCTAAGTTCTCTGCTACTACGGCAGGCACAGGAGTGCAAGCCCAGGGTATGAACTGGCCTGGCTGGGAGCAGGCCAGAGCAGCTGGACCACAAACTACTCGAGGGCTGATGAGGCTAGAAGAAAAAAGCAGGGCTGGGTCACAGAAGACTTGAATGTTGTGGTGAGAGTTTGAATTTCATTTGCTCTAGGAAATGGGTTTTCAGCAAAGGCTTTCTAGGAAAGCACAGACCCCAGAGGCTGACTGCCTGGGCTCAAGTCCCAGCTCTGCCACTTACTAGGTATGTGACCTTGGGAAAGATGTTTAACCTCTCTGTGCCTCGGTTTTCTCATCCGTCAGATGGGATAACATACTTCATCAATTACAAATGCACCTTTTTTTTTTTCACATTTTAAAACATCTAAAGTCATCTTAGAATCACTGGCTAGGTGGGCAATAATGGCACAGCTGTCTTCAGCTCTGTGTGCATATCCAATATTGCAGAATCTACGCCAGTCATTTGAAAGAAGATCCGCGCTTTTAAGCAATCCTGCCTCACTCTTAATGGCACAGAGAAATTATGTGAGAAAAAAACATGGATACTCATGACTCTGAGCTTAAGAACAATTCAGAAGGGTGGAACTCTGAAGATGAGGAATTTTTAACAATATCTAATTTATTTCACTTACAAACTTCTTAAGTATGCACAGGAGCTCTTTCATTAAACATAAAAGAAAAACTCTAAGTGATAGGAATACATGGCGTCATAATTTTTCTTTTTTGGTGCTACAAAAATAAGATGTATCTTACAATTAATGGCATCTTCAAGTCTGTGAGATATGGTTATAACCATACATACCTCATAAGATTGTTAGGAGGATAAAATGAGTTAATATTTATAAAGCACTTAGAATGGTGCCTGGTCCATAATGATTCCAATATACATGCTGTCCAGTAAATAATCTGATTTGTGTTTTAGAAACGTTCCTGGCAGGGTTGTACTTTAAAGGAGGACACCAGGAGCACAGGGCAGGAGACCCCTGCAGTGGTCTGGGAGAGAGATGGTGGGATCCCATGTTCATCATGGCCATGTGGGTAGAGAGAAGTGATGGGCGGACTGGAAGAGTTTTGAAGGTGGTCCTCACACATCCTTTACTGGACGTGTGTATATGAGGAAGAGGGAGGAGGTTAAAACACCACCAGAGGTTTCTGGCTGGGGCCACAGAGCGATGCTTTCAGCTGAGACGGGAAATTAAGAGAAGCAGGTATGGGGAACAAAAGACTGAGGTGCGGGGGACAGGTTGGGCGGGGACAGACTGGTGGAAGTATCTGGCAAGAAGCTGGAAATTAAGGCTCAGTGCCCAAAGGGCAAATCCAAGACCATGGAAAAAGCGAAGGAAGGGAGGGAGGTAAGGAGAGAGGAAGAAAGGAGGAAGGGAGAGAGGGAGGGAGGAAGGAACGAACCAGTGAATGTGCCAACCAAGCAACCAACCAAAAAACGAAGGAAAGAAGCGGAGCTGAGCCAAGTCCCACCCACCATACATGGCTTAGGTCAGTCACGGCTGGAGCCCTCACCCCATTCTCTTTAATACCTGAGTTACTTGTACAGTCGTCAGTCTCCCCAGCGCAACAGTGAGCTGAGCGCAGGGACCATGTCTCCTCCTGTCTGTAACTCAGCGCTCAGCCCGGCCCCAGCACATGCTGGCTCTTCCATGGGTATCTGTGGGTACCACACCCTGCAAGGGGAGAAGCCTTGAAGCCTCGTCCTCTGGTTCATTTGCCCTTCACTCTGCTCCCTCAAACCGTGCTTGGCGACTACGAGACAAAACTGGTTGGGAACCAAAATGGATCAGGAGGAAAAATGTAGGCTTCTTGCCAGCATCCATGCCCAACAGGACGAGGAGGGAGGACAGAGACCCAACCAGAGAGGAGAAGACAACACAAGACCAGTTGGGTGAACACAGATGACGAGAGAGAAATGAGAACGTTCCAAGGGCTGGCCCGTCCATCCATCTGCCAGGAGTCCCTAATTGCTGTCCCCTGCGGTGACCTCAGTGTCCCAACACCCCGGAAACCCCACCTCCCGGCTCCCAGCTCAAGTGCTTCACCCCCCAGGCACTGTCTCAAGGTGGGTGGAAAGAGCCATGACCAGGAGCTTAGCTGCAGGGCCGCTGGCCCCCCGCTGCGGCTGGGACATCAAGACCCGAGCCCCTCACCTCGCCGGGTGGGCTCGGTTTCCTCGTCTGGGCAGCGAGGGGTGGACGGAGTGGAGGCCGGCTCCTCCGTGACTCCGAGTCTCTGATTCTCTCTGCCCTCTCCTCTGCATCCGTCCAGCACTCAGGGGAAGCTGGCTGCACCTCACCAAGTCGCCTTCCCCCAGGTGCTTCGCCAGCACTTTCCAGAGATGCCCTGTGCCTGGGGACTGGCCATCCTCTCCCGGCCACTGTGTCTCTAACGTGTTTCCTTGTATCCACTGCCCCCCTCTAGGCTTAGCAGCCCAAACCTCAGCTCGGCCTCACAGGGTGGGCCTCAG
Source organism: Tursiops truncatus (assembly GCF_011762595.2). Taxonomy (NCBI): domain Eukaryota; kingdom Metazoa; phylum Chordata; class Mammalia; order Artiodactyla; family Delphinidae; genus Tursiops; species Tursiops truncatus. The sequence goes on along the minus strand of NC_047042.1, from coordinate 84,481,970 downwards.
TCATCGGGGTCAACACGCTGAGGCCTTTCCTGAGGGCTCCAGGGCAACCCCCCACCCCATGACCCAGAGGCCTGGCCGTCAGCCCCAGGCATGCCCCTGTGATCACGTCACTGTTCTGGGTGAATCGCTGTCCAGTTCAAGGAGAAGGTCTGAAAGGGAAGTTTGAGGCCACCCCCTGGTACACACCCTCCAGCAGAATGGGCTTTCTGACGAGCCCCTACTCTTAGGGGACGGTCAAGCCTGCCCTGCCTGCACCCTGGGGCTCAGACTGACAACATCAGCAGAGAAAGGAGCAGCCCGCAGCAGGAAGTGAGCCCTGATAAACGTTCAATGACAAAAAAGGCGGCCGGGGTGGCCCTGAAGGGGCGGGGGGGGGGGGGGGGGGGGGGCAAAGGAAAACAGACGCTGGATGAGATCAGGGAAATGGCGTCCCACCCTGCTCCACACCAGCACTTTCCGTGGGTGCCCCAGGATGGATCCAGGTCTATTTTTGGTCACTGCCCACCCCCTTCCCGTCCCAGGCCCATTCCAGAAATGCTGGGTCTGCTCCCCAGGCGGGAACTCCACCCCTGACCCAGAGAGCAGCGAGACCTTCCAGAACCCCGTGGCGTGTTCCACCGACCCCTCTGCACTTTGCTTGCCCCCACCAGCTGAGAGGGCGCAAAGCCACCTTATTTCATCAGAGCTGGAAAGGAGGGGACACCTGAGGTCACGGGACGCCCACGGAAGGCTGGGGCCTGGGAAGCATGGGGTTGGGCCTGGCAAATGGTGGCCGCTGGCAGCCGTGACAGTCCCCAGAGAACTAAGGGGCTTTACAAAGAGACCATGGAGCAGAATTCGAGCTGGAGGGACATTCATAGGAGGGTGGAGCAGGCCGGAAGCTCCACAGAGACATTCAGGAAGCCAAAGGTTGTAACACAGAGTTTCCTAGGGAGGTGGAGGGGAAAAGCATGAATGGTGGGTCTGAGGAATGAAAACCCCACAAGGCCCCGAGATTTGCGAGAAGGGCTCCTTGAAGAGCAAAGGTGGGCAAGCCTGCCCAAGCACCAGTTACTCCGAGGTGAAAACCTTGGGGGGACCCAGAAGAAATGAAAGAAAAACAGTCCAGACTTTGGAAATGGGGCAGAGGGACTAGGCCACATGTGGGTTCAGCTCAGGGAGACAAACATTAGCAGAAGTTGATTTTTTGATGCACTTTATGTCTTGGTGCTTGGTTTATCCAGTTGCCAAGACGTCACCTCACCCAGGTGTGCTCCTTGCGGGCAGAGAGAACATCTTTTGTTCATCCTTGTTTCTAGCAGTGTGATAACTTGAAATATGTAAAAACCCGTCAGAAGAGCTATCGGCCAGCACACCACACCCAGGACCACCGGCTGGGTGTGTACCTTAATCGGCACCCAGTCCCAGGAAAGGACGCGTGTGAGCACCAAGTTCATGAAAGAAAAGAGCAGTTTCGTCAAGTCACGGGATTGACTTGGGGGCTCAAGTGACTTTCTTCTCCCCGAACTATGGTCCTAATGAGGGCTCTGGGCTGGCACCCAGGTGGAGGGCACTGTCCTGGCTGCCGGCTGCTTCCTGCCCACTGGCGAGCTGACCCTCCACGGGGGAGGCCCAAAGGGAGCAGCTGGGCCCCGCTGTGTTTTCAGAACTCAGGATGGCCTCCAGCGTCAGCAAATAGCACCAGAAGGTTTCATCAGAAAATCAGAAACCAGGGACTAAATAAAGCAAGCAAGAAGCAACAGCTGCCTGCCATCACTCTAATTAAAGACAATACTCCGTCCACTCTGGTCATGCTGCTCCCTGATACACGCACGCACGCACGCACACACACACACACACACACACACACACACACACACACAGGCCACCTGCAGACAGACCGAGGTCATAGCCTGGGGCCAGGGGAGGCTCCTCAGCCCCAAGTGTGGCCACAGCTCCTATGCACCCTCTCCCCCTTCACCCCATCAGTACTGGTTTTCATGCTCTTTCTAGAACCTGCCAGACTGGGTCTCTACCTCGGAGCCTCCACGCCTGCTGTTCTCAGTGGCTGAAAAGCTCTCCTGTCGCTCTCCTGCTCTCACCGGTCACTCCTTAACTCCATTCAAACGCTGCTCAAAGATCACCCCTTAGAAAGGCCTTCCCTACAGGCCCAATCTAAAATAGCACCTGTGCGGCCTGCCACCATCTCGTCATTCTATTTTCATTTTCTTCAAAGCACCCGTCTCTATGTGAAGTTATATCCTCCTGTTTGGCTGGCTTGTTATCGGTTCCCACCCAGCCCCCCAACTCATCCCCACGCCCACCTTCACCCCCCAGCCCCGCGCACCTGAACACCCTAAGGACAGGGACTCTCTTGCTCACTGCTGTCTGCCAGGCTGCTTGAACAGTATCTGGTACACAGCAAGCTTTCAACAGACAGGTATTTACTGAATGAACTGGTATTCCTTCCATGCCAAGATGCCCCAGCTGACTTACCATCAGAGTTTGAGCTGCTGTTTCCAGTGAAGAGAGTTCCTACCCATTGTTGTCACAAGGCCACCTACCAGACGGCAGCACTGGAAGGGACATCATGCTAGTTTCCTTGTGCCAGGCCCTCTGCTAGCTTCTCTATGTGTATCAGGTCTTTTATTCCTCACGATAACCTCACGCATTCAGCATTTTTAGCTCCATTTAACAGGTGAGAAACCCAGGGCTCAGAGAAGGAACTTGAAGTTGCCCAAGCTCACTGGGGTACTCCATGAAAGAGCCTGGACTTAAACTCAGATCTGCTGGACTCCAAAGCTCAGCCACAAAGAAGCTTTTTCCTGGGACAAAACCAGAGCAATTGAAGCACCTTACTGAAAATGCTCCCTCCCTCCAGCCCTGCATCAATGAGTACCAGCCTGCCCAGGCCCAAGGAAGAGCACTTTTCCACCTTCCCTTCCCACAGCACCCAGGGCGCTGAAGGGGTTAATGAGGCTTGTCCAGCTTCACACCCAAACTCCCAACAAGTGGAGGTTGAATGATCTCGTCTAAGAATTGTCTGCCAGATATCCCGGGGCAGGGGGCCTCGCTCAGACCCTCCACCCTTTCCCTGAAGCCGATAGGCATCTCCTGAACTTATCTAAGTCAGAGGAGGAAAACTGTCAGCCCAACGTCAGCCCAGCACAGCTGGGCTCCACAGAGCCCGCCGCCTAGGACAATGGGGCGGGGTTTCCGGCCAGGGCGGCTGCAAGATGGGGGGGAAAGCAGGGCCCCAGGCCGGCCAGAGGAAGGCAGAAACTCAGTGCACCGGCAGGGAGACGGCCTGGCCTTCGAGGGCTGAGCTGTGGACTCACTGCAGGTCTCAGGGACAAGTCACTTCCCCAGGGGGCACCTTTGTCTCAAAGGGAAGGAGCCAGGAAAGGTGGTTGCTCAGCGTTAATGAGTTTCCCGAGCCCAGCGCTCTCTCGGGGCACTTTTTAAATATCATCTCAGCAAGACCTTCACTACACTCTGTGAAGTAGGTACTTCTCGTGTTCCCATTTTACAGATGAGGAAACTAAAGTTCAGAGGGGTCAGACAACTCACCCCCCACCCCCACCCGTCACTTCTATGCTTCATTTCTTTTTTTTTTGCATTTCTAATTTTAAGGAGAATGAGCTCAGTTCTGCCATCTCACATGCTTTCCCCTTCCCATCAACACAAGCAGGGGCCCCGAGCTCTCCGGAACCTTCCCCAGGAGAATGACGACATCTGTGTTGTCTACAAGGCCCGCTCGGCCACGTGCAGCACGGCAGCTGCACAAACATATGGAGATGTTGTCCTTTCCAACCCTAGTTATACACCTCGTGCTTTACACAGCCTCCCATCTCTGGAGATTCCGGAGTCTTTGGGCACGGCCATCTCACCACCCACATCTCACTCTGCGGGGATGGATGCGCTGGGGATCTGGAGATCAGAATTTCAGGCTCCGTCCTGCTGCTCCCAGTGGTGCGATGTCTATGTGTCAGATGTCGAGAAACCTGCTCACTTAGGGGTCCTGAAAAGGCCCACGGTGAGCTAGAGACCCCGCCCCCCCCCCCACCAGGGCCATTGTGTGTAAGGTGCCCAGTGCTGAGTTGCTGGAAGGGCAGTAGAAAGAACACTCTCCAGAGGGTGAGGGAGGACACGTGCGATGCCAACACTGGCTCAGCGTCATCCTACTGGGGACGCTGAGGCAGAACAAGTCATCCTGGGGTCCAATCTACCCAAACATAAGTTATGCCATCAATTCCTTGCTCCCTCTGGTACACTCTCCTTGACCAAGCAGACACTTTATTTGATCTTCGTATGCCCCAGAATCTAGCTTATCGGCCAAAGAGGCTCAGAAAACACAGAGAAACCTCCAGGACTGCTTCCAGCAGAAGGAACAAAATCACCTTCCTGTAAGACAACATCACCTTTAGAACACTGTCTGTCAAGAACCTGTGAGGACAGATTCCAGGGGTCATTGTTGAGGCTGAAAGCTCAAGTGTTGGTGCATCCAGACCAAAGATCCAGTTGATTTTTGTAGGTGCGACCCTGGTACCCCAGCAGACCCTTTGAGGTTCCTGTCAACTCTATTTTTGTCCCTGCATCTGGGAAAACTGACTAAATTTCCTTTTATTTGGAACCAAGCCCAACTCTGAAGTTGGGTGGATGCAGCCACACTTCCGCACCCAAGTTTCCGTAGGTTTGAAAACAACGCTGGGTGTTGCAGGGAACAGCTGTGCTAACAAGCACAGCTCTTATCTGTCCCAGCCTAGTCCTGCCGGGGTGTCCTGGAGAGCCAGGGCACTGACTGAAGAGCAGCCGGCCACACCCGCCAGGGCCAGAGCTACAAAAAGGCTGGGTCATCAGATAAGGGCCTCAGAGAAAACCCTTAGAAAATGACCACAAGAGTCACTTCACCAGTGGGAGGGGTTCTCCCCCCAAAAGTGCCTCCAGAACTACCAGAAAGACCGGCCTGATCATCCTCGTGCCACCCAGATCACGTCCCTCCTCAGCATTTCCACACCCAGGTCTGAACTGGCACAGGCTGGACACGGTGGGCTTCACTCTCAGTGCCCCTGTCCCTCTGTGCACAGGTTCTGGCTTTCTCCTCAACTACAAGCCCCCGGAGGGCAGGCACCTATGTGTGGAGTCAGCTGCATGTTCTCCTCCATAGCGTCTAGTACAAATCCACGCTGGCCCCTCTGTCAACGCCGGGGCCTCTGTGCCTCTGCCCGGCTGCCCCAGTGGTCCCTGACCCTGGCTGCACATCACAGGATCCGGGGAGCCTTAGAAACTACCCCTGCTGTGGGCTCCCCCAGAGGTTCCGATGCAACTGGGGCAGGATGCAACTCAGACCCTGGCATTGTTTAAGCGTGCAGCCAGGGCTGAGGATCTCCCCTCTAGAGTGTGGACACCAACTTGGAGGCAGAGGTTGCTAACTCTAAGGGCTGGGAGGTTGAAACAGATAACCCAGGAGGGAAGTGATAGAACCTCCTCACGTAGCATCTTTGGAGGAGCAAAGAGATTGATGTAGTAGATCATCAGACTGGTGCTGCTGGCTTGGGGAAGGGTATTGGTCCCACATTAGAATCTTCCTCCCTTGCAAGGAAGAGATTATGACTTCTGGGCGGGGAGAGATTAAACTATTTATCAAGGCATGTGGCATTAGAACTGATCAGTCAAAACAGGTCACTGACCACCAGGATGGACGCCTGCTGAAAGCCAGCCCAGCTCTGAGCCTCGTGTACTCATCCTTTCAAACTCTTCTCCACAGTCACTGCTCAAATAAATAGTCAGTAAACATTTGATTTTTTCTTCTTTTTTGAGAATGTAAAAGTAATGTTTGCTCGTGGTAGGAAACCATGGAAGCAGGGAAGCATAACAAGAAAACCAAAATCGTCCATAGTCCACTATGTGGAGACAATCACCATGAACACACAGGGTGCCTCTCTCCCTTGTGCTCAGGAAGCCCACCTATGTCTCCCCCTGCTCTGGCTGGTGCCGCCATGGACAGGCCAAGCGTCCTACCTGCAGTCAGAGGAAGAAAGTCCCCATGGCCCCCGAAGCCTCTCCAGGTCACTCCCCATCACTCATTCCTCCTGAGGAAGTAGGAAAGGTCAGGAAATCTTAGCGCCCTTTGAAGAGAAAGGGAAAAGTGAGTAACCGGGGTGGGATGGGACCGCCCAAGGGCAGACTGAGTCAATCAGCAAATATTCCTGGAGGGCAAGGAATCTGGGGGATACAAAGGCATGACACTCCAGTCCACGCCCTTGAGAACGTCACCGTATACTTAAAGCAACCAGACAGTGCCCCCTCCAACCACTGAGGTTAAATGAGCTAATAACTATAAAGTACTTAGAACAGTACCTAGAACATAGTAAGTGCTCTCTAAATGTTTGCTTAGAGTCTTCTTTTTATTACCCAAGATGTTTGGCATGTACCTTCCAAGAGAGTGATAAAGATCAAAAGAGCTCTTTGTTTGGAGGGAAGAAAGACTGCTGAGGGTTTGCGGGGGCGGGGATGGATTCCCAGATCCTAAGAGTGGGCAAAGACCCCAGCCCTGAGCTTCCCTGGTGGCACAGTGGTTAAGAATCTGCCTGCCAGTGCAGGGGACACGGGTTCGGGCCCTGGTCCAGGAAGATCCCACATGCCGCGGAGCAACTAAGCCCGTGCGTCACAACTACTGAGCCTGCGCTCTAGAGCCCGCGAGCCACAACTACTACTGAAGCCCACCTACCTAGAGCCTGTGCTCCGCAACAAGAGAAGTCACCACAATGAGAAGCCCACGCACCGCAACAAAGAGTAGCCCCCACTCACCACAACTAGAGTACGCCCGCACAGCAACAAAGACCCAACACAGGCAAAAATAAAATAAATAAAATAAGTAAATTTAAAAAAAAAAAAAAAGACCCCAGCCCTGAGCTTTGGAAACACCCCAGGAACAAAGCCAGGGCGCACAAGAACTTGGGCAACCTACAACCGGTCTCTCTTCCTCAGGCTCTTTCCTTCTTCAGCAGTGGTGGGATGAAGCAGGCAGGATGCGCCCAGGAAGGTTTAAGAGACTCCAGGCAGTCACAGTGCCCCTCGTTTGCTGGGTGAAAGCTGCCGTCTGCACACTGAAGGGGAATCCCCAGGAGGCCTGCGGGGAGGATCTGGAAAAGGCCCCACTGCCCTGGAGAGCAGAGGGGTCTTTAGAGTCTGAACAAGGAGCTGCAAGGGAAGAGGGCATTGGCAGCCCGGGGCCCGGGAACAGGGATGCAGAGGGCCAGGATGTCTACTGGGCAGGGAAGCCGGACGCTGTTCTGCTGGGTGATCGGTGTGTGACCTCTAGAGAACCTCCCGGAGAATCCACACTGCCCCCAGGGCTCAGGGGCTGGATCCGAGGCTGTGACGAAGTGCTGGCTGACCCCAAGCCTGGCACAGGCGGTCACAGGTCCCCCAGGGCTCTTACTGAGGCTCACAGAAGCTGCTCTTGGTGTTCATTTCAAGCCAGTCTGGGCTCTAAGGGATAAATCAGCAGAGGAAGCAGATGGCCTGCGGGGGGTGTAAGACCCAACGCCAGTGGGGTAGGGGGCTATGCAGCCGAGGTACGCGGGCTGGTCCACGCACAAGATGTTTATGGAAAGTACTTCAAAAGGAAACAAAAAATCCCCTCCACGTACATATATTATCTGTCTTGTCACTGCAGCCACTCGCTGGGTGGGGGATCCTGGAAATTGTGCTGAATGAGGGATGGGCCTGCAAGCAGTGCCTTTGATCAGTCCTTATCTACCCTAGAGGGACGTGAGGCCCAGGGCCCCTGATCAGCCCCTCACCTATAATTCATACACTCGGCCTCCTGGCTTTGGAGAGGCTTTGGTGGTGAAACCACAGTCCTAGCCTGTACCAGCCCCGCCCTCCAGCCAAGCCCTGGGGATTAGGGCATGCAGGACTCCTGCATTCCTGTGGGCCACCTCACCTCCAATCCCCTGCCTGTGGGAGGCCTCTTGGGCTTCTGTGCGCCCTGATGGCCCCCAAGGCAGGTCGCATAGCATTTCAGCTAAAGAAGTGAGGAAGTGAGATTGTTTCTCCCCTGGAACCTCAGGCCCTCCTCTGAGACAAGCCCTTTCCCGGGGCATCCACCTCGTACAGCTGTAAGTCAACCCCAGTGCCTGGAGCCAGGAAGCACCCTCCTCAGTGCCTGGCAGACCTGCCTCAGCAGCTCCAGGAGAAAAAGAACCAGGCAGCAGCCCTGGGACAGGCCTGCCACCCACTCCCTGTGTCCCCAACAAACCTCAGCTATCACTGCTCCCCAGCGAGGCAGGGTCCTCGCCCAGGATAAGGGCATCCATTCTATCTCTGGTTCAACCCTAAGTTCAACTAAAAGCTGTGCCTTTAGTCCTTATATCCCCAGCTTGGGCAAAGGCCTCCACAGGGAAGGGACATGAGCATCGCCAGGCTGCTTTCTGCTCAGGGCCTATCTCTTTCATTTGCTGTTGGCCGAAGGAGAACCTGTCCTGGGACCAGAGCTGATCTGGGAATCGGAATTCCTGGGTCTAACCCATCCCGCCCTCTGCATCACCTGCCCCGTGGGCCAACCCCACACTGGGGATAGTGGTGGGAGATGGGCTGGCCCCTCGGCTGCCCAGCACACCCCACACCTGCTGGAGGTGCTGCTTTCCGAAGCCGAGGAGACAGGCCAGCTCCACAAAGGGCTGCCTCCCTTGAAGCGGATCCCAGTTAACATTTCCTCGCTCTAGGAGACGGACTGCGCTGGCGACATCAGTGTGGCCAGCCAGGGCTCAGAGCTAGGGCTGCTCAGGGCTCCTCTGAATTCCTGTTTGTGCTTTGGTGCTTCGCTATCAGTAACATCAATGCTTACAACCTGGAGAGGTGAAAAGGGCACGTACTACTGTCTCTATTTCGTCCACGAGAAGATGGCAGACGGAGAAAAGTTTCGTGGTTTCCCCGAGATCACAGGGCCACCATGTGACAGCCAAATTAACCTGCCAGCTCCCAGCTCTTGTCTGTGAACGGCAGGCGCTAGGGAAGTGAGGTTGCCGTACACAGGTCTCTTCTCTGGCTCCCCGGACCGCTTGGGGCAGGAGGGAGGGCACAGCTGCTCCACGGACCGTCAAGGATGCGGGGGCGCCCCACACCCACACCTCCCGACAATAAGCCATTCGTTCACTCATCGAACACTTACTAAGCACCTACCTGGTACCAAGTACTGTGCCAGGAGCTGGCGGCGGAGACGCTGCTACTTTTGAGAGGGACGTGTGAAAAGATTTCCACCTAAAATGGAAGCGGAGGATAGAAAAATGGAGAATCTCACGCATGCGCACTCGGAAAAAAAAAATTCAGCACTAGGAAATCGTAAATGCCTGATTTACCAAAACACGAGGCTTATCTCCTGACCAATGAGCATACGCCAAAATTTCTCCCCATCCTCAAGCCAATGAACTCGCTGCTGGGACTCTGACTGGACCGCCCCCTTTTTGTGCTCCTTGCCTATAAATAAAGTCTCCCGAACCCTCCACTGCCTGACGGTAGCTTCCTGCAGACGGCGATTTGCAGATTGCGAGTCCTCTGCTATTCCCAAATAGAACAAACTCGCTTTCTAGTCATTTGAGCTTGCCTCAGTTTACCTCTTTATTTAGACTGATGGAAGAGACAAACGTCAAATAGCTAATGCCAATAAAGCCTTCGCTATGGGAGTCTGGTCTAGGAGTCGGGGAAGGATTCTGGGAAGAAGTCCATTTCAGGAGACACCTGAAGGGTGAATAAGAGTTACCAGCCCTTGAGGAAGAGTACAAAGTACACAGTATTCATCATCCAGGTTGAGATCTTTAGCAGACCGTTGGATGGGAGAGGGGTCTAGGCTGCACATAGAGACTTGAAAATTATTAGCCTAGTGATAGATGATATTAGCCTTTCCATGCCCCAAATCCAACAATCTCCCCAAAGAAACGGACCCTAAGTAAGAGTAGCATGCAAAGCGTTTTTTAATAAGTTCCCCGTTTCCGTTACTGACTTGGGTTCTTGGACTCCTTAATCAATAGAAATTGATGGGAGGCCAGACAAGAAATGGAGGAAAGGCTTTATCTGCACTCCTGCTGCTGCAGGAGGGAGTGAAAACAAGTAACGGTTTCCCTGGTTCAGTCCCTGAGGGGACGGCAAGCTGGTCCTTTAAGTAGGGTGAGGGTAGGGGTGGGTTCATGGGTCAGGCCGGATGGGTGGCTTGGGCAGCGGTCTGCCCACCCGCGTGGTGGCGCTGTGTGCAGGGATCACGCGCAACTCCCTGCTTTTGCTCCTGGCGCCTGAGAAGTGGCAGTTGGATTTTAGCCTTTTTGTATCTTGTTGTTCATAATTTATCCTAACTGTGTATGCATGCAGTTATTTTCAGTCCCTTATAGTTTCTTTTTTTTTAATTTTTAATTTTATATTGGAGTATAGTTGATTAACCGTGTTGTGTTAGATTCAGGTGTACAGCAAAGTGATTTAGCTATACATATACACATATCTATTCTTTTTCAAATTCTTTTCCCATTTAGGTTATTACACAATGCCGAGCAGCATTCCCTGCGCTAAACAGTAGGTCCTTGTTGGTTATCTGTTTTAAATATAGCAGCGTGTACATGTCAATCCCATACTCCCAATCTATCCCTCCCCCCACCCTTCCCCCCTGGTAACCATTAGTTCCTTCGCTAAACCTGTGAGTCTGTTCTGTTTTATAAATAAGTTCATTTGTATCTTTTTTTTTCTTTTTAAGTTTCTTTGTATTCTGTTGCTTGAGGAGACCTTTGTCCAGGTGTGAGCACTGCAGCAAAGGGTCCCAGGTCCCAGCCTATCTCATTTCTAGTTCCGATCAGCTGGCCCTACTAAGCCCTTTTCATAGGGAAATTCTAGATCCAGTGGCCCCTATCTCCAAGGCCAACATTCTGCCTGGAGTCCACCTTCTCCCCTTGCTGCCCTTATCTCCAAACCCAGACTGGGTTTGCCTCTGTCATCCTCTGGTTTACCCTCACATCAGTATAAGAACCTCCCATCGTAAGCCGACTTTTCTCATCCTTGTGGCTCCCTTGAGCCAGCATCCAGGTTCTCTCCTTCCTTTTCTGAGCCAGGCATGTGCCTATTGCCCTCAGATCCACGTGTAGCCTTCCCTGCTCTCCTCTGCTCTGTGTTGCAGTGGGACTGAGTCCTGCAAACTATGTTTTCCGATGTCTGTTAAGAACTTACAGACCTGGTTGTCCAGTGAAATTGGAGAACAAGACAGAAGAAAGAAAGAAACAAGGGGTGGGGTGTCCAGCAGGGGCTGTGCCTTATTACTATTTTCAGCTCCCATCAGGCAGTCCTGTTAGCCAAAAAAGCCAGGTTTGCCTCTTGATGGGTGTCTAAAGACACAACCAAGTCAAAGATCAGAAGGATGGATTTATTACTTGCAGTAAGTAAGGAGAACACAGGGATCTTTCCAAAAGCAGTGTCCCCCTAAACAGCAAAATTAGGGAAGTTTTAAGCTAAGAGTACAGGCATATCCATGAAGGGGCTTGAGCAGAGGAGAATTCAGCATAGAATCAGAACAAAGACCCACAGAGTCCAAGCTTTAGTCGGTTGTTGAAGTCACGAGGGTCAGAAAAGGTCAACACCATCATCCCTTAGGTTCCAGTAAATCTGGTGGTTAAGCTCTTCAGGCTAATCTTTACCATTGAAACAGAGCTGGGAGTCTTTACAACTGATACATTATCTTTGCTATTGTTACTTCTCTTGCCTGATAACGGTGGTTGGTTCCTGCATTCTTTTGTTCCCTTAAGATCATTAATTACTGAGACTATTCAAGAGCAAGCATTGTGGCCAGACTCAGATCACAAAATGGCTTAGGCCCAGAATGGCTTCTCTTATGTCAAGAAAGCCATGCCTGGCTCTCTTTCTCCAGGGACCCCCTTCCATAACTGCTTACAGCCCCTGACATGATTCTAGTTCCCACTAGGTATCCCTAACTCTGAGCTCTAATTCTGCCAGATGGTCCCCCTTCATGATGTGGGGTCCCAAAAGGAAGCTCTGGCTCACGGCCGCTGGAACACCACCCCCGTGCCTGTTCTTCCAGTCTCCAGGGCAGGTGCAGCTCCCAGTGAAGCCACCCTCCCGTTTCCTCACCACCAACTGCTTGGCCTTTCTGCAATTCCAGCGATCTTGTGACTGGCTCCCTGCGTTATGTTCCTTCTATTGCAGTGTTTTAGGATCTCTTTACATTCTTTTTGTTTTCTTTTTAATAAATTTATTTATTTATTTTTGGCTGTGTTGGGTCTTCGTTGCTGCGCGCAGGCTTTCTCTAGTTGCGGCGAGCGGGGGCTACTCTTCATTGCGGTGCATGGGCTTCTCATCATGGTGGCTTCTCTTGTTGCAGAGCACAGGCTCTAGGCGCGCAGGCTTCAGTAATTGTGGCATGTGGGCTCAGTAGTTGTGGCCCGCGGGCTCTAGAGCGCAGGCTCAGTAGCTGTGGTGCACGGGCTTAGTTGCTCCGCAGCATGTGGGATCTTCCCGGCCCAGGGCTCGAGCCCGTGTCCCCTGTATTGGCAGGCAGATTCCTAACCACTGTGCCACCGGGGAAGCCCTGATCTCTTTACATTCTTAAATATCTTTTGTGATCTTGTACTTTATAATAAATATATATATTTGTTTTTCATTCCCGTTTCCGGGCACAGAGCTTGGAATTTCCTACTGAAGAGAGTGCTAAAGGTATCTTTTGTTATAGTAATGAGATGACTTTTGGAAAACCGCTAAGGATGGGGGCTGGTTGCTAAGTTTTGCTAGCGGTCCAGGTAGGTAAATACCACGCACAGCCTAATGAGCGTCAGGGGGTTCTACTGGGCACTTCTAGGCTACTTCCAACTTGCGAGGCTGTCGCCTTAAATATGATCTAAGAGGATGGAGCGTGGACAATACCACATCAATTCTGCCCACATCCCACTGATCACTTCTATGGCCCAAATCTAGCAGCAAGGGTGTCTGGGAAACGTAGTCTGGCTATAAGCCTAGGAAGAGAAGCCTTAGCAAGACTGTGAACACATTGTATTGTCTCTACCTCGCCAATATATAAGTGTTCCCAATGAGGTACTAGGCTATTTGCTCCTAACAGGTATGGGTTGTCTAGTATATTTCTATCCCTCTCCTAGAAAGCACTAATCACATTTTAACTGACTCTTCAATTCTGGACCCACAGGAAAAGACCATCCTCTGTTACTTCATGCTGCAGGGTGACTAGCACATGATATCATCTCTCTGTCCCAGTCTCCTCTCTAATTTTGTAATATGTTTCCTAGACCCAGGAAAGGATTGGGTCATCTACTGACTTTAGACTTTACATGTGGATACAAACTTTGACCTTTAAACAGCGGATGCTGTTCAGACAGAGAACGGAGCTACGGGGAAGTCTGAGAGGCAGAAGAGTAGAGCAGAAATAGTCCTGGACTGGGAGTCAAGACAGAGGTCTTTTAATTTAGGGAGCCGAGATGTATTGCAGTGGCCAGAAACACAGGAATCAGGGTCTTATTAGCTGAGTAGTCTTCACATGAAAAATGAAGACTTACTTCATAGGTTTGTTGTAAGCGTTAAATTAAATAGTACAAATAAAGCAATTAGTACAATACTTGTTGCAATGTAAAAGACTAACAAATGGTAGTTATTTTAGTTGTTAATTCTGTTACATTGATTTAATTTTCCTGTTTTGTACAGTGATGTACCTCCAGTGCCTTGGAAAAGTGCTGGCACATAGCAGGGGCTCAATAAATACGTGTCCAATGAATGAATAAATGAACTCTCAGCCCTGTCAAGGACAGACAATGCGATCCTGAGCAAATGACTTCATTTGTTCTGTCTGGGCCTCTGACTGTCCTGCCGTAAATAAGAGCACGAGCACAGCATGATCCGGTCCCTCCCAGGACCAGATACCCTGTCAGCAGAGGAGTCCTGCCCACCAAACAGGCAGCACTGAGGGACAGAAGGAGAAATGAGCTCAGCGCTCCGGACCAAAGGAGGGTGGGCATTGGTGGAGGACTCGAGAGACAATGCCAAGACTGCGGCAAGAGGGTCTGCACATCTCTCCTTAGAAGGTAAGGCAAGCATTACGGCCTGAACCCAGTGCTTTGTACCCCCAAACCTCCTGCTTCTGTGGCTCCCCCAGGGTTAAAAGAAGTGGTTGCAGAACTGCAGTGGGCTTTCCCCAGCCCCAGGTTCCTGGCTGTCTGTCCAGGAAACCTCCAAACACAGAGCTTGGGCACTGCCCAGCGCTAAGTCACCAGAGCCCGGGGCATGAGACCGAATATGTGACCTCATTCATTCACTCATTAACTATGATGAACTGGGCACCTTTCTGAGCGCTGGGGCATAATTAGCCGTAAACATAATAGCCTGTGCCCTCCTTCCATTCAAGTCTGGGAAACAAACACAAACCAGGTGATCAATTTCAGGCAGTAATAACTACCGTAAAGGAAAACAAAGCAGCCGGGGTAGTTAAGGGAGACTTGTCCACCAGCGCGTCATCCTCTCCTGGGCTAAGATTCAGGGAGGGACTGCCAACTGGGGAGGAGAGAGAAGGAAGGGGAAAAGGAAGAGAGAGAGTAGTTCGCAGAGTGGGGCGGGGGGAGGCCGTGGGGTCCCAGCACGGGCAGCGGCAGCCTGCTCTGGTTAGCCGAGCCCTGGCAGTGGCCAGGAGCTGCTGCTTCCCTGGGGCTCACCTGGGGGTCATCCCCTCTGCCTCCTGGCTTTTACCCAGGGGGCCTCCTGCCCTGAGCCTGTGACCTTGGGAGAGTCTGCCTCAGAGGCCTGGGGAGGCCTCTGAAGGAGAGAGATGGACGCCCCAAGGGTGACAGCTGAACATGAGCCCACCAGTGTCCCGAGATGACCTGGTTGGGATCATTGGTTTGCTTCTGATGAAAGAGTGAAAACACAACAGCATTCCCCCTGGAAGTCAAGCCCCCGCCTCCACCCCACCCCGGTCACTTTGAGAGGACTCAGCACGCGGCTCCCCAATGCTCCCAGGCCTGCCTGTCAATGAGCTCAGGAAAAGGCCTGAACTCCAGGGGTCGGTGAGTCACCGCTGCACGACACCAGCCCTGAGAGGGCAGACATGGAGGAGGACTGACGCCGGCTGCTCTGGAGGCGCGGTGGGTGGGGTGGGGAGGACGGATGGAGGCCAGAAGGAACGGGCCGTGGCTCTAGCTGGGGTCACGTAGCTCATCCCAGAAGGCCACCTGCTGCTCCATCTCCACCTCACATACCTAAGTCAACCTTTCAGGCTCCTTTGTCTTGAAGTCTTCCCAGATTCTCTCACCTGGATGGGAATAATTTGCTCTTTTGTTCGTTTATCAGCAAACATTTATTGAACCTTCCATGTAGCGATGGATACAGAAAACTAAAACAATCCTTTCTTTAAGAGGATCACAGGGCTTCCCTGTTGGCGCAGTGGTTGAGAAGTCCGCCTGCCAATGCAGGGGACGCGGGTTCGTGCCCCGGGCCGGGAAGGACAGACAGACACACACTGCCCAGGTTCCCACGTGCCGCGGAGCGGCTGGGCCCGTGAGCCGTGGCCTCTGAGCCTGCGTGTCCGGAGCCTGTGCTCCGCAACGGGAGAGGCCGCAGCAGTGAGAGGCCCGCGTACCACAGGAAAAAAAAAAAAAAAAAAGCATCACATTCTAGTGGAGCAGGTAAGGAAAAGAGCTTGAAGAGTGTTATACGCACGTATGTACGTATGTATGTCTATACATCTCACATATGATATTGGGAGCACATGGGAGGCCACATCATGCAGCCTGGGCTGTTTTGAGGAATGATGGGACCTGCCAGGCAGAGGGCAAGAATCCTTACAAAGGAACAAAGAGACAGGGACGAGCGTGTCCACAAGAGCGAAAATGGAAAAAGCACGGCCACCTCCTCAATCTAATGTGTTCTAAATAAACCATCAGCCATAACTTGCTTCCCCATTTTATCTTAACCGAGGGCTTCAACATATCCACCATACCCACGTCCAGTACACCATCAACCATGATTGCAAGTGGCAAAATAGACGCCTATCCCCTTGTTTTCAATCTCCGTCTGATTATCAAATTTTGGTGGGGGAGGGGTAGGAGATAAGTATAGGAAGCTTTTTTTTTTCTTTTGGCTGTGTTGGGTCTTTGTTGCTGCATGCGGGCTTTCTCTAGTTGTGGCATACGGAGGCTACTCTTCGTTGCAGTGCACGGGCTTCAATTGTGGTGGCTTCTCTTGTTGCGGAGCACGGGCTCTAGGCACGGGGGCTCAGTAGTTGTGGCTCGCGAGCTCTAGAGCGCAGGCTCAGTAGTTGTGGCACATGGGCTTAGTTGCTCTGGGGTGTGTGGGATCTTCCCGGACCAGGGCTCGAACCCGTGTCCCCTGCACTGGCAGACGGATTCTTAACCACTGCGCCACAAAGGAGGTCCCAGAAGTTTCAGATGTAGTAGAAGGTATCAAAGATGGAAGTAGGGTGACCAACTGTCCCAGTTTTAGCCCTGAAGGTCCCACATCCCTGGAAATCCTTTGGTCCTGGGTAAACCAGGACCGTTGGTCACCCTAGAAAAGGAGACAGGAGAAGAGAGGAGAGAAAGCCAGGGCGAACTGATGTACTAAGCTCCTCCTTGAGGTGAAGGTCGGCTGAAGGTAGACAGAGAGAGGGTGTGTTTATATATGGGGAGGGAGACTCTTTTCCTTTGGAAGCATTAAACCCACCATGCCCCCAGCCCCACTGTCACCCCCGTCCTGATTCCTCCTGGGCAGTTGTCATCTGTCACTGACTTGTAGCCTCCAAACAGGCCCCCAGCAAGGCTGCACTTTTTCCTTACCTCCCACTGAACCCTTGGAGGGCACGCTGGGATTCCACGCCCTTTGGATGGATAGAGTGCCTCTGGCATCTCCTCCCCGTTCTTGTAGCACAGGCCCCCGTGGAGTTGTCTCCAGGCAGCTGTCTTTAACCCGTTCCCGTTCAGCACGCCAGCCCACTCTCTGCACGCAGCGCCCCCTTTGCTCACCTCCTGCCCCACCCCCCATTGCAGCCTTGAATGCTGAGAGGGGTGCAGGGCGGCTTACACTGCGGACAACGTGACTCCGCGTCTTCCCTTCTGAGAGGAGACCTCTAACAGCCCACCCCAGCCAAGGCAGGGGCAGGAGGAGTAGCAATGCTGTTCCACTGATGCCACGCGTCCGCCAGACCCCACGTCTGCCCGCGCGCCACCAGTCACGCTCAATGCCGCCTCTATCGCGAGGTTGCTCGTGAAAAGCCCCTGTGTTGTGGCTCCCAGCTCCAGCGAGGTCCCCGATACAAGGTCTCCATTCATGTCAGGCTGGCCCTCCTCGGCCACACAGGGAGCCCCTGCTCCCTGAGGAAAGCTGCCTGGGGTAGGGGTACAGGGTGCATCTTCCCCCCCCACCGTTTCCACAAAGGCCCAGAACACACTGCCCAGGTTCCCTCCCTCCCTCTGCTGCCACCTGCCATCCACCACCTGGGAAATCCTCTGGGCAGCAGGGCCCAGGAGCACACGCCAGCCAGTGGGCCTCTGGGGAGCCCATCCCTCTCTGTCAGCAGCCATCCAAACTCTGGGCAGCCACGACATGTCAAGGAAAGGATGGGCACAACAGAGCATACAGAAGCAACTTCCTTTTTTCCTCTTCCAATGAGCAAAGAGAAGAGAAACTGCAGTCTGCAAGGTACCTACCCCTACAGACTGAATGGAGTCAGTCAGATCTGAGGAATGGGGTTGCTGGTCGGGGCCATATCAGTTAGGAAGCCAGCTGATGGGTTTTTGAAGCTCATGCAGTGTGGTGAATCCCGTACTACTGAAACCAAGCAGAGGCTGTGAGGCCCTCCAGGGTACAAAAGCCTTTCCGTGTCCCCTGTTTCTTGTTTGTAGGAAAAAGCTCCAGCTTCCTAGACTTTCCCTGAATTCCAAAAGGCAGATTCAAACAGTTACTAATTAGGGGAGGGAAGAAACATAGAAACAAAGGAAAAGTTGTCAGGAAACAATCATGCAGCTTGGGGCAGGGTCCTGGTTCCTCCTCAAGAGATATACAGGATGATCTGATACAAACATCTCTGAGTTCTTCTACGGGAACTACGGCCCCCAACCAGGTGGAGGGTGATAACTTTAGGCTGAGCACAAGCACAGGGACCCCAGACTAGTCAGAACCAGAAGGCTGATGATGAGATTCCTGGAACATCACCCTGGTTACCTACCCACCAACCAATCTGAAGAGTCACACCACCTGCAGCCCTCATTCCAAATCTGTCTTTAAAAACTCTTCCCTGAAACCCATGAGGGAGTTTGGGCCTTCTGAGCATGAGCTGCCCGTTCTCCTTGCTTGGTCCTTGCAATAAACCTTTCTCTGCTCCAAATTCCGACTTTCTGGTGGGCCTCACTCACTGTGTGTCAGGCACATGAACTTGGGTTCCACAACACTACACTGCAGAGCATCCATGCCGTGGTTCTCAAACTGGAGCGTGCAACAGAATTATCTAGAGGGCATGTTATAACACAGATTGCCAGGCCGGCCTCCGGTCCCTGGCGCGTTAGGATGGGGGTGGGGCCTGGGCATCTGCATTCCTAACAAGTTCCCAGGCAATGCTGATGCTATGGTCAGGGACCTCACTTTGAGAACTATTGGGAGAGGGTTTCCCCTGACCTCAAGGAAGTTACCAATAATTTGAGGCCAATATACCCCTGAGTTCCCAAAGACAATTCCAAAGCCAAAACTACCATGAATACCATGCAGGGCTCTGAGGCGGGGTCTGTCTGACACCAAGTAGGGAGGTGGGGCTGGTCAAAGAAGCTTCCTAGGGAAAAGTGACTCAAGCGAGATGGTGAATGTGATAGTGGTGAAGAAGGAGCAGGGAGTCTGTGAAGTACCATATTGAAATGGGAGTTGGGGGGAGGAGAGGAAGGGAGGTGTCCTCCATGTTGGACGGGATAAGAGTCAAGGGGTGAGAGCACTGTTTAGGGCGATGGGTGGGATAAAGGGTGGGCGAGGGCAGCCATGTTGAAGGACAATGGGCGGGGTGAGTTGTAGAGGCTAGGAAGAGGGGACCCTTGAGTGCCATGCCAAGACCCCTGGGCCAGGTACTGTGGCCAGAGAGTGCTGCTGTGGGTTTTAAAGTTGCCATTGGCGTGACCAAGCCAGGGCTTGAGGAAAGTTATTCTGGCACCCAGCAGGGAGCAAGGAGAGCCTGGGCAAGTCTACCAAGTTGGTAGGTCAAGGCAAGCAATGAGCGAGGTAATTTCGCTTATCGTGTCATGTGATAATTGGTGTGGTCCTACGTGGGTTGTGTAATCCAAAGTGTTATCACTACCAACCCTTCCTCCAACAGTTACCTGTGGGTTGTTATTTTTTCTGTTTTTTTCTCACTTTCTGAGGGATCGCAGCGACCCCCAAAGAACCCAGCATCCTACCAGGGAGGGAGGCGAGGTTGGTGTTAAATAAACAGGTAGTGAGGGCTGGCAGGCGGTCGCCCAGACTGCCGGGGTCCCCAGAGCATTGACTATCACGCTCTGTCTCAAAGATGTTTTAAAATGAGAGCTCCCTGGGCTCCTTCCCAGTTTTCTTTACTCCCTGTAATGTTCTGGAAGCTTATTCCCATCCATTCAGCCTCCAGAGAGGAAGGAGAAAAGAGCCCCGATCCAAATGAGGGTTCCTCTTAAAGGCCTCGGTCAGAAAGTGAAAATGTTCCCATTGCCCTGGAGTGGGTGGGGTGCGTCGTCCCTTCGACCCGCCATTACGGTGGCTATGGACGAGGGGGGCGGCCAGGCAGACACTGGTCTGCCCAGTGGAAGCTACTCCCCAGGCCCATCCTACCATCTGGGTTCACAGAGGTATCTTCTTACAGGAGCAGGAGAACAGGAGGCTGAGCAGGGAGATTCATAATTTCCTTTCTCCTCAGATAGAAGCTTTTAGCGAGTGGGCCGCAGGCCAGGAGGAGAAAGCCGCCATCCCCATCAGCAGTGCCCATGGAGCTGAGCCAGAGGGTGGGGGAGATGCTGTTTGAAGGAGACGCTTTGGAAATTCCTCACATTTTTTGGCCTTTGTCTCTGGGCATTGAGATGAAGATCCATGTTTGACTCTGAAAGAGCTCCCAGTCTCTCCTTTGCATTCAAAAGGAAGATCCCAGCAGAGAGCAGAAAGAATTCGGTGGCTGTTTTCTCATCTCAAAGACCACCTGAGTCATTTGGGGGTAGGGGGTACAGTGGGGGAGACCGGTTTTATTCTGCTGCTTCTTCACCTCATTTTCCTCTCGCACCTCTGGCCCCGGCCCCAAGCCCAGGTCATCAGTGATGTCAGTATATGGTGCTACTTTCTGAGAAGAGCTGTCCTCCAGTACTCTGGGTTCTCAGGGAGCATCAAAGGCACCTGTGCGCTGGCAGAGACGACTGGGAGACAGGATGCCTGGGTCCTGAGGGCTCTGTCAGACCTCCAGCCCACCATTGTGGACCTGATGTCACATTTCTCCCACCTCCCAACACAGAGAAGAGTTTGGCCTTGTCCTCCCACTTCCCATCCCCAGAGTGGTGAGGGCACCAACGGGGACAGTCAAACCATGTTCAGTGTAAGAACAGCATTCGCGAGGGACAGGGACACGATGGCTAGGCTCCATCAAGAGATTAGCCAGAAGCCCCCTTTGGCCCGTGATTTCAGACTCCACGTACGGAGGTCCAGCACGGCTTTGGTAGTTGTGAACAAGATCCCTCCGTTATCAGTTCGAGATCTGTGTCCTCTCATTCCTCCACTGAACTGGCGCCCCTCTCCCACCAGATGCTTTTGCATCCAAATGAATGGATTCACAAGCAGCTGGGGAGGAGAGGAGAGTGGGCGCTCCGTGCTGTGACTCATCCCAGCGCCCCTGAACGCCATCACTTGCCTTTCTCCGCTCACTGCTTTCCTGATTCCAGGACTCCAGATCGCCTATGCTCTGAAGCACTTGAGTTACCATACCCCTTTTGTGACCAAAATGAAGGCTTCATCAAGGGACAGCTGGCCCAGAAGGAAGGGAGACTCTGCAGATAAAATGAAGCAGAAATTTCTTTGACAGTATTTTCTCAACCAACCCCTCTCAGAGACCCTTGGACATGTTGTCAGGTTTTGTCCTCACCAGCCCTCCCCCACAGACCTGGTCTTCCTCTAAGAGGGATAAAACAAAAACAAAACCTAAGTTAAGGGCAGCAGCTGTTGGTAAATGAGTTTGTCAGGTCACCACCAACTCACTGCATGACCCCAGGCAAATCACTTAATCTCTGAGCTTGCATTTTCTCCTGTAAAAAATAAAGGGTTGGACAAGAAGACCTCCAAGATCCCTTCCAGACATGACAGCCCAAGTGTGAGCTCCACATCTTACCACAGGGTCAACTCATCCTCTTCCCCCTTCCTCTGTTCAGGTGCTGGGCCTCCCTCCAGGACTGGCTGTGGCTGGAATCCAGTATCTAATTCCTTCATGATCTCAGTCCCTATATGGGTGGCTGCATAGTGAGAACCACGGGCAGAGGACAGCCGCCCTTCTGTGCGACGTGGGCTCCCTAACCAAACTGACAATTTCTCCAGACACTGAAGGTATCACAGTGTTCCGCAAGGGGGTCCCTTTCTGAGCGCTGGGGCCACAGACTAAACAGACACTTGGAACTCATCTGGATTCTGGCAACTTCTCCAAAAGCCTGTCTACACCTGCTTTTTGGGGTTCTACGTCTGTCCGTGTGTACAGATGATCCTGATACTTCAGTAGATTGATCCTATTTTCTCCTTCCATTGGCCGCCGAACTTCTCACGTTTTTCTATAGGTAACAGATGGTGGCTGGGCCCCCGGGGGGCAGCTTCTGTTCTAAATCTGTCTTCCTGGAGGTCAGAGTGAGCACAGCCAACCTTCAAAAACACATGTCTAGGGGGTGAGGGGGAGGAATTGGGAGCTTCGGACTGACACACATGCACGAATGGGACTATGTATAAAATAGATAACTAAATGAGAACATGCTGTAGAGCACAGGGAACTCTAGTTACTGCACTGTGGTGACCTAAATGGGAAGGAAATCCAAAAAAGAGGGGATATAGGTATACGTATAGCTGACTCATTTTGCTGTGCCGTAGAAACTAACACAACATCGTAAAGCAACTACACTCCAATAAGAATTAATCAAAAAAAAACAACACATGTCTAACACCAGAAGCATTGGTGAGCGAAGTACATTTCACCAAAATCTCAGTGGGATGACAGAGATTATATCACACATCACAGCACACCACAAAATTCGATCAAGCCTCCTCATTAGACATCTTTAGACATCTTGTTCTCTCCCCAGAACTCTTCTGAAAGCATCACTTTATCGTGTAGCTCACGCTGGGCGGATGAACAGATCTCCGAAGACCTCCTATAATTGCAGCTCCCTTTAAAGATGCCATGCTGCCCCGCATGAGCTATGGTAGGTGGGCTACAGCTGATTGGACCCAAGGGTGAGCACCTGACCAGGGGCTGCCTCTCTATTGGTCAGCCAGGTGTCTTATGAGATAGCTTAGGCCTAGGGCTAGTGATACTTGAACCAATCAAATGCATCAGCTTAGGGAGTTGGGATGCGACACAGAGGGGGAGCCAAGTGGTTGTCTGTGAGAGAAGCGGAGTGACAAAGAAAAGCAAGGACCGAGAGAGAAATCATTCCGTCAGTGGCAGCAGAGCAGAGTCGGATCAATGCTCCTGCTGGTAAGAAGCTGCAGATGCAGGGCTATGCACACTGTGTCCCCAGTACCTACCTCACAGGCCCTCAAGCCACAGTGGTTTCCTGATAAAGCTCGTTAAATGGGGCTGTATGTGCTCCTGAAACACCTCTGCGCCCTGAACCACATCCCATGTGTTTTCGCACAGGTTAGGTGTGCTGCTCGTGGGATTTCAGGTACCCTTCCTAGAGTCGCAGTCTGTGAAATTGAGGCCCCGAGGGAAGTGTGATTTCCAGATCTGAGGCTGGGAGGGAACATAACCGAGAGGCTTTCCTTTCCCACCAGGCCCATCTCAGACCCTCAGTGAGGACAGTTATCGCCCCTGGTGCCCCGTCAAGAGAAATCCCATCTCTCTCTTTCTCTCTCTTTGGGTGATGAGGACCATTCTCAAGCACCTATTATTTTGTTGGGTCCTGAGTCCACTCCACCCAATGTGCTCCGCTCCGACCGGGCCATACAGTTCGAGGGGAGTGAAACTGGAGAAGAATGTGTGGAAGTTTGTGGCTTTCATCTCTTAAACAAATAGCAAATTCCTTGGGCTGCTGCTGCTGGAATCAAACAATGATGTGTTGGGGGGAGGCTCTACAGCGTTGCCTTAGCAACACCCAGGCTGTTTTCAGGCAAGGTCTAGTAAAAGAGGAAGGAGAACAAAAACAATAAAGGGACGAGTCTGGATGGGGTCCAGGAACGGGGGTCTTTTGGCTGAATGTGTTTTGTGCTCCGCCGTGTTTACAGCCCTCCTTTCAGCTAAGTTTCCTCTGGGCTCCCCCAGTGCATTCCACCGTCAGTGAGGCTGTCCACTAGAATACTAATGTGAGGCTAAGAAAAGACAGCGTGCCACATGAGGAGTGGGTTAGGAAGGGAAAGACATCACAGCTGGGACCACCTAAGTGGGAAGTGACACGTGTGAAGCCCTCCAGGCTGGCTCTTGAAATCATGAAGGTCATGGGAGAAAGAGGGCAAGGTTCTTCAAAGGTGACCAACGCTTGGGCCTTAGGCAGAGCAGAGGCCTGTATGGTGGCAATCCATCAGACCCTTGCTACACAGCGTGGTCCGTGGACCAGCGGTAGAGGCGTTACCTGGGAGTTTGACAGAAATGCAGAACATAGGGCTGCCCCAGGCCTACTGACAAGGGTCTGCCTTTTTACAAGCCCCAGGTGGTTCATGTGTTCACTGCTGTTTGAGAAGCGCCAAGCGGGACCTAAGTCTTGTCTCTCCCAGGTTCCTGCAAATCTGTCACTGCCTTTGTCATGTCACAGCAGACTACCACCCACACAAAAACAGGCATATCCAGTTTGCTAATGATGCATTTTGGTGGGTTTTTTTTTTCATGATAGATCCATTTGAGGTCTA
The DNA here is from genome assembly GCF_011762595.2 of Tursiops truncatus. Lineage (NCBI taxonomy): Eukaryota > Metazoa > Chordata > Mammalia > Artiodactyla > Delphinidae > Tursiops > Tursiops truncatus. The sequence goes on along the minus strand of NC_047042.1, from coordinate 84,457,919 downwards.
GAAAGCACTTTAATACTCTATCCTTCTTCAAATGATCAAGAGAAATAGCAAGTCCTGTATATACAAAACCGATGAAAATCACCATGTAATAATCAGTGGGTGCAGAACAACCGCACAGATACGTGTTTCCATCTTTTTCCACCAAGATTCTCCATCAAGGTAAAAAAAGGCTCCTACAAATCCCAGAAGGACGTAGAGGTGGCAGCACAACTGCCAGAGATGGTACAACGACTTACCACTGAAGCTGGACACAAGGGGAAGGAGGGGCAGAGTCCTCGAGAAAAGAACCCTGCTTAACGCAGGCGGCTCTAGTCCGTGGTCGACCTCTCGTACCGAAACCGCGCCCCGAAGTCGTTGCTGCAGGTCCCAAAGCCGGGGTTGGTGGGCGAGCGCATGATACAGTGCACGATGTTGTTGTGGCCCAGGGAGAGCAGGTTCCGGCGCTCAGCCATTCTTTTTTTTTTTTTTTTTTTTTTTTTTTTGTGGTACACGGGCCTCTCACTGTTGTGGCCTCTCCCATGGCGGAGCACAGGCTCCGGACGCGCAGGCTCAGCGGCCATGGCTCACGGGCCCAGCCGCTCCGCGGCATGTGGGATCCTCCCGGACCGGGTCACGAACCCGCGTCCCCTGCATCGGCAGGCAGACTCTCAACCACTGCGCCACCAGGGAAGCCCGCTCGGCCATTCTTGAGTCCCAGCAGCAGAGGCTGATGGTCCTCTAGTCAGGCAGCAGCACGCAGTCCTCCGTGTGGTTGAAGACGGACTACATCTGGTGCACCTGCTGTCTGCTCAAGCCAGCACCTGTGTATCTGACCAGGGTTCGCCCTGTTGATATTTCTCAAAGTTTAGCTACAGTCTTCTTCACTTGACAGAATGTATTTTGAATTTTTGGAAAAAATGGCAAAACAAACTTCAGCATCATCGTGTGCTTTCTCAAAAGTTGTGATGCATCGATTTGAAACACCATCCCATAATTTGATGCAGCCGTCCTTGCTACCAGTCACATACATATTGGCACTAGGATTGTAATTAACGGAACATATGGCATCAGTGTATTGATCTTGAGGACTGCAAGAGACAAAGAACTGACATGTGTTGATATCATGAAGTCGAGGAGTAGGCTGCTGAGCCCCAACAAGTAAGGTCTCTAGAAGGATGGAAGGAGATGGAGCATAACGTTTCAGCCTCCTGAATGTATCTGAAGGCTCTTTTTGCAGCTGGTTTGGAATAATCAAATAATTTAAGAGTATAATCCCTTTAACCAGAGGCGAGGATCTGTTCTGTTGGGTGGAAAGCGAGACACGTGAATTCATCCACGTGGTCGTAAAGAGTTGGAATCACTGGGTGGTTTTCCATGTTCTGCTGTGCAGTCTCGTTCATCATGCCCTCTATTGGCATGGCACTTTTGGCCAACATTCTTTCTGTGTCAAGTATTTTTATGGAAGCATCAGCAGATCCAGTAGCTATTAATTGCCCATCTCTATTATAGGTAGCTACACGACATGGTCCTTTACAGGATGTGACATAGCATGTTTCGTACTCCGAAGCCTCTGGGGACATAATCTGGACATCTGCATCAAACTCCAGGTAAATTCCTGTGCCAGGGGCAACTGTATCTGACGGACGAATTGCATAGTGAACTGCAGTATCATCGTTTTCCATTCCTTGTATTATATCACCTAGAGATACTGTTAACATGGTGGTATGAATTCTTCTGGACCTTTCTCCATGCACACAGTCGTTTCATTTCTAGTTTGATGAATGCAGGAGCTGCTCCGAGGGTGCACAGACAGACTGAGGCTTGATTTCATTGATGAGGCCATTAGCAGTGTTGATGCAGCCGTCATAGAGCAGCTGGCTAACGATCAGCTTGTAGAGCTGCTGGCGATCCTTCAAGCCCACTTTGGTTCTGTGCATCGGGGAGAAGAGGAAGAAAATTTCCCTGCCAAGGGCGCGTTCTAGAGATTCGTTCACCTCCTCCGACTTTATCTCCTACGCGACAACCCTGACGGCAAGGAACTGCTGCCTCACGGACAAATCCGGTCAGATCCGGAGAGCACCGCGGGTCTGGCGGCAGGTTGGCGCCACCACTTCCGGGGCCTTACGGAGCAAGTGCGCCTGCGCACCGTCTCCGCTGGGGCGTGACTCAAGCCGTGGTGTTTGTTTTTTAACCCTGAGTTTTTCGTGATGATAATGACAATGATGATGCTGATGATGAAGATGACATTAGATACTGTTAGGGGTTGAATTGTGTCCCCCGAAAAGGATATATTCAAGTCCTAACCCCCAGTACCTGTGACTATGACCTTATTTGGAAATAGGGTCTTTGCAGATGAGATCTAGTTAAGATGAGGTCATTAGGGTTGCCCTAATCCAATGACGAGAGGAACAGATTCTTCCTCTGAGTCCCTAAGGAGGAACCAACCTACTAACACCTTGATTTCAGACTTCTGGCCTCCAGAACTGTGAGACACGAAATTTCTACTGTTTGAAGCCACCCAGTTTGTGATACTTTGTTACAGCAGACCTAGAAAACATAGAGAGAATTTCCTCTCTTTTTTTTTTTCTGAAACTTTCCTTCCTTCAAGCCCTTTCACAAACAGTATGTTGTGAAAGCAGAGGCAGGCTAGGCATTTTATTCAGTTTTTCAAAGAAGAAAGTCCATTTGTTACGTGAAGTGGTCACAGGAGTGAGGCGGTGTTACAGCTGCACCTGGCAGGCCTGTGAAAAAGAGCCCAGCCACCGGGGATGTGGGCCTCTGCATCTGTCCCTGGGCCTGGACCGCTGCCACCGCCCCCGAGGACACTGAATAAGAGGGAAGACTAGCGCCACGGGGCTCACCCCTCACCATCCCCACCATCTCCGTCCCATGGGCTCAAAGATGCCGTCAGCAGGGTGTGTCCCAGCCCCGAGTCGGACGTGGCCCAAGTATACATCTTTCTTGTTATCCTGAAGTTTGTATCTGAGTCGTCAAATGTCACCTCCTTTCTCAACCCCCCCCCCCAGTTTTATTTTCCTCACAACACTTAACACCATCCATAATGCTGCGGCTTATTTATTGAATTACTTTTATACCTCCTGTCTCCTTTATTAGAATGTACATTCTGGTCCCCAGAATATAGCCTTGCCCGTGACAGTTTCTCAATAAATAACAGGAAGAGAACCTGTTCAAAATATTACATCATGTGCAAGTGCTGACATTTAAAAGGATGAGCCGGGTCCATACACAGTCCACAGAAAGGTGGCCGTGATATTATTGAGGTGAGCGAGCAATTGGCACAGGGATACACATCGTATGCTTCTGGTTTTGAATATATATCACAAATACATACCGCTGTTAGCTGTGGCTACCTGTTGGAGGTGGGGTTGGAGGGGAGGGGTGAGAGCCGGGAGCCTGGGACCAGGGCCGGCTGAAGGAGGTGGGCCATAAGGCAGTTGCTTGTGGGGACAGAGAATTTGCTGAAGCCACAGGAGGGACATGCAGGAGGGAGACCAAGGACAAGTCATACCTCCAACGCCAAGGGCCAAGGGCCACCCGGGCCACAGGTCAAGGGCTCTCTCCTCTCTTCCATTCCTGGTGCCATTGAATTGTGAGAGCCCGGGGAGGGTGGCAGCTGGTAGGAATCTACAGAGAGAACAACCCTTCTGCTCCTACGTGACGCAATAGAGGAGTCCCCAAGGACTGTTAGACTGTTTGCTGAAAACCAATAATGGAAGTGATGACGAGTGGGTGGAGCTGCCCCTTGAGCTGTGGGGTGAGGGTAGTCTGGTAGGTGGGTTAGAATAGGAGAGAGAGTGTAACCAGGGGATATGCTGAAAGGGCCAGCCAGGAGCGGCCACCACCCTGGCTTATCTTTCTACCCACCACGTCCACGATGAAGGGCACACACACCCATGCACACGGCCGGGAGTGGGCAGGGGGCGGGGGGAGGCGTCTCTCTGCTTCTCTGTCACACAAAGAAGGAGAAGCAGAGGTTCCTGCCCTCAAAGAGACTGCAGTGTGACAGGGGCTTTAAAAGTCCAATGCAAGCTCCCCCACCCACTGCCAACTAGTTGTAGAAAAAAAAATCACCCCTGCTGCCTTCTCCTCCCCTCACCCCTCTCCAAATGGCAACTCTTTTAGGAGTGCCACCCACAAATTTTCGACACTTAGCCAAACTGCTCTTCCTTATACAAGCCAGGCTCTCCTGCCTCTGGGCCTTTGTTCAGCTTCTAGCCATTTCCTCTGAGTAGAGGACACCTCCCTCCTGCTTCCCGCTGGTCTCGGTGGTCCAGACAGAAGCAGCTGGGGCTCCCCCTTCAGCCAGCCCTGAGGAGGCCTGTGCATAGCGCCAGCCTGGATTCTGACCTTAGCTCTGTTGCACTGGTCCCTAAACCTCTTAGCCTCCATGTCATCATGCGTAAAGCGTTAGCACGGGGCTCCCACTAGGAGTAAGGCATCGGCACATGTAGAGACCACCCCTGGTGCCAGGAGCAGAAAGGGCGGGGTTGTTATAGCAGCACGCTGGGCATCGTGGAGAAAATAAAGACGAATGAACCGAGGTTGCACCCACCTACCAGAAGCCAGCTGTCTGCTTGAAGAAGTGAGACAGGCCTGCAGGGAGAGAAACCAGGAGCAAACATTAGTAACAACTCCGGGCAGCACCTTGGCCTCACGTGCCCTCCGCCCAGACCCAGCCTTGGCTGCAGCACCAGCCTTGCCCAGGTGGCATCTGACAGCACCTGTCAGAGGCACCTGTGACCATTCTGCCCCAGGGCTCCTCTGTGACCAGGGCAGGCCCTCCGGACACTCACACAGGTGAGAAGCTAAGCTTTGCCACAATGGGGGAGGGGAGCTGCTTGATAAATGCTGTCCTCTTGCTCCTGGGGATAATTCGGAGTCCCATTCCGTGTGCTCCTCGGAGGCTCCCAGCAGGACGGAGCCCCCGCTGCCACAGCAGGGACTAGCCTGAAAACTCATCCTTGGATTGGCCCATCCTCATTCCCCATTCACTCTTTTCAATCCCCCACTCCTGTGCTCTGAGATCACTTCCCAAAATGCACCACCCAGCTCCAGGTCTCAGGTTTTCCCAGAGGGACTGAGGTTAAGATAACAGTGCAGCGGCTCAGGGCACAGCTTGGGGCTGCGAGCTGGGGCAGCTTCTCCCCTTTCCCCAGGAATGGCCCCTGTTCATCTTGTGTCAGTGTATTAGTCAGGATGTCCAGAGAAATGGAACCCATAGGATATAGGATGTATATGGAAGAGGAGATTTATTATATGAATTGGCTCAAGCCATGATGGAGGCCGAGAAGCCCCATGATCTTCTGTCTGCAAACTGTAGAACCAGGAAAGCTGGTGGGTAATTTAGCCTGAGGCCGAAGGTCTGAGAATGGGGGTGGGCGGATACAGATGGCCCAAGTCCTGGTCTTAATCTGAAAGCCTGAGAAGCGGGAGCGCCCATGTCCTGTGTCCAAGGTCAGGAGAAGATTGATGTCTCAGCTCAAGCAGAGACAGCAAATCCGCCACCTTTTTGCTCTCTCCAGGTCCTCAGATGGATTGGGTGATCTCCACCCACACTGGTGAAGGCATTTTCTTTTCCTGAGTCTACTGACTCAAATACTAACCTGCCAATCTCTTCCAGAGACATCCTCACGGGCACACACCGAAATACAGTTTTACTAGCTCTCTGAGCCTGCCTCAGCCCAGTCACTCTGCTACATAAAATTAACTACCACACTAGGGGTTGCTGTGAAGGTCACACTAGACAGATGGGTTAGCATAGAGGTTGAGGACACAGTCTCTGGAGCCAGGCTCTCAGATTCTTCAACTTGTGTGTTACTTAGAAGTTACTTAACCTCTCAGTACCTCGGTCTCCTCAGATGTAACATGAGGATGGTAATAACTGTGCTCACCTCCTATGTTGTGAGGATCCACGGAAGTAATACATGCAAAGTATCTAAAACAGTCCCCACCTATTAAGATAGTGTCTCCAAAGCGAGAGAGAGGCATGGACATATATACACTACCAAACGTAAGGTAGATAGCTAGTGGGAAGCAGCCGCATAGCACAGGGAGATCAGCTCGGTGCTTTGTGACCACCTAGAGGGGTGGGATAGGGAGGGTGGGAGGGAGGGAGACACAAGAGGGAAGAGATATGGGAACATATGTATATGTATAACTGATTCACTTTGTTATAAAGCAGAAACTAACACACCATTGTAAAGCAATTATACTCCAATAAAGATGTAAAAAAAAAAAAAAAGATAGTGTCTCCAAAGCACTTGGCAGAGTGCCTGTCACTTTGGAAAATGCTAGATAAAGATAAGTAAGTTTAAGGTTAGTACAAGAAAACCTAGGAAAATGTTTTTGTGACTTAGAAACCGGAAAGAACATCTTAAAACTTCAAAAGCACACACCAGAATTTAAAAGATTGGTTTTGATCTTGACGGCATCAAAATGAAAGATTCATTGCCATTGAAGGATACCAGGAACAAAATTCGTAGATGGAGGACAGAATGGGAGGAGGTCTAAAACTGACATAGATTTTATTCTAATTCTAGGTATCCTCTGATATCAACAATATACAAAGGACTTCTAGAAATCAGTGAGGAGGGGGCTGCAGTCCCACCAGGAAACAGGCAAAAGTGTGGACAAACTATACAGAAAAGGAAACCCCCAAAGTTCAGAAGCACGTGAAGCATGCAGTGGTGGGTAACAGAGACACACAAGCTGGGAATTCGAGTGGGGCCGTCCTTCTGGAGAGCAGTGTGGCAGTGCACAGCAGGCCCTGAGCTCGGGCTGCTGGGAATCCAGCCCAAAGGAGATCTCACCCAGGTCTGTGGGGTGCCACACTGACCACTCACTGCAGTGTTCTCCCCTGCAGGGCGAAGGGGCGGGAGGGGCTGGATTGATCCTCCTGTTGACTAAGTCTATACCATGCTTCGTCAGTATTTGCTGCTGCTCCTGCGGTCTAATCCGGAGGCACAAAAAAAACCTGCAGTGGAGAGGGAGGGGGGAAGGAGCAGAGCACACGCGGTCGGTGCCTGGGGGCAGGGCAGCCGGAGGAGGCCCGGTTTTGAAGCCCGGGTGCAGGGGGCATGGCGGTGCCCTCAGGAAAGTCGAGAACCGGGGCACGAGGCCTAGTGTGACCATGTGGGTGTGAGGTCCTGTCAAGACGAGGGTGGAGGACTGCGTGATGACTGGGGTCAGCAACACTGTAGCGCACACTTGAAAGCTGCCAGGAGAGTGAATCCTAAAGGTTACCTGGCTAAAGTGATGGATGGTAACTAGACTTACTGTGGCGATCATTTCACAAAGTATACAAATACCTGAATTGTTACCTTGGACACCTGAAACCAATATAACATTATATGTCAATTACACCTCAATTAAAATGTTAAAAAAGACAGCCCTAGGAAAATGTGTCTGCAGCAGTTCAGACCAGGGAGTGAGGGCCCTGCGGGATGGAACTCAGGCCTCTGGGGAAGCCCAGAGAGGACTCCTAGGGTGAGCGTGCAGAGCCTGGGCCCGGCGCCCCATGCTTGTCCTAGGGGCGTTTCAGTGCGATGCTGGCAGCCCAGACCACACGGGCCTCCTCCCGTGATGAGCTGTGAGGGGGCATCCGTGCACGATGGGCAGCGCTGGGGTGTGAGCTGGTGGAAGGCAGCGGGCAGAGGGCGTGGGCGAGGATGGCTCCAGCCAAACGTCCCGCTCAGCGTCTGGGAGCTGATCCTTCAAGGACGAAGGTGCTTTCTGAGGTGGAGAGGATGGGCAGGCCCTTCCACAGAGAGGAAACTGTCTGAACGGGGACTCAGAGACAGGAAAACCCACGCCTGTCAGAAGAGACAGGAGGTCCCTGGGAGGGCAGGCTGGCCAAGGGGGCTCGAAGGGCTTGAGCTGAATCCTGAAGGCCTCCAGGGACGTCTTGAGAAGTCTGGACCACGTCCCGTGGAGCTGAGAGCCTCTGCCCCCACGGGGCGGTGAAGGCTCAGCTGCGCTTTCACGAGGATGGGGAGTGGGGCGAGGCCGGGCCAGGAGACGGCTCCACTCACACCTCGAGCACGCGCTGCGGCACACCCGTGCACTGCACACACCACCCCCAGACCCGCACTGGACACACACACTCACGTGCATCACACCCACCCGTCACACTCACTCCACACCCACAGCCACACAGCACCCACACGTGCACATACCCACCACGTCACACGCACCCACACGACACACCACGCGGGCACTGAGCCTCCAGTAAATGCAGGTGGGCACCTGACCCTTGAACAACCTGAAAGAGTAAAACGTAAAAAGCCTGCCGTCTCTGGGGCTGTTGTCGGGCATTCAGACCCTGAATAAGGTCTGGAGCTCCTGAATTTGGGGTGACCTCAGGGAACTCCGGTCTCCATCTCCCATCTGAGCCAGAGGGACTTCTGTCTGCCGCCCGGGGAGAGACGGGGCCGGGCCGCGAGGTGCCCCCTCCCCAGCTGGGGCCGCGGCCGCTGGTCCTCTTCCCACCCCCTCTTCTCGCTCTGATGCACTTGGCACCTTCCCGTCTCAGAGGACACGGGCCCCAGAGGGCCCTCTCTCGCCAGTCTCTCAGATAAGCCGGATTATCTGCCCATCTGCTGGCCACTGACCTCTTTTTCTTCTTAGGGCTCTCTTCCTGAAATAACCCGGGGTTATCTTGGCTGCCAGAGCATGCAGGCCTCCTCACAGCCCCCCTCCCAGGGAGAGTGGCCGCTCGTCCCGGGCAGCTTTCAACGCCTTTCATCCAGGCCTGAATTCCACACACTATTAGGCCAGGCTGCAGACCTTCTGGGAAGGGCCGGCACATCCACCCCCATTAGATACCACGACTGCAGCCCCTGCTCGCGAGAGCACAGGTGGCCTCTCCCTCCCCCCGGGCGAGGGGGTGGCCCTGCTGCTCCTTGGTTCTCTCACCCCAGCCCCCCGGGCAGCTGGACCCTTGTCCTTGTAACCCCAGTCATCTGCTCAGAATTGGCAGACCCAAGGCCAAGCTCACCCTCTGCCTGAATCCAAACCTCCCATCTCGGCCACATTTCCATCCACTCAGTCATGGCAAAACTTCCTGAGACTCCTGGATTAAAATCTCAGGCGCAGTCCAGCACCCTTCCCATCCTGGCGGCACCCCTCACCAGCACCACAGCCCCAGCCCCGGCCCGCTGCCCTCGCAGGCTGGAGTCTTCGGACAGCTCCCCTGGGTTCTGGGTTCCAGGACCCCTCCACGCAGCTGCCAGACTGACGTCTTCACTTAGCATTTCACCCTGGCCCTGCCCTGCTCGAGATCCTTCCGTGGCTCCCTAGTGACGGCTGCCTCAAATCTAAACATATTTGTCTGGCTCAAGGTACTCCTCCACTTACCTAACGTCACAGCCCGCTACTCTGGTTAGGGTTGTCTCTGCTCCTGAGAAGAGGCCAGCCCCCCCCAGCACCCTCACACACAGGCTCTTCTGGGCCTCCATGCCTCTGCCCGAGCTGACCTGCTGACCAGCAACACCCTTCCGTAGCTCCTCCCCCTCGGCAAGACCCTCCCAGTCCCATTTTCACCAAGTCCTCTTCGATGCTTTCCAGTCATTCATTTATTCAGCCAACGTTAATTGAGCCCTTACCTCAAACAAGGTGTTCACTGACCGGCCTCCCCTCTGAGCTCTAACAGCACAAGGAACATCTGCCCCACGCCTCTGCACAGAATCCCTTGAGGTCGTGCAGGGCATCGCCATTACAAGCCTGTAGCCCTCCACCAAGTCGCGGGCTCCCTGAAGGCAGCGCCCAGTGTCCTGCTCCTTGCATGTGCCCTAGACCGTGGCTCATAGACTTGGGAACATTACAAGCTGCAGGTGGTGGGTTTTTTTGTTTCTGTTTGGAGGGCTAGCACAGGTTTGTCAGCTTTTTGTTTCATCAGATAAAAATGTCTTTTAATTTCCGTGATGTCATACACAAAAGCACATTTTAACACTCACAAAGTAGCGCTAGGAAAGTAGGAAGAACATTATCCCAGAATAAAGGACAATCCTAGCAGTATGGAAAAATTCACCGCATTTTTCTTCTTCATTTCAGAAATAATCTCAGAATAAAAGGACAGTCCTTTCAAAGGAAGACATTTAGGAAGCTGAAAAATTCATTGTTTCTCTTTCTTCAGTTCACAGGGGACGGGTGACTACTTTATCAATGTCCGTTCCAGTGTTTGGGAGCCCCTGTCTACAGCCCCTCACCAGGGGAGCACAGCTCAAGTGAGTGGAGTGAGGGGTTGACGTCTTTGCTTGGTTGTTGCCTGGAGAAGCCTCCGTGAGTCTCCTCTCACAAGATCCAGGCTGGGAGCCAGGGACATGGCTGGTCGGGCAGTGGTAACCCCAGGCCTTCAGTTCTGTCTCAGACATAGTGCCTGAATTTTTGCTCCTCTGTAGGCAGACAGGTATTCTTGACACTGATTGCATGGGCAATAAAATCCTGGAACCTCAGGGGAGGCAGATGGGATGGGAGCACCTAGGGTGCTGGAGAGGAGAAAAAACAAATAGGTCATAGAAACAGTCACCCACCCAATGACCTCATGGTTCCAAGCTGGTCAGGAGCAGTGCTGGGGTGAGGCCCCAGAGCCTCTGGCCTCACAGGCCTGGGATCCTGACCTCTCCCTGCCCTGTCCGAGCCGGGCTTCTTCAAGAGAGAAATACAGCCGAAACTTTCCATTTCTCAGCCCGGGACCCTCCCACTCCCACCCCGGCCACTTCCATAAAAAGCCATTGCTGCCTCGAGGGGAGAGAGAGAGAATTTTTCCAAAGGATGCCTGTGTGTATTGTTGGGAGCAGCAAGCGTTTCGGTGAACTCCAGGTCACGGCACAGCCTGACAAATGGCAGGAAGTTCGGGACTTGGGCCTGACATTTTTCGCACAAAGGCCCAGCCAGGTGAGCTGGGCCTGGGGACGGACACGGGGCCACCGCCCAGCATTTCCTGCCCTTTGTTGGCCCATGTGACAGCCTTCCCGGCGCTTGAAATGGCCTTTCTTTTGTGCCTGACTCCTGTTCTTTATTTATGGAGAGGAGCGTCTCGATATAGAAACGGGTGGGCCCCGAGTCGGCAGCAGGATGTGGGAATGCAGACTGGCAGGATGCCCACCAACAGGGACAGGACCGTCGAGTTAAAATAATGTGGCCACATACTCCCAGTAATAAGCCTGGCTGGTATTTATATGCCTGATGAGGTGTTGCACAGGCTCCGCTGGCACGTTTCGGGGGGATTGGGAGTCTGCCCGTCCATTAGCCCGCCTGTCGCCACCACACTTTGGCTCACCTGCCTGGGCTGCCCTCGCTGATCGTGAGTCAGTTCTGCCTGGCCAGACCCTCCAAGTCAGTGTGGGCTCCTAGAAGGAAGGGACCCTTCCTTCTCCCCACAGGAAAACCTTTCCTGTCAGCTTCATCGGGATTAGACTCTTCCCCAGATAGCTGGCAGTGTGTCTGTGGGCATCGGTTCCCCAGGGCACCTCCGTAAGCTGCCGACTTTTTCTTCATTGTCATCATTTACGATGGAATTCTTTCTAAAAGGAATCACGCACTCCTGGTGCGTCAGAAGACTTGGAACAGAATTTGAGTTTTTCTTGGGAACTCGGGGTCTCGGTTAGGAACCCTGTGTGAGCAGGAGAAAGGACCCCGGGCCAGGTAGGACCAGGGGAGCTGGGTGCTGTTCCTCACCCTGCCTGGCTAGCTGTGCAACCTTAAGCAAGTTCCTTCACCTCTCTGGCTCTCGGAGGTCGGCCTGAGGACACCAAGTGTTCATCTTAATTCTCATGTTCTGTGGTTCCATTTGTTTTGTACCACGTGGTCATACAGTGATGTCAATACAGAAGTTACGGAGATACATAAGGCCGTTTATCCCACACAGGAAATCATAGCTGACTTTGAGTTCTCATCACCATTTTTGGTAGATTTCTTTCTGGTCTACCTTGCTTGAAAAAAAAAGGAGGGGACTTCCCTGGCGGCCCAGTGGTTAAGACTCCATGCTTCCACTGCAGGGGGCACGGGTTCGATCCCTGGTCGGGGAACTAAGATCCCGCATCCTGCGTGGGGTGGCCAAAAAAAAAAAAAAAAGGTAGCCTAAAGGCTAATTTTAGACCACTGTTTACAGACCCACCAGTAGTAGCAACTCTTTCCCTTTCAAGTTCATGACTTCTTAATCTGCTAGAACTATGTGCAAATGAAGAATTAAGAGGCTCAGAGTAAATATACAAATGCATATGTGTACTTTATGGCATGTTTCTGATAATCAGTGACTTTTTTTTCCTTCCTTGACTATTCCAGAGGGATGAAGTTATCAGAAAGGTGAAACCTGGAACAGTGAGGTGCGTCTGTGCCTTTCCGTATATTCCTATAGTGCCTTCAGGGAACATAGCAGAAGTTCAATAAATTCTTGTTGAACCAGATAACCTCCCCTTCTACTCAAAATTCACCTAGAATAAAAGTCTGCCTCATCCAAGTTTATTTCTTTTTTTTTTTTTGCGGTACGCGGGCCTCTCACTGTTGTGGCCTCTCCCGTTGCGGAGCACAGGCTCCAGACGCGCAGGCTCAGCGGCCATGGCTCACGGGCCCAGCCGCTCCGCGGCATGTGGCATCTTCCGGGGCTGGGGCACGAACCCGCATCCCCTGCGTCGGCAGGCGGACTCTCAACCACTGTGCCACCAGGGAAGCCCCATCCAAGTTTATTTCTGAGCTAAGGTGTGGGGGGCAAACTGGCCTGGCCTGGCTTCATGTTTGTTTGACAAAATCCTACTCCCCCCGCTTCCTACAAAACAGAGTGTCCCCTCTCTTCCTCATGGCCTCCTTCTTCCTCTTACGTGGACCCCATCCCATCACTCCCGCAGAAGGAAAGGCATGAGGCACTAATTAGATTTTGCCCCTCTTCAGAGTGAGATTTGGAAAATCTGGACATTTCTAGATGCCACGCAGAGAACCTCTAGGGAGGCAGAGCTCTAAAAATGATAATAATTAACATTTGCATAGACTTCGAAATGTACAGAGCACTTTTCCATACAATATTTCCCTTAGTCAGCCCTCCAGTCCTGAGGTGGTATCGCCTGCGTGTGGCGGATTAACTGAGACCAGCTGCAGCTGAGTGATTTTGCAGGATTAACTAGGAAGCCCCGGGGCTTTTCCCAGTGTATCCAAACTTTTTGGTGGAAGGGCTACAGGGATGGTGAGAGTTGGCGTTGGGGGTCACCCTCTTCCAAGGGGGGAAGGACAGTTTATCTTTGAGTAGAGAGGGAGGTGAGGAGAAGGCGGGAGTGGGGGAGCACATGTCCCAAGGAAGACAAGAGCTTCCCCACTAGAATAAGGCAGTTTCTGGAGGATTCAGCACATTTCTTTGCCCTCAGGGTACACTGGGAAGAACCCGGGCTTTGGGATCAGAAGATCAGAAGACATGCGCAGGACCTTGAACTCTTCCCTTCACAGGGAAAATTAAACTCTCTGATCTCCCTGTCAATTCTGTCCTCCGCAAAAGGAGAACGGTAACAATAACAACAACACCCCTACCAATGCAACAGCGGCGGGGAGAATACCTGCTCCCGTCCCTCCTCACAAGGTATACATGAGGATCGAGGTGAGCTGAGCACGTGGAGATGCTCTTACAACATAAACCAGAATATTCTGGCGGGTTGTCTTGCTTTCGTTCATTGCACAGATATTTATTGAACAACTACCATGCTCTGGGCTCTGAAGTAAGCCCTGAGGATTCAATGATGAAAAAAATGGTACCCATGACACGTGTCCCTGTGGGTCTGTCTACTGTACCCCTTACTGCCCCTGGTCCTGCTGGCTATGGAACAGTGCAGGCTGCCTCTTTAGGCATCAGGGTCCTTATCTGATGTAGGAATTAAATGACTTCATTTGTATGAAGCGTCTCCATCTAACACCGTGCCTGTCACAGAAGGAGCGAACACTCTATGATCATTTTCTCCAGAAGTGCCCTTGAATGTCACATCTCTCTCTAAACAAGATTAGGATTCTTGTGCCCTGAGCTGAGTCACCAGCTAAAAGACCTCCCTTTGCCCACACCACCACCCCCAGCCCCATCAATGCAAGTGAAGGCAGCCCTCGGAACTCTGATGCATTCGTTCAGTCTTGGTGTGTGTGTGTGTGTGTGTGTGTATGTGTGTTCTTTGTGCCTTACCGCTCCAAATAGAACACGGTTCCTGGCAGGTAGGGACTCACTCACCAGCCTCTTCTCCTCCCCCACCGGGGAACCGGAAGTGACAGGCAAGCTGTCCATCGTACCAAGTCAGTGAGAAATCCCTCCCAACTCTAGTTCTATCGACTTTCTTTCTGGCTCACTACTGAAGTGTGAAGTGTTCTGACAGCACAGCAAGGAAGTGTCAGGAAATTCCTGCGACACTGAAGGTGAACGCAGGATAATTTAATAATCTAAGGAACATCCGCGACTCTGTTTTCTCAGACACAACGAGTCCAGGGGTAAAAATGGGCCACAGAGACTATAAACGGGCCAGTATTTTCCTGGCTCCCTGCTCCCAGGACCCACCCTCCTGGAGTCCCCGTCTATAACTAGGGAGCGTGCCATGTGAGAACACAGCTCTCCAGTCTGGCCACCCAACGTCCTTACCACCTGCCCTGGTGCCGGCCCAGACGGCACCTTTGTGCTAATTAGGAGAGGGCCCTCATGTTCTGGGCAGGTCACGCCCACACCGGCTTAACTTCCCAGGCTACGCAGTAGCCCTCCGGGTTCCTGCCGTGATGGCCGCTACTCCATGCTGTTGATGCTGCTGCAGACCGCGCTGCTCTCTGCCCGGATGGAGCCTCTGGCCATCGCAGCCTGGGCCACTGATGCTTCCTGCTCTCTCGGTGCCTAGCGTCTCTTTTTGCCTTTCTTTTCTTTGTGATTCAGCCCCCTCTGTATGGGAGCTGGGCCACAGCACAGCCTTGGAAACAGATATTTGTTGGCCTCAGAATTGAAACTTCTCTCTGGCCTTGGCCTGTTGTTGTAGAACCTGAGAGATGTGCATGATTCTATCCTCCCTTAGGACGAGTTTCCTGCCAGGAGGCTCCCGGACTCTCACGCAGGTAAAGGCCTCTCTTTATTCAACCTGGGTCCTAGTGGAGACCCAGTCTGACTACCGGCAAAGCCAGGCTCAGAGTCGCTAGGGCTTTAGTCTAACTGCCTTCCATGCCTGCAGACCCACCTGCAGTGCCTCTGTTGAATCCCTACTGTGATAGATAGGTCCTCCTGGGGGCATCCATAGGATCTTTTAAATTGCTTTCACTGCTAGAAAGTTCTTCCTATGTTCATTTGACACATCTTTATAGAAGCCATTCCTAAGTCCCAGACCCAGCCCTTTATTCTGGGGACAGGCCAGGTGGGGTCTCTGCTCACACAGAGCTTAAGTTTAAGTTGGGGGGGGGGGAGGTAGAAAACACAGAGCATACAAATGATGAGATAGTTGAAGAAAACCGAGCTCCACAATGAGGAAACTCCAGGGGGCAGAGGGTGGTGCCTCTGAGGATCTTCAGGGTAGAGACCTGGGGACCAGAGGGGTCAGCCACGGAGATGGTGAGGGCAGAGGCTCCCAGGGCAGAGCAAGGCTGGGAAAGAAGGCCAGTGGGGCTGGAGCAGGCACTGGGAATGGACCTTTGCCTCCACTACACGAAGGAGGTAGGAGAGGTGGAAGGAAAGAAATGGGGACTCAGTCCTCACTTTACAAGGAATCCTTCCTTTTCAGAGCAAAAGCTGCCACCACCTCTACCAGCAACACAAACCTTCCGTCATCACCCCAACTCCCTCACGTGCAGCCGCTTCTCACCTCTCACCTGCTGACCCGTCTGCCCAACACGCCCTTCCACCCCACCCCTCAGGCCCTGGAAAACTCCTCCTTAACCGATGAGATCCTGCTCAGAATTTCCTTCCTCTGAGAAGCTTTCCCAGACTCCCGCCTGCAGGCCGAGGCGACAGCTCTTGCCCGTCCTCCGAGGAGCTTTGTCCCCTCTGCCGGATTCTGAGACAGTGGGCTCAAGAGGCAGACCCAGCCAGCTTCCACCACACCAGCTGTGTGATGTGGGGTATTCATTTCCTAGGGATGCTCTCACAGAGGACCACAGACTGGGTGGCTTGTTTTTATTTATTGTCTCTCAGTTCTGGAGGCCGGAAGTCTGAAATCAGGGTGTTGGCAATGCTGATTCTTTCTGGGGACTCTAGGGAAAACCTGTCCATGCCTCTCAACTAGCTTCCGGTGATGGCTGGTGGTCTTGGCCTTCCTTGGCTGGTAGACACATGACTCCAGTCTCTGCCTCCATCTTCACCTGCCGTCTTCTCCCTGTGTGTCTATCTTCACCAGGTGCTCTCCTCTCTCTCTCCTCTTCTTAAAAGTATACCAGCCATATGGGCTTAAGGGCCCACCTATTCCAGTGTGAACTCATTTTAACTTACCTACATCTGCAACGACCCTATTTCCAAATAATGTTCCATTCTCAGATACTGGAGATTAGGACTTCAACATATCTTTTTGGGGAACATAATTCAACCTATAACACCTGGGTTAAGTTTAAACTGTTTCCTCCTCTCTAAAACACATTAAAAAAGGATCTTCTGGGTGGGCTTCCCTGGTGGCACAGTGGTTGAGAGTCCGCCTGCCGATGCAGGGGACACGGGTTTGTGCCCCGGTCCGGGAGGATCCCACATGCCGCGGAGTGACTGGGCCTGTGAGCCATGGCCACTGAGCCTGCGCGTCCGGAGCCTGTGCTCCGCAGCGGGAGAGGCCACAACAGTGAGAGGCCCGCGTACCGCAAAAAAAAAAAAAAAAAGCATCTTCTGGGGCTTCCCTGGTGGCGCAGTAGTTAGGAATCCACCTGCCAATGCAGGGCACACGGGTTCGAGCCCTGGTCTGGGAAGATCCAACATGCCACGGAGCAACTAAGCCCGTGAGCCACGACTACTGAGCCCGCGTGCCACAACTACTGAAGCCCACGCGCCTAGAGCCCGTGCTCCGCAACAAGAGAAGCCACTGAAATGAGAAGCCCGTGCACTGTGATAAAGAGTAGACCCTGCTCACCACAACTAGAGAAAGCCTGCGTGCAGCAGCAAAGACCCAACACAGCCAAACATAAATAAATAAAATAAATAAAATTATTTAAAAAAAAAGAAAAGGATCTTCCTTCTAACGCGAGGATTAAATGAGCTAATGGTTATCTAAGGCTTGTCATGGCACATAATAAACCTTCAAAAAGGTAGCTGCTAATGTTAATAATAGCTGGCCGGTCCATTATGAGTTCTTCCAGGTAGACGTCATGTCTTATCCCTTTTCCTTTTCAACCCTCAGTATCTAGCACAAAGTTTGTGCTCAAAGATTTTTGCTGTCTGAATGAGCTGCTGCCATTTTAAAGGCAATGTTAAGATCAAGGGAGTGATTTTGAACATCTCTGTCCCCATCAAAGAAAATGTATTGGGAGCATTAGGCAATGGTTCAAACTTTCTTGGATGAGTTTTCAATGAGCTCTGGATACCTAAAAGTCATCTCAAATTTTATCATATTATTAAATCAAAAAAATGCCTCCAAATGATTACCTCAGAATATCTTCAAATTATTCTCAAAAAGCCTTTTTAAAAAAATTCTGAGGGGCAGAAAGAAATATGTTAATCTTTTAATTAATGCTTATCATACACAGTATATGTCCCAGGGAAAACTTATGACGTAGCAATGCTGTTTTTTATGTGCTGCCTGTACATTTTATGGTTCACTCGGGCCCTTTGTGTAATCGATATGATTGGGGCATTTATGTACATTTGTAAAACGCTTTGGAGCACAATTTTATTGTTTTAAGTGATTATAAAGGTTTATGGTTCTTTGCTCTTATGACATCTCCAGTCATATCTGTCTTTTGAGGCCAAGTCTATTTCAGAATGTAACCTCCAACTGCAGCATTATTTTTATGGAGAAAATGTGATCTGCTTTACAATGACTCACTTTATGGTCAGTTTCCAGGGACAGAAAGTAGAGAAAAGTGATGAATTCTCTTTTAAAACTTACTTAAGGGCTTCCCTGGTGGTGCAGTGGTTGAGAGTCCGCCTGCCGATGCAGGGGACACGGGTTTGTGTCCCGGTCCGGGAGGATCCCACATGCCGCGGAGCGGCTGGGCCCGTGAGCCATGGCCGCTGAGCCTGCGCGTCCGGAGCCTGTGCTCCGCAACGGGAGAGGCCACAACAGTGAGAGGCCCGCGTACCGCAAAAAAAAAAAAAAAAAAACCAAACTTACTTAAGTCCACGCCACCTGCTCCCTTCACCTCCCTATCCCTCACTCCCCACCCCAGCCTGTCTCTGGGTGCAGGCTGGGTTAAGTGAAAGAGGATGCATCTCAACCCTAGGCCGAGTGGGAGCTCTTTCTGAGCAGGATTGAAGGTTTCTGTTATATTCATCTTGAGGTCCAGTTTCTATCACATAGTGGGCTTAGTAAATGTTGGATTTTAATTTATGGCCTGCTATATTATTGAATATCCCAGGCAAAGTCAATCCATAAAAAACATATATAATACATATTATGCATATATTACATAACTTAGCTATGATATATATATAGCTAATAAATATATACTTAATGCATATACACATATATGTCATATATATTATAGCGAAAACATGTTATTTTTTTCTTGCATAAAATATCTCTGGAAAAATACAAAAGAAAGGAATAGCATTGGTGATCTGTAGAGAGGAGCGTGAGCGGCTGGCGGACTGGGTGAGGGGAGTAGTCACTATATTCCATTTAGACTTTTTTTTTTAACAGACAACAGGAGTATTTATTTATTTATTTATTTATTTATTTTTAAAATTTATTTATTTATTTTGGGCTGTGTTGGGTCTTCGTTGCTGTGCGAGGGCTTTCTCTAGTTGTGGCAAGCGGGGGCCGCTCTTCATCGCAGTGCGCAGGCCTCTCACTATTGCGGCCTCTCTTGTTGCGGAGCACAGGCTCCAGGCGCGCAGGCTCAGTAGTTGTGGCTCACGGGCCTAGTTGCTCCGTGGCATGTGGGATCTTCCCAGACCAGGGCTCTAACCCGTGTCCCCTGCATTAGCAGGCAGATTCTCAACCACTGCGCCACCAGGGAAGCCCCTAGACTTTTTGAATCATGTGAATTGTTAGCTATTCCAAAAAATGTTTTAAGTTCATCTATGTCCAGAATCGATAGCTAGATATGCATTAAAAATATATTTATTTATTTGGCTGCCCCGGGTCTTAGTTGCGGCATGCAGGATATTCGTTGCGGCGTGTGGGATCTTCGTTGCTGCGGGCAGGACCTTTAGTCACAGCATGCATGCGGGATCTAGTTCCCTGACCAGGGATCGAACCCAGGCCCCCTGCATTGGGAGCACGGAGTCTTAACCACTGGACCACCAGGGAAGTCCCTAGATATGCATTTTTTGCCCTTGCTGATGTGTCTCTTCATAAAGCCATATGTTAAGGGTGCACAGAGGATTTCCCAGTTATATCATAAACGTCTAGAAGTCTAGGATTACCACTGTCACTCATTCTTTATCCTCCAAGAACCCAACTAAGTGTGCTTCTCGCCCTGGTCCCCAGAATTGCTTCAGACAGAAGCCACCACCTTAGTGTTCAATCAGTGAACACTGATTGAATCAGTGAACATTCGTGGAGGCTCTTCTAGGAGATGGGGAGGCGGCAACGGATATAAGGTGACATCCTCCCTCTAAAGCAAGGGCAGAGGTGCGGGCGTGGGTGGGACGGACTCAGGTGCCACCATTTACCATAGTTTGGCAAAAGCCCAACAACGGTGTGAATGAAGTACCACAGGGGAGAAGAACTCAGAACACAGGCTTCATAGATGGGGCGCTTTTGAGCCTTGAAGTATAGAGGATGGTCAGGTAGAAACAGCTTTCACTGGAGGGGCGCATCTCTTCCCACTAGCTGAGCAGAACGGTTAAGAGCACGTGCAATTGACGGCTCGGGGTTTTGAAGCCAAGCCCTGTCACTTACTAGCTGACTGCCTCTGGGCAACTTATTAATGTTGTTTTCTTAAATGTAAAATAGGAAGGAAATAGTTCCTTCCTCACACGTTTGTTGCAAAACATTAAATTAGAGGTTGCTTGCAAAGTACTTCAAACATGGCTTGGCACAAAGTAAGTGCTCAGCAAACCTTAGCTATATAATTATAATTACTGAGTTTACCTGGCGCAGGAAGAAGACATCTTCAAGGACTGAGTTCCGGGTTAGAACTCTGGGCAGTGCCAGGCTCACTGACTCTCAATGGCCAGGGGAGTCCCCATGTGTTCAGTGACTCGTAGTTCCTAAGGAAAACCTCGCTGCCTTGGGGGGACTTTTGTTTTCAAAAGTGGAGAAGAAAACGTTGATGGTTACTGGAGGAAAATGAGGAGACTGAGCTTGGGGGTGGTCCTCAGTGTTGAGGCCTGGGGCTTGGGAATGTGGGGCATTGGGCAGAAGGGGGAAGCCTAGGGGCCTAGGTCTGTGTATTCAGTAACAGTTAGAACACAGCACTCAACAGCTGCAGAGACAATGCAGTCTTTTGATCCTGTACGAGGTGATTGCTATTAGAAAGGCCCGCTTAGTCATCAGAAGGTGAAAGGGTATGATTTTTGTGAAAGATGGACCCCAGAGAGATGTTCTGACTAACCTTGGACCCAGGCATTCCTCTGAAGAATCTGAACTATTTTACCCAGTAAGCTCACAGCCTAGATAGAGCTCAGAGGCCAGGACTCCTTGGACACAGCGACTGTGAGAGCCTTCCTGAGAGGTGAGGGAAGCTGTGACATTCACTCTCCTGGAACTCCCTGTGAAAGGAAGGGGAGAAAGCTGCCTCATTCAGAAGCAACTAGGTACAGTCCTACCTTGAGACAGAGGGACGAACCTCCGGGTCTTGGCCCTCACACCCTCCTACATCCGTCACTGTCTCTGGGTCTAGGGGTTGCACCCAGGGCTCTGCTAAAAACAGCACAGAAAGTGCATCTATAAACTGTCCCCCAAGGGTTCAAAGGTTTAAAACAATCTTGAGGCGCTCCGTGATATAACATGGAGTGTTCATTCCTGGAGTTAAAATGATTTGCCACATCAACCTGTGCAAAGTCCAGGAAAGACTGATTAAATAATAATAATGAGAAATAGCTACAAAGGTTTGTATTTTTCAAACTGCAACAACTTTTGCCTCCAGAGTTTTGAAGCAACTCTGAAAAGGAGTTAGGGCTGATTTTTTCCTCCCATTTTGCAGATAAGGAAACTAACACTTCCTGATCAGAGAGTTTCCTGATATCATGAGCTAGTTGATGATAAAACAAACAATAGAAATACAATTTTTGTTTTAAAATTACCTCTGGAATTTGATTCATTTACCCAACCAGTCTTTATTGAGTACCTACTATGGCCAGGCACCGTGCTAGGCGCTGGGATGTAAGAGTGATCACAGAGAGTGCAGCTAGGGAGCCCAGAGCCGCACACAGAGACATAAATCTAGAAATGCACGAAGCACCCCTGCTGTGAAGGAAGAGGACTCAGGAGAGTACTCTTTAAACTCTAGGATTCTCTGAACGTGGGATCTTATTCAAGCCTTCGAATAAATGATTGTCAGGATTCTTTCCAATTTGAGCAGAGGGATTTGCGCTGTCTCCCTGCTGCACGGGTCAGACCCTACAACCCCGGCTGTGCACTCTGAGTGTGTAAGTGTTATCAGAATGCTCTGGTAACAGGGGAAGAACAATGCTTCAGAGGTTGATGAGGTCATGGGAACCTCCAGAGCTACATCCCAGCCCCGCCGTTCGTCCATATCTGGCCAGCTTGTTTATCTTTGCAGGTCTGCAACCCTGTCCCTGTAGTTTTAGTCACCTCTTTAGCAAGGAAGAAGGACACCTGGGCTAGATACCTTTTCCCTAGACCTAAGTCCCTGTAAATGGAGTGCGTCCCCCAAGAGCAGGAGTAAAAATGGGGTTGGATAAACCTGGGTTTTATGAATCAAGCTACCAGGAAGAGTGGATAAAAACCTTTAACAAATACCAACCAGTTAAAGCAGTTTAGAAGATCCTTCGGAATGAGAAAGAGAGAGTTGGGGAGCAGTGGTATAAAAACACTGTGGGTGGTACAGCAATTCTGACTTTTGCAGATGGAGCAAGCAGCCCAGAGACGTGAAGAATCTGGTGATTAAATGAAAAGTTCTTGCACATGTTTAACTTAAATGCAGGGCGTGGTCTACGGCTCATGTGTATCGTATAATGAGGTTTCAGTAACTGAAAACTGTAAGGCTAAATCCATGCCAATTTTTATTTGAATTGGGCAGGCTTTCTGGGGATACAGGGAGTGTGGGGGTTTTTTTTTTTTGTTTTTTTTTTTTTTTCGGTACGCGGGCCTCTCACTGTTGTGGCCTCTCCCGTTGTGGAGCACAGGCTCCGGACACGCAGGCTCAGTGGCCATGGCCCACTGGCCCAGCTGCTCCGCGGCATGTGGGATCTTCCCAGACCGGGACACGAACCCGTGTCCCCTGCATTGGCAGGCAGACTCTCAACCACTGCGCCACCAGGGAAGCCCGGGAGTGTGGGTTTTGACAAGTGCAGGAGGGGTCGCGTGGTGAACCAATCATTTCCTGAATTGAGAAAAACACTGCACTGTATGTTTTAGATTGCTCCTAGGACAGATATTTCATCTTAACAATGTTTATGAGACACAGCAGGCAAAATTATAGTGCAATAAATATCACTATTCATTCACGTATGTATTCACTCTCTGAATAGTGTGATGGTTTTAGGAGTCAGGCTGCTGGATTTGAATCCTGACTCCACTACTTAATATCTGTGTGATTTTAGACCAGTTACTTAATTTCCGTGAATGCCTCAGTTTCCTTATCAATACAATGGGATACATAACGGCACCTCACGAGGTTGCTGAAAAGACTAAATGAGGCTGTCCATGTAAAACCCCTAGCTCAGTGCTAGCACGTGTGGTAAGGATCAACAAACTCTAGATATTACTCACATTGTTTTTATTATCAAAAGCCAACTTCAGCCATGCTGAGTAGAGCATTGACACACAAAGTGAGGTTCTTGCCCTCAAAGAAAAAACTCATGGTGTATGTGTATATAGCTCACAAAAAACATGTGAAATTAGACAATGAATTAAGGTACTAACTCCAGGCCAGGGGAACAAAGAGGAGGAAGTGATTATGACTTGAGAGGTAGGGAACAGATCTGAATTTCCTGCACCACATCTGAGCCTTCAAACACTGACAGGTGGAAAGTAGGTTAATTCCAGGCACCAGGAGAAGCAAAGGCAGAGACTTGAGCATGACAGCGAGTGTCACAGTTGAATCTAAAGAGCCTTCTCCCTCTCGGTGGGAGAAGATGGGAAGGTTAGTTGGGCCAGAATTTGGAAGCCTTGGAGGCTGGGTTTAGGAATTTGGGCAACAGGAAAGCAGACAAGAGCTTGAACAGGTGAGGGACAGGATCTATGACAACTGATTCCAAGGATAACACTCTGGTGGCAGGTGGAGGGAAGGCAGGAGAGGAGGGAGGAGATAAGATGCTGAACCAGGGACCGCCAAGGGTACAAAGCAGAACCAGACACAGTTCCTTCCTCCAGGAGCTCGGGGCTTACGGGGGAAATTAGACACACACGGGTCAACATCCTGAGAGGAGGGACACGAAAAAAGCGACATCTACCTTCAGGTGGTTGCAGGGAAATAAGGTGTTGATTTCCTCATCTGCAAAATGGCTTAACGGTAATATATTTACCTCTCCGCATTGTATGAGGATTAAATCATGTGAGGAGAGTAGTGTTAGCACATGCCCAGAATTCAGGCAGAGCTCCATGCAGTCCTACTCAAGCACATATTCTGGCCCTGGTCAGCCTCCAGGTAGAAGTTAACTCGTGCTGGTTTATTGCACCGAGCAGAGGAATTAGCAGAAGGGGGAAGGATGGTCAGGGGGTAAGTGGGAGATGTGACTGGAAAGCAGGTTGGGCACACGGATCAGGAAGAGTGAGCCAAAACCCATGCCCCGGGCTGCTTTGATTTCAACTTAATTAGGAATTGATTCTCATCTCCCTCCCCCAGCCCCATCTCCTCGGCACATCACCTTTTGTTCCTGCCATGGGACCTGTGGCTTTTTGACCCAGCTGCGTGAGTGTGGATACCTCATGCCCAGGCCATGGTCTATGTTAGAGCAGTGGCTGGAGTTCTAGACAGGATCTGGAACCAATGCTGTTTACCAGCTGTGTGAGTGGGAACACGTGAGCTCAACTCTCCAGGCCTCAGTTTTCTTCCCATGTGATGAGGGTGTTGGGCCCATGATCTGGACCATCCACTGAGCCCCAGGCTGTCTCTGAATCTGAGGTGTTTGGGAATCCCGAAGATCATGGTTAGGTGCTAAGCCCTGTCATGAGGGCCCCTCGTACGAGCAGCTCCATTGCATTTGATGAGGAGAGACACCCTGATTTTGTGACCCCCAGCCCTGGCCTGCGTGGAGGCAGCCATGGTGGGAAAACCTGCTGTTCTGGGGCACAACCTGCTTTTCTGCTCCAGAATGAGGGCTTCTGAGCGGGGAAATGTCTGCTAAAGAGCAGCAACAGGACAGAGCACAGAGTAATTGTCCTGTTGCCCCTGCTCTTCACAGGCGAGGCGGGCAGTGGAGCAGCTCTTTTGTGGACACAAGGCCATGACCCTCCATTTATTGAGTGTCAACGAGGCATTATGCACTCCCTCACATTCTCACGGTGATTCTGCAAGATTCATGCTATTATTTGTTTTATAGAGGAGGAGGCTCCGACTCAGAGAGGTTAAGTAAAAGCCCAAGGTCACACAGCTATTAAATCACAGCGCAAAGATTCAAATTCCAGCTGACTCACTCCAAGGCCATTTGTCATCTGCTGTGACAGAGAGTGTCCCAATCCCCCAGCTTCAGCAACGAAGTTCCTTTGCCTGAGATCAGTCCTTCCATCTCTGCTTCACATCCCATCTCCTGTAACTTCTCCCTTTCGACTGGCTTCTTCTCTCAGCTCACACTCACGGGCATCTCTCCAATGTTACAATGAACCAATACACACAAACCTTTCCCTCGACCTTATGTGTTCCCTCCTTCCTTTCACACCCACACTCAATGCCTCTCTTTCCTCATCTCCAAAGACTCCCCCAAGTTATTGCACGTCATTAAAATCACTCTGGGTGAAATTCCCGGTGACCCTCTCATTGCCAGATTCAATCAGCAGATTTCAGTTTTTGCAGCAGGTGACACTAGACCACCTTCTTCTTACTAAAACATCCTCCTCCCTCTGTTTCCATGGCACCCTTCTCTCTTGGTTACCTCCTAGGCAGCTCCTCATTCCCTGTCTCCACTTCCTCGGCCCGTTCCGTGAATTTTGCAAGGCTCTGCCTCCAGCCTCTTCTCACTGCCCAGCATCCCAGGATAATCATCCTCTTTCATGGCTACAACCCCTGCCTGCACGGGGATGGTTCTCCAATCTCTATTTCCTGTCCTGACCTCAGATCTGAGCTTCAATGTCACAGATATAACTTCTAGACCTGGCCCCGGAGCGCCCCATGGGTCTTCAGAGTCAACACGTTCAAAGTGGGACTCATCATTTTCTACTTCCAAACTTGCTTCCATGTTCTCCAGCTCAGTTAGTGACATTCAACCTTGGCCCTCAGATAATCCACGCAGTAACCCAAGTGGGAAGCCTAGACCCCTAGACTCCTTCCACGGCTCCATGCCTTCAACACACTACACACGCCACGTGACACAGCACGTCCACATCCAGCGTGTCACTAAGTCCTATCAATTCTGACCACCAAATACCTCTTGTATCAGGCCCTGTAACCGAACGCACAACAGCCAATAAATTGAGGGGCAAGCTTTGCAGAGAAGAAAGATGCTTTATTCAGAAAAGCTGGCAATCTGGGGAGAAAGTGGACTTGTATCCAGAGACCAACTCCAAAGATTCTGTTCAGCCATGACAATTTTTAAAGGGGAAACAATCTCAGTTAATCATTAAGGCAGGAGGTCAGATTCTCCGTCACCTTTCCATTACACGCAGGCCTGCTGGCTTCTCCCCATCTTCCTTGGGACTGTCTTGCCCACGTGATCCGTCTGCAATTGGATGTTCTCTTGCCCTCGTGGTCCACCTGCAAATTTACTAAGGGGAAGCTGGGGGTAGAGAGTCAGTCATTCTTTAACTACTTAATTCTTCATTCTTATTCCTTCTAATCCAGGAAAGGAATCAACAGGTTAGGTAAGGCCTTGTGTATGTTTAGAAAAGCAGAAATCAGGAACTTAGTCAAATGTTGCCTAACGATCTCATCTTTATGATTAAGGTCTAACGAAAATAAGGGATAAACAAACAAAAAAGAGGCAAAGGAGCTGCTTACAGCCCCTCCTCTTTTTTCCCACTGCCATTGTCTGAGCTCAGGCCCTTCAGGGACAGGTGCCTTAGCCTCCCAAAGCACTGTGCTCACCTCCAGTCTCGCATCTGCCCCCTGAGCCTTCAGTCCACGACAGCTAGAATGATCCTGCTCACTGGAAAGCTGGTCTTGTCTCTTCCAGCTTATGACCCTTTGGGGATTCTCCATTGTCTAAGGATCTCACCTCACCCACCTCTCCAGCCTCATCTTCCATCCCTGCCTGCAAACCCTGCACTCTACTTAGGGCAAAACACCTGCCTACAGTTCTCAGGTCTCCTCTTCACTTTCACATGTTGCTCCACCTGCCCAAAGTGCTGTCGCTTTTGTTCTTCCCCTGGTGAAGTCCTACTCCTTCTCAAGACCCTGTTTCCTCCTCAGGAGCGTCCCTGACCTCCCCAGGTGGAGCTGAGCCTGTCCTGCTCTCTGTCTCCCATATGCCTGCTCATGACACTTGTTACAGCCTCTACTGCACCTCAGTTATGTTTGTGTACAGGTGTTGCTTCTCCCCCGAGAGAGTGGAAGCTATAGCATCCGCGTTTGCATTCTCAGCACTGTGTACAGGGCCTGGCATTCTGTGCTGTCAGAGTAGATGCTGTTGAATAATAATAGGTAAGTGTAAAAATAATAATAATAATAATTATAGGTAAGTGTATGACTTTGGGGAGAGGTGCCCAATTTGAACCTCAGCTGATATTCATAGAATCACAACTTGGCAGTCAGAGATAAAGCCCAGCGTTGGAGATAAAATTCAACCACTTCTTTATCTATTCAGCCTTTGGGTATTGAGCAACTTCTTGGGGGCGAGCACCACTGTACTGGGCACTGAGTTTCCAAGAGGAAAGAAATGCCATCCTGGGCCCCCAAGGAACTCAGAGGTCAGAGATCAGAAAACCAAAGTAAGAGCATCCTTGCCACCTTATGAACAGTGATGTGGCCCCAGGATGGATACGTGGGCTTTTAGTTTTTATTGGGGGATGTGGTGCCTGGAGGCTCTGTCCCACCCCTAGATGTAGATGTTGTGGTTGGAGATTAAAGTTATTAAGGATGAGAGTCAGGAGAACTTTATCAAACCTGCATTTAAGGATGAGTCAGCAACATCACCAGATTGCAGGTGAGGCCAAGTATCATGACTGCTCGCTCTGATAGCAACCAGGGGAAAAACCACGGTTTTGAAACCTGTGCCGTAGATTCCCGTGTAATACCTACCAGTTGGCATTCATGTTTGCATTCAGTATCTACATCTGTATCTGTATCTATATGATGTGATGTGCTGTTCCGGGTGGTCTGAGGAAGTAGGTGGATAAGAGAGACCCCACATTAAGAAGTTGAAAGCATCTGTCAATGTCATAAAAGACAGAGCTGAGGAACTGTCATCAACTGTAGAAGAAAGTGGACAGGAAAACTAAATGCAATGTGGGATCCTGGATGACTTCCTGGGCCTGAAAAAGTACGTGAGAAAAAAAGGTTACAAAATTTGATTGAGGTCTTAAATTAGTAAATAGTATTGAATTGATGTTAATTTTTAACAATTTGGTCATTGTGTCATGTTTTCTTCAGATGCTAACCTTAAAGGAAGCCATGTAAAGGGTATACAGGAACTCTCGTAGTCTTCTTGCAACTCTCTGTAAATCTAAAATTATTTCAAAATAATATGTTAATAAATATAATTGTCTAAAGCAAAAAAAAAGTTGAAAGTCTCCTAGGGGAGCTAATGCATGCACACATATAAGCAAAATGTAATAAATCTCAGAAGGATTGTGGACTAGCATCTACAAAGTGCTTTGAGTTTTGACTATAAACTCAGGTGTTCTGGGCCAGTGAACTAGCTAGTGGGAGTGCTATGTTAAAGGGGGTCCAGGGCACAGGCCAGGTACCTGGGGCACTTCTGCTCACTGACCACAGGTGATCTCTAAGCCTGGCCAGCCTCATTCCTGAAAGCTCCATCTGCATCAGGTGGGAGGATGATGGGGTGCTGCTGGCTACGGGGGAGGGTCCAGCGCATCTCTGATTCTGCTAAGTCTCCAGCTACAAAGAGCTGCCCCTTTCTATGCTTGGATGTCTGCTCTCATTTTAATTTTGCACAATCTGGTAATGGGACCAACCCCAAATCATGTGAATTTGAAGTATACACTCTCCCCTTGCAAAGTTAACATGATCATTTCTAGACTTTTGGAGCAGTTGATTGAGTGCAGAACACTTAAAATCAGAGAGCACACAATACAAAAAATGTTAAATCCCAATTTTTTAAGCGTATTGCTTGGTTTCAGAAAGAGAAACAAGCCCTCTTGTTGGCATGGATATTTAGAACAGTACCAAAACCCATCAAAGATAGTCACACACACATACATCCCACAGTATTTATAGGGAACACACTGTCTTTCCCATACGCGGCACGGAAAACGGGGCCAGAATGATCCTGCAGAAACTTCCTGATGAAAACAGGCAAGTCAGCCATTCCCAAGCCTGAGCCTGCTGCCGCGGAACCCCAACCAGGGCACCAGCGCTTCCTTCGCTGCTCCAAAGATGCTGTGTCTTTCCGGCAGCGCCAGCGTGTAGCCCACTTAAGGGGCTCAAGGAGTCCATGGTCTCTGACAAGGGGCTGGGTCCTGCGGATGCCCCTTCTTTCCCCCACCCCCCGACCCATCTGGCAGAAAGACTCAAAATTATCAACGCAGGAGTCACGTGAGAGCCAAATCCTGGCCCCCCCCCCCCCCCCCCCCCCCCCCGCTCTGGGTCTGCTTCCCTTTCTCCGGCGCCACCCTTGCGCCTCCTCCGCAGGGGGTTCCAGGCTCTGCATCCTTCCAGCAGCTTTTGAAAAACAAAACAAAACAAAACGAAAAACAGAGGGGTACTTCTTTGTTCTTTCACCGGGTTTCCTCGGTTTACGGAATTCAATTCCCACCCCCATCTCAGGTCGGCAAATTTCCCCTTCCAGTACTGGGAGCGCGGGCCGCTTCATTCCCGGACACTTTCTATGTTCCTGGTCCTGTGCTAAGCGCTCGTCCTGCATTTTATCTTAGTTAACTCTCATAGCAACCCTCTGAGGTAGGTGTTGTTACCCCTATTTTACAGACGGAAAGAGCTGAGGTACGTGGAGTCACTTGCCCAGGGTTTTACAGCTAATAGATGAGCACAGCTAGGTTTTGAGCTCAAGTCGGTTTTGATCCCGACGCCCTAAATCCTTATTGCTATTCTTGATAGAGCGAGAGTCAGAACAACAGCTAATACTTACTGAGCGATTACTACACGTCAGGCACTGCGCCAAGTATGTCTCCAAATTATTGATACTTTCAGAAGCAGGCCTGACAGTTAGCAGTTATGTGATCTCGAGCAAGTTTCTTAAACCTCTTTTTCAGTCAGTTGCCTGCCTGCAAAATGAAGCCGAAAACATGGCTGTTGCGGAGAGTAAATGAATTAATATATGCAAAGCACTTAGAACTCAAAGTGGCACATATTAATCCCTCAAAAATTTGTCTTTTTTTTTAACCACCACCTCCATTCACAGGTGAGGTCGGTTCAGAGAGGTTAAGCCACTAATTAGTCCAGATTGCAGGGTGCAGACCCTACGGCGCAGACCTGCTCAGAAGGCCCGCCCGCAGGTGAGTTGCACCTGGCAAGTGGGAGACGTGCTTCTCAGGCTTTGCAGCAAAACGCGCTGCAGCCGGGAGGCCTGGAATGCTCCTGGGGGCCTCCTAGCTCCGGATCTGGGCGAAGAGGACTCCGGCAGTGAGGGGGGTCCCGCCAGAGCCCCTCAGAAGAACGGCGGGCGACACCTGCGCTCCCGGCGGGCGGCCCCGCGGGCAGGGGGCGATCCGGCGCCGGGAGCCCCCCAGCTACCCCTCCTCCCGGCGCTCACTCTCACACCCCCCCCCGCGCGGGGGCCGCCCGCCGGGAGCCCGGAGCCCGCCGCCCGCCGCGCTCCCCCGCCCGCCGCGCGCCAGGGCGGAGTTTCCTCCTCTGCTCATTGTTCTCCGCCCAGCACCGCCCCGCCCGGCCCCGCCACCCCGCCCGCGCGGTCCTGGGGGAGGGGAGGGGGCGGGGGCCGGCGCGGACGGGACCGGAGTCGCAGCAGCCGCCGGCAGGGCCGCAGCCGCGCAGACACCGCCCGCGACGCAGCCACCCGCCGCTCCTCTGCCGCCTGGCTCCGCGCCTCGGCCCGGCTCTGCCGCAGCGGCCGCGAGGAGGGGCCTGCGGAGCGCGACTCGGGAGTCTCGGGTCAGCGCCCGGCCGTCCGAGCCACCGCCAGGCCTCCCCGAGAGGCGCCCACGCTCCTGCCGCCCGGCCGCCCGGACCCTCCGCCAAGCCCGCAGCCACCTGCTCCGGGTCTGAGGCCAGGACACGATGCGCTTCGCGCTGGTGCTCTCAGCGTTTCTGCTGCTGCTGCCGCTGTCGCTCTCCCAGGATGGTGAGTGGTGGCTCGGCTCCGCCGGGACCCGTGTCGTGCCCATGCGCCCCCGGCCGGGCCCGCCGCTGGGAAACCCGCCGCTCCTCGTGGCGGGACCGGGAGCAGCCCCTACGCGCACCACTAGCTGGGGCCACACGCGGAGCCCTGACCTTGCACCATCCAAGCCCCTTCCTACCCCGAGAACGCCGCAGGTGCCGGGCTCCGAGCGTGGGTCGTCCGGGGCTCCCTGGGGTGGAGTGGCCGTGGATTGTGTTGGGGCAAACAGGGGCGCGCGGGCGCTGATTGGCTTTGCGGTCCTAGAGCGGGGACTTAGGGCACGGCGAGGCTCCACGCTTCCTCTGGACCCCCAGGGTCTGATCGTTCTTTTTCTCCGTGTTTGTCCCCGAAGCAGGTGACAAGCCTCCGGTAACAGCCCTCGTGGCTATATGTTTCGCGTTCGCAGAGAGGTTTTTCCAAGCATTGTGTGCCGGCTTAGCTCACCCGAGCCTGTGCTGGAGCAGGTGGAGAGGGGGAGGGAGTAGGTCATCCACAATCCCAGACTCACCTGAGTGGGGTCCCTGCCTCCATGTCACCAAAGGAACAGCTCCCTTCTCAGTGCCTGGCCAGGAAGGTGAGGTTCCCTTTGTAGAAGCCCCTTTGTAGAAGCAAGAACTTCTCTCATGAAACAGGCTTGGGCTGTGCCTTAGAAACCTCTCCCATATTTCTTACAAAGGTGAAAATCTGGGGGGACAGGTAGCGTCCCAAAGCGCCTAGGAACAGCTGCAGTCTCAGCCCCAGGAGAGAGATGCATTTCTTTCTTGCCCACCTGAGCAGGTGTCTGCAGGGAGAAAGAGTGATGTTTCCACTCTAGGGTCAGGAGGACTGTGGTGACAGCCCAGACAGGGAAGGGACCCTGCTGCTGGTAGGTGCTGCTGTTTGGGACTAAAGTCTTAGGGGAAGGATGGGGTGGGATGGCAGGACAGTCTCTTCTCTGTATCAGGGGGAACTTTGCTGATGGGAAGGGGCTGGAGCTCAGAGAGTGAGTAGGTTTGGGCATCCTCCGGTGGGCGGCCCTGTTACTTCACAGCCTGGTCTGACAGGGATGGGCACAGCCAGTGGGTGAAGGGTGTGCACCCCTGGAGGAGGGGTCGCAGTGTGAGGAACGGTCGGGACAGCTCTGAGGATGGCAGCCACCGCGGATTTGCACAGCCTGCGGGGCTGAGGAGATGCTGGATTGTGGCTGCTCTCCTCAGCCCTGCTCCCAGGAGGGCAGACTTCAATTTGGGCTCTGAGAACCATCGAGAAGGGAGATGGGCTGTGTCAGGAGGGATGTGCTATAGTTCCCAGTGCTTCTGAGCTTCAAGAGGCTGAGCTTGGAGGAGAGGGTGGAGGTTGTGGGACAGGAGTCCTGCTGTTTTGTCCTAAGAGGAGAGACTCCGGAGCCACCCACGGGAAAAGCTCCAAGCCCATCTCCCTGCTGGCTTCAAGGCTGGGACTGTCTTCCCTGGCATCTGCGTGCTGCCCCCAAACTCCGTCTCTTCCACAATCCCTCCTCAACACTAGCATGGGGCATGGCGCACGGTAGGAGCTTGGTATGTAGTAAACAAATACAGTAAAGAAAAAAGGAACCATAACCCTGCTTCTGCCCCCACCAGCAAGTCACCTGAGCCCAGGTGCCCAGTTTCTAAAATGCTATGACAATATGCAGTGATAAAGGGAAGTGCTCTGAAGCGTGTAAACCGGCAAGGGAGTATTACCGTTATTATTATTTGCATATATTGCGGCCAGAAAAGGCTGAAGGGCACAGGCTCGGTGTTTGGTGGCTATGGTAGATTTCACACTCTCCTACAGGGACCCAGCAAGGACTGCTCCATCTCTGCCCTTCTGTAGGTTGCAGTCATCTGGGATGATGAAACCCAAAACTGCTGGAATCCTGTGGTTTAGTTCTAAGCAAGGTTTATAGTGGAGCAAAGGAATTATCCCCGACGGGGCCCTGGGAGCTTACCTGCTCCTATAGGTGGATCACACAGTCTACAGCATCAGCAGCATTCAAACCAGGGCCAACAGCCCATTAGACCCCTTTTCAGTGCTTTTTGGTTTGATATACGTTTGGTCAAACCATATGGCAAGTCGTACCTCTGAACCTGTTTCCTTATCTGTAAGATAGAAAGGGCAGAGGGACCTCTAGTTTCACTGTTATAACATTTCTGGGCTTTTGCTCGAAAGGACAGGCTGACTGAGTACTCTGTCTTCTGTGTGTCTGATCGAGTCATTTGATGGGTGAATCCTAGGCAAGGGAAAGGCAGCTTGAGGTGGTGGAAAACACTCAAACTTGGGATCAGACAGACCTGCATGACTGTAGACCAGACAGTGAACCTCTCTGAGTCTGTAAAAAATGACAAATCTCCACGTTGCAGGTTGCTCTGAAAATGAGAGATAACATACTAATGAGTTTGCCGTTGTGCACAACTCCACGGTCAGAGCTCAGAAAATCCTAGCTCTTATGATTAGTAAGTCATATGTGACTGATCAGGATTCTGCTACTGTTTGTGGGTGTCAGTTAATTGCTAGGTAGTGATAAAAACTGAAGCTTAAGTGCCACACAATGGGGGAAAGGGAGGCATGTGTGAGAAAGCCGTAAGATTTGGGAAGGGGCGATCTGGACGAGGTGAGGTGGGGTTATACAGGGATTTTAAAATAAAAGGGTCAGTGTGGAGTA
This sequence comes from Tursiops truncatus, assembly GCF_011762595.2. Taxonomy (NCBI): domain Eukaryota; kingdom Metazoa; phylum Chordata; class Mammalia; order Artiodactyla; family Delphinidae; genus Tursiops; species Tursiops truncatus. The sequence goes on along the minus strand of NC_047042.1, from coordinate 84,424,434 downwards.
GGAGACCCTTCCTAGGGTGGCCGAGGCGGAATGAATTCCAGGGTGTAGCGAAGACACAGATCCTAAGCTGGGGGCGTGATGGGCGTTCTTCAGATGGGGGTCAGTGAGCTGCAGGGGGACTTCGGGGAGGAGGTGAACTTTCAGAGCCTGGAAAGAACATTCCATGGGATGGGGTTAGGGGACGGTGGGTGTTCCTAGCGTGGTGCTGCTTGGGCATGGCTTTGAGGCAGGAGTGAGTAAGACATAGTGGGGCGGTACCAGGAGCAGACAGATTTAAGCAGGCTGAGAAGAGGAGGAGAGGACGGGCTGGGAAGGATGAGCGAAGACTCCGAGAGACACCAGGTGGCAGCTTGGGCCAGAGCTGCAGGGTGTGGCCACCCAGGGAGGGGCAGAGGAGCGGAGCTTGGTGAGCCCGGGGAGGGTCCTCTGGGGGTCGCCCTGGACCTAGAGAAGGCAGGGCGCAGAGGTAGGGGGAGAGGCAGCCCCCGCATCTGCTTTCCCCTCAGGAATCTAGGTTGAAACGGAGAGGAGGGGCCCCTGCTGAGTGCGGTTTGGATATCTCTGCCCTTTGGAAGCTGGGAGAGGAAGGGGACTCCACCTGGTTTGAATTCCCCTGGGCCGGCGGGGGTGGGAGCTGGAGAGTTAACTCTGTCCGTCCTCAGGTATCTTCTTTGCTGAGAAGCCTTCCCAGGTTTCCTAGATGGAACCCAGTTATGTTCCACAGTCTGTGTGGGTGTCGCCCCGAGTGCTGAGTGGTAAGCCCCTCAGGGCAGGGCCAGCACAGCACTGGGCACTGAGCAGTTGCTCAGGAGATGTTATCTGGACCGCGGTTCTCTGGGGGAACTGGCCCTAGCCCCTGGCTTCAGGCTCTCCGGAAGTGGGGCACGAGGCCAGCTCACACCCTGGCAGTGATGCTGGCCACTGGGCTCTTTCTGCGGCAGCCAATAGCCAGTAGGAGCACTGCAGAGGGTCGGGGCTTCTGGGCTTGGGAACCTGGATCAGACTGGCGGCTGCTGTGAGGACAGCTCAGCTCGTCGCCCTCTGCTACTAAGGGAAGTGGGAGGAACCCTTCGGACAGCTCTCTGCACTTGTTGGGAGGAGCGACGGGATTTAGGTGACCCCTACCCCGGGAAGGGCCGGCTTCTTCACACCCCGGGGGCCCTGTGCAGGTCTGCTGAGTGCAAGCTCGAGCTCAAGCCGGAACGGACATCCTCCCACATCACTGGAGAATGGGAGTGACCGCCCTCTGCCGACCCCCTGCCCAGCAGCCCGAGCCTGCCTGGAGGCTTCATTAGACCGAGAGGCCGGGAGCTCCGTCCTCAGCTCTGGGCTCGCTTCCTATTTGTGCCCATGGGCTACGATGCAGGGCAGGGAGCTCAGCTGGGTGTGTGTGTGTCCTGTTTTGTCCCATTCCCAGGAACACCGGTGCAGTTGTGCGGGTCTCTCCTTGTCTTGTGTCCTGTCCACTTTGTGGGACTGTTAGAAGGTCAGATCAGGTGGCAGATCTGGGACTGTGACTCTTCGGGCCATACTAGCCTCACGACTGTAAGGCAAGCCTTCGAGAAAATCTACGCAGACGATCCACTGCAAGGAGCCTCTTTATATTTGCGACTGCGTTGACCGTGAGATTCCTTTAAGTAGGCAGCCCGCAGGCTGTTCGAAACAGAATTCAGTTGACAAAGGGTCGTTTCCACACCACTTCTAAATAACCCGGAAAATCAGAGAACACAATTTTAGAGCTGGGAGTGTTCTGGAAATCATCTAATACACCCCTCCCCCCCGTTTTTCAGACGAGGGGATGCAGACCAGGGGGTTCACTTGCTCAGGTTCTCGGGGACTCCTGTTGGCGGCTTCCCGGGGACGTGTGTGCACGTGTCCGCAGACGTAGTACTAGTAACTGGACTCGGCCTCAAGGCTCATTCTTCCTTGGGCATCGAAGAAACTCACTTCAACTCTGTTAAGAAAGGGTTGCGTGGTGGTGACAACTCTGTAGTGTGCCCAGATTCTCTCCCCACCCCTCCACCGTCAGGGTAAATTGAGGCTTGGAGCCACTTTGCTTCTCAAGAGTTAGGCTCCCCGAGTACCATGTCACAGCGCTGGCCCCGTGCGTCGTGACTGTGTGTCTTGTCTGCCATTGCCTGTGAGCCTCTGGTGTCCACAGCATGCAGTCAGAATCTGGACCAAGGGTGGTGCGAACCGCTTGTTGGAGGACCCGTGCAAAGGCAGCATCTGCAGGTTGAGGAGCGGCCCCTCCCCACGTGTCCCCACCGCATGCCCTCCCATGGCGCAGAGCCCCGCCCTGGACACTCCAGCAGCGGCCAGCACAGGTCCCCAGCTTAGCTCGGCCTCCCAGCCACCCATCCTCCTGCCGGCCCCGCCCCTCTCCCTGAGCGCACCACCACCACCCTCTCTTCCTTTGTAGCCTTATCCCCCTCGGGTCAGCCACCTCCAACTTCCCTAGGGCCAGGGCGCAGGGTGGCACCCTGTCCGCCAATTGTCACGGCCGGAAGGCAGTGGGCCTCAGCCCAGCGGGGAGAGAATGCGGAGGAACGGCTGCGCGTGGCTTGCCATGCAGTTCCGGGTTGGGGCGCAGGGAGCCCTCCCAGAGCCAGGCCCCTGGAGGCGCGTGGGCTGACCCAGGAGCCATCAGTTGTCTGACCTCTAACCTTCCAGCTCCCTGACCCAGGTCAGCGTGGAAGGGACAGTGGGAAGGTGAGGAAATAGGGACACTTTTTAATTCTTCAACTAAGGGTGAGCTAGGTGTGAGCCGAAGCCACGCCCCCTTCGTAGCAGAAATTCGCGAGCTCTGTCCGAGCGGTCCCTCTGCCCCCATCCGGTCAGACTCCTGTGCTAACCTACTCTGAACGTGCTGATTGGGGCCAGTGTCTCCAGCCAGGGTAGCACGAGGTTACCTGTGGACAGCCTTTATCTCACAGACCATTCCAGAGAGGGGGAAACAGAGGCCTGGGTGCCAAGGGCCACGGTGAAGAGCAGCTCTTCTCCCAGATGTCCACACGCCTCACCCCTCATTTCCTGCGGCTCTCTGCTGGAATGCCACCTTCTCAGAGAGGCCTTCTGGGCCTCCACACCCTGGACACGTCTCCCCCGATCATTTTCTCCGTAGCATGTATCCCCTGATGGGCACTCATTTCTTTGTCTCGCTCCCGAGCGGACTGTAAGCTTCATGAGGGCAGGGACTTCTGTTGGTCAGCGCTGTAGCCGCAGCACCTAGAACAGTACCTGGCACACAGTAGATGGGCCATAAATATTTGCTGAATGAGTGAAAGAGCAAGTAGGTGGCAGAGCAAGCTGGTTTAGAATCCGAAGTCTTGTCTGCCAGTTCTGGGCTCTCCAACTGCAAGGCTCCAAATCTGATTCCGGAAGAGAGGCAAGTGGCAGGGGGGCTGGCCCCGTGCGTGGAGGAGTGGACACGGAGGCATGAGGGGAGCTGCCTTGTGGTCCACGGTGGCTACTCAGACTCCAGCTGTCAGGACAAAAAGAACAAGAAGGCTGCAGCTCCTCTTCTGAGGTTACCTGCCAGAAACCAGACACACCCTGTCCAGTTACGTTTTGTTGAATGGAACTTAGTCCTGTGGCCACACATAGCTGCAAGAGAAGCAGGGAAGAGTACTTCCTTAGGGAAGAGTGATCTTTATTTCAGGCACTCACATGCCTAACCAAAAAAGAGTGGTTCGGCTGTGAGGAAGTGAAGGATGGATATTGGAAGAGGTCCCTGGCACATGCTACCGTAGTCCTGGTCCCTGATTTTCTCTGTCCTCGTTCTCACCTTGCCAGTAAGATGGACTTTGCATCTGCACGAGTGAAACAAGGAGTTGTCCCCCGTGGCCCGAGGCCCTGCCACCTTCTGGCTCAGCCAGGTCCAGCTTGGCCCTTGTTTTTTGTGGCTCCAGCCTTTTGGTGCTGATGGAGCAGCTCCTTGTGGTGCTCAGGGAAACTGGGATCCCTCCCTTTCCGGTCCCTCAGCCGTGAGCTGCACCAGTGAGCCAGGTGCCCAGGAGACCTCCCATGAGCAGGGCCTCAGCCAGGGCAAGCATAGGGGAACCTGCTGTCCCCCACTTGTTTCTGGATGAGAAAGAAGAATCTCTGCGCCCCATCCTCCTCTTCGCACCTCAGCAGGGCAAGTACAGGGCAGAGGGAGATACTGTTCTTAGGAGTTTGGTCCATGGACACTTGTGAGAGCAGCAGGAGGAGGCCAGTGGCTTTTAAACCCAGTGGAGGTGTTCTGTGAGCTGTCTTAGGGGCCACCGAGAGCTTGGGGTGGGTGCACACCTGGAGGGGAAAACTAAGAGTAGGCCAGTTTGCGGTGGGCAATTCCCATCCCCTGCACTTTGTGCCGCCCTGCCTTTACCTGTTCTGTATGGCAGGTAGGTCCCCACAAAAGAATTCCTTTGAGAGAAAAGTTCTGTCAAAGAGGAGAGAAGAAAAATTGAAATCTCTTGGCACGATGCCCCAGGCTTCAAAGTTATTCGGTCCAAGCTTTGTCACTTACCACCCTTGTGATTTCAGACTTGTTCCCTGGCCTCTGTTTCCCCATCTATAAAATGGGCACCACGCCTTCCTCAACAGTGAGGGTTAAATATGAGCATGTAGGTGGTGTGCCTGACACATTTTAGTTTTATTTCTTTGCTTGGCTTCAGTTCTAGCCCACTACGAGGTGTGATGAAACAGACCCTGCTACTGCCCCCTCCCAAGCTGCCGCTCCTTGCTGGCCTGAGCTTTCTCCTCCATGGCCCTTTCGCATTTAGTCACTGCCCCACAGCCAGGCCACTCGGGAGGAGGGCCCTAGTTCTGGGAGGTTAGTTCTACACCATAGTCCTGGATGAGGATGGTTAGGGTGGGCTCAGCTGAGAAGGGGCTCCGATGGCCGGGCCCACACCTTCCTGGTTCCCACCCAGGTGCTTCTCACCCCACCCCCTAGGGGCCCTGCCCTTCGCTTTGGGGCTTCAAGTCAAAACAGGCTTTCCTGAAGCCACCTCCGGACCCTGATCCTGGCAGCCCCTGAGGTTCTGCCCATCACGCTGGGAAATGGAGTTTCCCATCCCACAGGTCTTTCTCTTTTTTTTTCTTCTTTTTTAAAAAAAACTATTTAACTATAGTTGATTTACAATATTGTGTTAGTTTCAGGTGTACAGAGTCTTTTCCATTATAGGTTATTATAGAATACTGAATATAGTTCCCTGTGCTATATATAGTAAACCCTTGTTGTTTATCTATTTTATATATAGTAGTGTGTACCTGTTAATCCCAAACTCCTAATGTATCCTTTCCTCCCCGCCCCCTTCCCCTTTGGTAACCATAAGTTTGTTTTCTATGTCTTTGAGGCTGTTTTGTAAATAAGTTGATTTGTATTATTATTTTAGATTCCACATATAAGTGTTGTCATATAGTATTTGTTTTTCTCTTTCTGGCTTACTTCACTTAGTATGATAATCTCTAGGTCCATCCATGTTGCTGCAGATGGCATTATTTCATTCTTTTTTGTGGCTGAGTAGTATTCCATTGTGTGTGGATGTGTTTATATATATATACACGCACACACACGCACATACACACACACATACACACACATACCACATTTCCTTTATCCATTCGCCTGCTGATGGAAACTTAGGTTGCTTCCATGTCTTGGTTTTTGTGAATAGTCCACAGCTCTTTTCTACCTGGATAAGTGCTCCTCTGACCGCCGCTGCTACACTGGCCACCCCTGCTGCACTACCCCCGTCCAGCATGTGGGTCTGAGTCTCCCCCTCTAAATAGCTTCCTTTCTCCTCATCCAACCTCACCCTGACTCTGCAGCAAATTCCCAGTGACACCATCCAAGCCAGGCAGCGAAGCATGCTGCTGGCCATTTCACAGCCACCTCTACATTTTCTTTCTCCGAGAAGGAAGGAGGGGAGAGGAGGCACATGAGGTTACAATCCAGCGTCTAACGTAAACCAGGGAACTGAATATTTCCTCACGAAGTGAGATGTAGGAGGAAGACAGGAACTCCTCACAGAGCTGCCTTTGGTTTTCTGCACAATAAACGCCAGTGGGGTATTGCCCTGTGCCTCAGTTTACCCAAATGGTAAATCTGGGCTAGCACCATATGGTTTTTTTTTCTTTTACAACTCAGTGAAATGAGTTGTGTCCCAAACAGTCCAAAGAGAACACGAGTAGTCCTCGAGATATTAATAGCTTTGCTCTCAGTAAATGTATGATAAATGAATAAAAAATTGTTTTATGAATAAGAGGGAACCATGATCCAGAAAATTTGGGAAATGCTACCGACTTTTTTCCCCTTCTTGGAAAGTCAGCACATGTTAGGCTTTTCAGTGGTCTGAGCTGGCCCTCATTACTGTTGTCCAGCCCCGCACTCCCCAGATGTACTTTAACTGGGGAACCTTTTCCTTTTCTCTTTTTGATGGAGCAATCTACTGGGGAGCTGCTGATGTAAACATAATGACCGACTGTCCCAGTTTGCCCAGGACTGAGAGAGATTCAGGGATGTGTGACTTTCAGAACTAAAACCCAGACAGTCCTATGGAAGGACCTGGACCAGGATGAAAAAACATCCAATGTAAAAATACAACCGGATGCATCTGCAGCATTGCTAAGCGAGATCTTCTTGACGTGGTGATGTAGCAGTAGCAGGCCCTCCTTCCTTAGGGGCTTTATAGGAAACTGCCTGGAAGGTTGTGGCCACTAGGAAAGCTGCTCATACCTGAGTGTGGGCAGGAGTGAGTGACATTCGAGGCTAGTGGCCCCTCTTGGGTGCTTCACAATAAAAGTGCTTCTCCGATGGAAGCTGGAGCCGTCATGAGCAGAACTGCGGCTATGTGTGTTTCTGACGGTTGGTCTTTCGGCTCCGATGGGAGCAAACATGGTTTGCCGGTTGCTTCTGGCTTCTTTCCTGTTGTGCCTCCGCCCCTGCTGCTTTGAGCCCCTGATCCTGACGGCATTGCATGTCTGTTTTAAATTCAGTCTTGAGTCTGTCATCCTGCCCCAGGCCTTAGAGAAGGGGATTCCAGAGCCAGCACCCCGCAATGGCTCACCAGACGCTGTGGTGTTGGGGGCTTTTCCTTAGCGCTAGATAAGCAGGGTGCGCTGAGATACATGGATCTCATCCACCCTCAGGCTGTCATTTTCCTGGGATTCAGGGTGCCAAACGGCGAAAGGGGTGCATTTTGTTTGCTGAGTCACCAGCTTGCCCGTGCTTCCCAAGCTGCCACTGGTAGATAAGGCACCTACCTTCTCCCAGGCAGATCCATGAGCCGGGGTCCCCTTGCTTAGGCAGACATAGTCCTGCACCCCAGCTCTAGGGGACACTGCCTGCCAGCTGCCCTGTGTTGTCAGCCCACTCCCCAATATGCCGCTTTACCAGAAGACCCCCAGAACACCACACAAGGTTGCTTCCCGCCCTCAGGTCATCCTGGTGTCAACTTCTCTGTGGCTACAGTGGGCCAGGGCACTAGAGAGCTTGTGCTATGGACAGCTGGCTCTGGGGAGAGGCAGGTGGGAGCTGGTCCGCAGGCTCTTGTTCCCCCCTTGGCATCCTGGGAGGTTGCAAGTAGGTGGAGAAACACTTTGGCTTTGCTCCCGAGCCTGGGGGGAACCTGGAAGTCCGATCCTGACCACACAGATTCGCATCTCTGAATTCCCTGGGCACTTCTGGGCAATTGTTTCTACACACCGGCTATAACTGGCCCTGGGGTCTCCTGATAAGTAAGCTTTGGGTCTGTGTGTGTGTGTGTGTGTATGTGTATGGGGTGGGGGGCGGCAGGCGTGGAGCACATGCCCAGCAGGCTCTGTCTGAGTTCGGTGTTGAATAAAGAGCAGGGAGGAACAGAAAACAGGTTTGCAAGGGAAGAGGCTCCATGCACTCGGGGCCAGCCATCCTCCCCGTGGGCCTCAGTTTTCTCATCTGTGAGTGAGGGCCTGCTACTTAGTACTTCTCAGTGGTCTGAAAGGCCTGACTTGCCTGATGAGTTCGGCCCCAGAACTGCCGGCCTAGTGGGAATGGATTCAAGTTTGTGGATCCATCCAGGAGGGCCTAGGGGAGTGGGGAGACTGGGGGGAGCCTAGACTTGACAGCGTGATGCTTTGAGCCAGCAGGGATGGCTGGGGGCGGGGGAAGCTGTTCTCATCCCAGCTGGCTGCTGTGGACGGCCAGTGACACCGTGAATTCCTGGAAAATGTGAGCCCCTCTCTGCTCTTCATCTCACCGCAGGTCAGATGCCTCCCCCTCCCTATCTAAAGGCAAGGAGGGGAAGCAGGAGCTGGAGCCAGGAGCATATGGGCGCATACCCCCCAGGATAGACAGCCGCACTGGCAGCTGGACCACAGAGTCCTAGATACCAAAGGAGGTGTGACCTGGTGCCCGGGACTCTGACCATCTGTTTGCCCATCTCTCCCTTGTTGGAGGGGGATCCGCGATGTCTAGGGTCCTTCTGGTTCTGACATTATGACCCAGGGATGCAGAGGAAAGCAATGTCTGCGTGGCTTCTGGAACAGGGGACGTACCCAGACTAGTCACGGAGGGCTGTGTACTGAGCCACATCCGGTTCTGGCCGCTCAGTAGCTCTCTGCCTCTCTCTGACCCCTGCTTCCCCAGCCTGAGGGGTGGGCATCAGCTCCTCTTGCTGCATCTTTAGGCATGATGCTACCACTATAGAAGCAAAGACCAGTCTGTAAGGGACCAGCATCTTTGAAATCCTGTGGCCCCGGGTGTGCCACGTCCAGAGCACTGCGCCCACTTTGCAGATGGGAAACCCAAGGCAGGAGGATCGTGGTGGTTTACGCAGAGTCTAGTCTTCCACTTGAGCACTTCCGCCTTAGTGCCTGGAGCATAGGGGTGGCCAGATACACTTGGTCCAGATATCTGGGCTTCTGCACCCACTCGGAGGGTAGTGAGATGCAGTGAAGAGAGTGGGGAAAGGTAGGGACAGGAGCATGTGAGGCCGAGGATAAGAGGTGGTGCCTCCCCTTCTCCAGCCAGGAGAAGGAGCCCTGGGTCTGACTTCAGAATCAATTTCGTGTGATCCAGGCAACACTGACAACCTGTCCTGACCTGCAGAACCTCAGAGGGAAACACTTCATTTTGCTTCTAGTTTCTTCTGAGGAGTTGTGAAATCACTGTGTGTGTGCGTGTGTGTGTTTTCACTCCTTCTGTTGCCCACTTCAGGTGACACGGAGCCTCCTCGACTACTTTTAGGGGGTGACTTTTCAGCCATTCGGACACCTGGCTCCGGCCGGGCCTGGCCCTGGAATTCCTGATTCACTTCCCTAGGCGGAGCCCGTAGGAAACGGAGCTTCCTCCACTGGCTCTGAGGGCCAAACATGAGGACCACTTAGCTTTGTTTAAAAGGAACATGGCTTTTAACTTTCCCTGCAGGCCTTGGTGGGGGGACGAGGGAGCCAGCCCTCAGTTGTTTGGCCATATTCATTTAGGAGGTTTGTTCTTTTTAAGCAACATCTTGACGAGACCCCCAGTCCCCACCAGCAAGCAGAGCTCCCCTGTCCTCAAACACCAGAGAAATCCAGATTCCCTGATCTGCAGGGAGCAGACTGACAGCCTCAGTTCCCACCTGTCCCCCTCCCCGAGCGCACACACATTTAGTCTCCTAAGGTGGATTATTCTGCAGCAAGGAGGATGCAGGTGTTATTCCTGGAAGGGGAGACTTCTCTCCAGGACAGAAAAAAAATGTTTGGAAATTTGGAAAGCTGAGCTTGGGGCCTTAACCTTCAGCTTCCAGCAGGCGGAAACCGGTCATTGCCTGGGAAAATCGCAGGCCGCGTTTCACAGAGCTTTCTCCCGGCGGCCACCATCTCACCGTCTGTGCGGGACTTCCCTCTGGCTCCTGGCCCTTGTTTGTTTTCGGCCGGGATTGGCGACTGGTCCCTGGCAGAGGTTTCTAGGGGCAGCCGAGAAACCCGTACACATCTGGCGATTTTCACGGCTTCGGGAGGGGGAGGGTGGTGTGGGAGTGACAACGTGCTCCTGCGGAAAAATATTTACCGAGGCTGTTTTTGAACCGGCTGCTAAGGGACGAGCGGGAGGCCAGACGTGCTCCCGCGTTGGCTGCAGCTGTGCGAGCTTCCTGGGACTTCCCAGAAGCAGGTGCGCCTGGGGGAGGGATGCAGCCGCCAGGAGTTGTGCCGGCAGGTGGTTGGTTGGTGCTGGGAGTGGGGCAGCCACTTCCACCGACAGCCCCCCCCAACTAAAGTCCTGCCCCCCAGTCTGTGCCTGTGTCTCCCCAGCCCAGCGTCATGAGGGCACCTCCCCCCAGAGGGTGTGGGAGACCCAAATGAGATCCTGGGTAAAGCTGGCAGCTCAGTGTCTGGCCGACAGGACAGGCCTCAGTAGTGCTACTTATAAGCTTAAGAGTAATGAGGATAAACTGTTTCTGATCGGTGGTTGGTAGAAAACTGCACCGTGAGAAGAGAGAGGAAACACATACCCACCTGTGCCCTTGGCCTCAGACCTGACACAGGTGCAGCGGGACACGCAGCGCCTGCCCTCCTTTCCGGAGCCCTTGGCCCAGACATCGGCGTCTCCAGCTCACAGCAGGGTGTTGGCAAGGTTGTGAGCCCACCTTCCCGTGGAACAGACCTGCCCCTCTGAAGTTTTGGAGTATTTCGACATTTTCCCCCAACACTTACACATTTTTAAAAATGTTCATTTTGTTCTAAGGTAGATATTTCTCTTTCCCCTGACTCACAGGGAGACCGAGGCCCCAGGCTCACACAGGACCCAGGTCTCCCACCCCCAAATCTCGTTCTTCCTGTGGAGGCCGCCTATACATCACACAGGTGGTCCTTGAAACAGATCTTAACGATGAGCTGAAGGCTCTCTGCCTCCTTCCCAGGGTGCTGTCCTGTCGCCCTGACCTTTGTGTGAGAGTCCTTCCCGGCGGGCGACTTTGTACGGGAGTCCTTCCTGGCGGGTTCCTGGTGGGCGAGGTGAGCGGAGTCAGCCGGGCATCACCCCGCCCACCCGTAGGCCAGGGGCGGGCATCACCCCGCCCACTCGTAGGCCAGGGCCTTGGCCGCTGCTGGGCTCACTGCCGGCTCAGACAGATCCGGATTCACATGGTCGGCAGCAGGCGGAAGGATTAGGAGGCCCGGGGAGGGTGTTGTTTCCAGGGGGTTAGTCCGTCTTTCCAGGACGGGGAGCGCGACACACCCGTCCCCAACCTCAGGTCAGCATGTGCACGCGCCTCTCATTAGGCATAGCGGCGACAGGTGGCTCAGAGGCAGGAGGCTGGTCCAGGACGGGCACATCCTTGTGGGTGGGGGGAGGAACCAGGGCAGGGGCCGCAGGGGGCTCGGGCAGAGGCAGGGCCGAGATCCTGCGTGGCTCAGTTGATGAATTCCAAGCTCTCCTCTTACCTCTCTGCCTTCAGCGACAGAATTATGATAATGAGTAATCCAAAGAATGTATTTAGAAGCTTCCTGTTTCAGGGTGGGGCGGGTTCTGCCCTCTGACCCCACCTGGAGAGCTGGTGGGGGGCAGTGTGCAGCCGACTCTGGCCCGAGACTGTCACTAGGAGGGATTGCAGAGCTCCTTGGAGCCCCCTGTGAAGGCCCCGCCCCTGTCGGCCCGGGGGAGGGGGTGGGGCAGGGCTGGCGAGCGCGGCCTCTCCTCCTCTTCCAGGTATGTCGTCTTTGGAAAAATGTCTATTTAGGTCTTCTGGTCAGTACTTTTTTTTTAAATTTTTAATTTAATTTAATTTATTTATTGTTTCTGGCTGTGTCGGGTCTTCGTTGCTGCACGCTGGCTTTCTCTAGTTGCGGCTAGCGGGGGCTACTCTTCGTTGCGGTGCGAGGGCTTCTCATTGCGGTGGCTTCTCTTGTTGTGGAGCACGGGCTCTAGGCGCGTGGGCTCAGTAGTTGTAGCACGTGGGCTCAGTAGTTGTGGCTCGCAGGCTCTGGAGCACAGGCTCAGTAGTTGTGGCACAGGGGCTTAGTTACTCCGTGGCATGTGGGATCTTCCTGGACTAGGGCTTGAACCCGTGTCCCCTGCACTGCCGGGTGGATTCTTAACCACTGCACCACCAGGGAAGCCCTGGTCAGTACATTTCAATACAAGAGTTTCCCCACCTTCTTCACCCAGAGTCAGACACTTAATCAGATTCTTTCATCTTCACCCACATCCCTCAGGGTGGGATGGGGAAGGACGCAGAAGTGAGGTAGCTTCGTTTCACCGCGGAGGAAGCCCAGACTGAGAGGGAGGGGCACGTACCCAGCATCCCCTCCTGGGTCCCCCCACCATGTGGTCCCTACCACCACTCCCTGGTCACAGAGCCCAGCGGGCCTTAAGCAGCTCTCACAAAAGGGAAGCTCAGGCTGCCCAGGCTTTCCCTGCTGACACTGAGGTCTGGGGTCACTGGGCTGCCCCCAGGAGAGCCCCTCCCTCCTTCCCTCCTCTCCCCGCCTCTGCTCCCTCTGCTCCACGTCTCCCCCAGGCTTCTCCGAGTTGGTGAGGAAACACTTCCTGGAGCCAGGCTCCACCCAGGCCTCCGGTTCCTCTTCCTTCCCCAGGAAGATTCTGGCTTACCCCCTTGTCTGGGAATTTGCTTGGCTACAGCCACCCTGGTGCTGATCTCCCCCACCCTCTCCTATGCGGCCATGCCTCGCTGGGGAACCTGGGAAGAGCCTCATGTGCCCCCTCCCCTGCATCAAGGCCTGTACAGATGTGAGCATCCCAGAGGAAGAGGCGAGTTTCCGCATGGCTCTGTGATGGGAAGATGTGGCAGGGACCCGACTCGAGGCTGGCATGGAGAAAGCCTTACCCTCTCCCTTGGAATATAATCTTGGGTAACGTTACCTGAGCACTTTCTGTGTGCGCTCACTGCTCTGAGTGCTTAAAGGTGTGAGTTAGTTACTGTTATTACCGGCCTCTTCACTTTGACGGAAGCAGAAACTGAGGCATAGAGTGAAGATCCTTGCCTGGCACATGACCAGCGCGTGGTGGGACGGGGCTTGAACCCAGGTGGTTGGGCTCCCGAGTGCGTGCTCTTAACCCCTACCCTGTCCTGGTTTTGTGGAGAGGGACGGGGGTGGGGGAGGAGAAGGGGTCACACGTGGGACTGACTGGGCAGGGATGTGTGCACATCAGATCCGCGTACCTCGGGCTCTGGGCCACACTCCAGGTGTAGGGGACAGGAAAGAAGGATGAATTGCTGGCCTGGAGAAGAAGAGGTGGGGCAAGGTCCTCTGGCCACAGCCCCCTCCTCTGTGGGGAGGAAGGTGCCCAGGTGAAGCCTGCCTTTCTCTGTGGCTGGGAGATACCCGTGCTGGACAGTGGCAGCCCTCTCCCGCCCAGGGAAACTGCCGGACAGGGCCCTGCCCTGGGAGCAAGTGTCGGGCAGACCAGCTGCAACAAGCTGATAAGGGCAGAACAATTCCAGGTTTGAAGAATGCCCAGAACGATCTCCCCCGAGGGGGCAGTTCTGGGCTCCTCTGGGAGAGGCGATGCCCGGGAGCTGGGCCTGACAACCCCCTGGGGTGCTGTTCTCATGTCCAGAGGCACCAGGAGGGCGGAGCTGCCAGGCCCTGGGGAAGGGACAGGGCGGCTGGAGCATGACCAGAACCTGTGGCCACACTTGTCTGCCTGACCGCTCGGCCTGACGGGCGGCAGTGAGGGCAGTTTGGGACCCTGCCCTTCCGCAGACACTGGAGCTGTCCTTCCTGCCATTTCTCTTCTCGTTATTAACCTCCACCTTGGGTGCCTCAGTCAGCTCGAGCTGCTACAACAAAATACCACAGACGGGGTGGCCTAAACAGCAGACGTTCCTGTCTCACAGCTCCAGGGGCTGAGAGTTCTGAGATCAGGGCGGCAGCAGGGTCGGGTTCTGGTGACCCTCTGCCATCTTCCCGTGTGTCCTCACATGGCTGAGAGAGAGAGGAAGCTCTGGGGACTCTTCCTTCTTCTAAGGACACTAATCCCAACGTGGGGCCCCAACTCCTAACACTGTCACACTGGGGGCTAGGGCTTCAACACACGAATTGGTGGGGATCCAGACTTTCAGTCCGTAACTCCGCTTATGCCAGGAAAGTTGACCAGGCGCATCTCTGGGGCCCTTGGCCCGAGCAGGGGGCCGTTGGGAGGGGTATAGAGAGCAGTCGCAGAAGTCACAGTCCCCGTTCTTTTAGATGCGGACCACGGCAGGCTGGAATAGACACCCCTCCCTCCTCCCAAAGATATGTACAGTAAATCCCTGAAGCTGATTATCCCCTTATTTGGACAGAGGGTCTTTGCCAGTGTAACTGAGCCAAGGATCTTGAGATGAGGTCATCCTGGATTATCTGGATGGGCCCTAAATTCAGTGACAAGTTTCCTCACAAGAGACACAGAGAGGAGGCAGCGATGTGGCCCCGGTGCCAGAGACGGCAGTGATGCTGCTGCCAGCTAAGGAATGCCAACCGCTGCCAGAAGCCAGAAGAGGCGAGGAAGGGCTCCCCTTGGAGCCTCCAAATGGAGTGTAGTCCTGGCCACACTTTGATTTCAGACTCCTGGCCTCTGGAGCTCTGAGAGAATCCGTTTCTGTTGGTGTAAGTCACCCAGTTTTTGTTATGGCAGCCTGAGGACATAGGACATAGGACCCAAGGCACAGAGAGGGTCCAGGCTTTACCCAAGCCCAGGGCAGCCCTGGGAGAGTGCCGTAGCCGGTTGGTAGAGGTGAGGCGAGTTGGCCTCCCTGTACCTCCCCCCAGGCACCCAGCCCTGACCCCTTTTCCCAGCTGCTGTCCTTTGATGCTGTCCGCCCAGATCAGGCTCCTGCAGCCTCCCTGTGCCCACCAGTGCCTGCTTAGGACCTGTTTTGGGGAGTGGGGTGAGGGCAGCTGGCTTTCTTAAAGCCACAAGGGACAGGCGTTTACAAGGGATGGGTGTAGGACTAGTGAGGTACCCAGAGCAGAACCCCAGAGCAAACAGCCTCCAAGGACAGGACCCACACTGAGGCAGAGGGGGGTCCAGCAGGGCTTCTGGGTGGAAGGCCTGGAGTGCTCAGCTGTGCAGGAGAGAGGTAGGTGGGGAGGATGGCCAGACTCTGCTGGGGTGTGGGACTTGTAAAGACCCCCCTGGAATGAGGGGTGCGGCTCTCTGTTCCTGGGAGGGAAGAGGCTCGAGAAGCAGACATCACGTACTGGGAAAATGAGTTTCAAGGTTGGGCGGCTGATTTAATAAAACCCAAGAAGCACGGAGGTGGGGACATTACGTGGGGCGGGGGCATCACATTTTTCAAAATCAAGGGAAGAGGGAGAGTGAGGGGACTGAATGCAGGGTAAAGAGAGGACATCTGATATATTGGCCCTGGGGAAAAGTCCTGGCCAGGCCAGCAGTGGGCCTGCAGCCCCTCTGCTCCTAGGGCAGCCCCAGTTCCCTTGCTGACCCAGGAGTTTGGGGCCTGCAGTCTTCCAAAGCTCCCCCATCCTGCCCTGCCCCACTGTAATTAATACCCAGCTGCCATCCAGAAGCCTGGCAATAAATGGGCCAGTTTGAGATGGGCAACAGGATTTGGGGGCCGAGAAGGGTGGGCCCTAGACAGCTGGGAGGGGCTCAGATTTCCACCAGGCTGAACCTGAGGCAGCATCACCTGGCACCCTTCCCCATGATGCACAGAACCTGCTCTTGGGAGGTAAGAGGCTCTTGAAGTGGATGTCACATGCTGGATGTCACATGCTGGGAGAATGAGTTTCGAGGTCTGTCAGCTCTTGGAAAGGAGGCCCAGAGCAAGGCCTCTGAAGTGACTGTTGTCACAGCGAAAGCAGACTTACCTGTGTTCACAGTGTCATGCTTGGGAAAGTGTCAGTACATCCTCGGGGACCTTAGAAGTCACCTAGCCCATTTCGCAGATGTTTCAAGAGGACCAAGGACTTGGCCGAGCCCTTGAGGACAGAACCAGGACTAGAAGGCTCCGCTCTGTCTTCGCGCCTGCCTTTATCTCTTGACCTTTTTCCATCTCTACGTCATTCAGTTATTCCCATTTCACACCCTGAACTTTATCACCCACATACCATGCACCGCCTCTGCAATCTTAAGTATTTCATTCCTTGATCACTGTTTGTCCACCTTCCAATTCATTTGCTCAAGTACACCTAGACTATACTGCTTGAACTCAAGGCAGCCAGTCTAATCACCCATCGCTTCACTGTTGCCTATCAGCCCCCCGTCTGTCTTTATCCGTCCTGTACTTCACTATCTACCATTGTAATCCCGACCTCACAAGTATCCTCACGTCTCTTGCACCCACTCCCACCATCATAACTCACCTAGCAAAACCCCTTCCTCAGGTGAACCCTGCCTCCACTGCTCCCATGCCTACCGGCAAGCAGCACAAACGAACACTGCTAAACTGGCCCAGTTTGGCACCAGATAACTAATTGGCAGTCATCCTTTATTTCTCTAGTAGAGTGGTTCTGAAAGTGCGGTCCTCAGACCAACAGCATCAGAGTCATTTGGGAACTTGTTAGAAATGCAAATTCTCGTGCTTCATCCCAGACCAGCTGAATCAGAAACTTGGGCTGAGTTCGTAAATGGTGTTTTAACAAGCCCCCCAGGTGATTCTGATGCTTGCTAGAGTTTGAGAACCACTTTTCTAGTAGGCTCCCTTTCCCGTTTCCAAGATAAGTATTTCATACATTTGCCTTCCACACAACTCCTCCTCTCTTATTTCATCTCTGTAGGGTATTGCTGATTTCATCTAGACTTGGCTGAGGGAACTGAGGCTGTCAAATGGAAACTTGTCTTCCTGTTACCACTGTTACCAATGTACGAGTGTCTGTGTCCACCTTCTTCCTTCCAGTTTCAAAGGCAGGTGTATCCTACTGCCTAACATGGGGTATCTCCCTCTGTATGTTAAGGAGAGGGAACAAAACAAAAGGAGCATTCTTAACAGCTCTAGCATCTCCCACCTTCAGAAAGAAAAGCAGAACTTTCTGGACTACGGCAGCTCCCTCCAGCGACTGCCATATTTCCTCTGCTTCTTTTTATAGCTAGTATTTGAAAAAGTTATTTACACACACAAGCTCACTTCCCAACCGTTCACTCATCTTCCATCAGCCTGAGTTAGGCTTCCACCTGCACTGTTCCCATGGAAACTGCGAGTTGAGGTTGATGGGAACGTCACTGTTGCAAATCTCATCATCCAGCACCATCAGCCACTCCCTCCTTGGGGGAAAGAAAAATCAGAAGCCCCTGTTGCATCTCCCTATTTCCCCCTAGAAGTAGCTGTTATCCTAAACTTAGTATTAAATTCTCTATATAATGTAAATAATGTTTTCTACGTTTCTATCTCTAAAACTATATTGTTTAGTTTTGTAGATTTTTAAACCCTGTAAATAAAACCATATAAACTTTTGGTTTTGTTTTTATTGTTCAGTATTATTTTTAGATGAATTCATGTTAATACGTGTCTTATAATACATAATATGTATATTACATACATATAAATATATATAACAATATAAAACTTGTTCACTGATTTTCAGTGCTGTGTGGTATTCTAGTATGTGAATATACCATAACTTATTTATCACATCAGTTTTAACAGACGTTTGCTTGTTACCTATACTAACCCATGTATGCACACAAGTCTATACATTTCTTTATGTCTGTGTAAGTTTATATACATTTCCCTATATGTTTATATGTCTGTACATTTCTTTATATGTGTGTGTATGTGTATATTTACACATACACATACATGAATTCATACTGATATCTCTCTCTAATCAAGTATCACAGGGTTCATTTAGCCTCATCCCCACACACCTTATTTATTTGTAACTTCTTTCTCCAACAGTGAGAACTCTGGCTCATGTTATTTATAATTTATTTACTTATTTGACCAACCCTAGTACACAAGTAACGTAGATTTAAAATTGATAACCCGTACCCTTGTGAGAAACAAATTTACCACTTAGAGTACACTGTTTATTATATAGAGTTCTTTTTTTGTTGTTACCCATACACTATCCAGTCAGAAACTCTTTTCCAGTTACTTTGGTCAACTTCTTTCCCCCACCCCTCCAGTGAGGTATGTTATACACTTGTAACATAGTTTATTTTCATAGTCCCTGTTACATCCTGGGATTTTCCTGAACATCTTAGTTTTCTTTTTTTTTTTTTCTTTCTAAGTTTGCAAAACATAAAGTTAATTCTTTGGTGGGGGGGTACTGTGGGTTTCAACAAATGCGGAATCTTGTATCCATCATCCCAGCACCATATCTAACAGTTTCATTGTCCTAAAAGTCAGTTCCTCCTCCTTCCCTCAACCCCTGGTAACCACTGATCTGTTTTCTATCCCTATAGTTTTGCCTTTTCCATAAACTCATATAAATGAAATAAGATACTGTGTATAGCCTTTTGGCTTTTTTCACCTAAGATGTCTTTAAGATTCATCCATGTTACATGAATCAGGAGTTCATTCCTTTTTATTTCTTAGTCACTGCATGGATATATAACTGTTTATCCATTCACTTGTTGAAGGATATCTTGGTTGTTTTCAGTTTTTGGTGATTATGAATAAAGCTGCTATAGACATTCGCATATCAGTTTTTGTGTGACCACAAGTTTTCAGTTGTTTTGGGTAAATATACAAGAATGGAATTGTTGGATCATATGGTATTGTAATGCTTAACTTTAAAATGAACTGCTAAACTGTTTTCCAAGTCAGGTGACTGGTGCTATTTTGCATTCCCACTAGCAGTGTATGAGAATTTCTCTTTAGCATTTGGTGTTGCAGGTGGTTTGGGGCCATTCTAATAGATGTGTATTGATATTGCATTGTAGCTTTAATTTGCATTTGCCTAATGACTAAAGATGTTGAGTATCTTTTCACATGCTTTTTAGCCACCTGTATATCTTCTTTGGCAATTTTTCCTTGTAGGTCTTTTGCCTATTTTAACAAATTGGTTTATCTTTTTATTGTTGTTTTAAGAAATGTTTTTCCCTCCTTAATGAGCTGGCTAGAATTTCTAGTACAAAGTTCAATAGGAGTGGTGAGAGAGGACATGCTTGCTGTGTTCTCAAAATTAATGGCAACACATTCAGTCTCTATTAAGTATGATGTTAGCTGTAGGTTTATTTGGAGATATCATTTATTAGGTTAGAATTCCCTCTATTCCAAGTTTGCTAAGAACATTTTTTTCTTCTTTTTTTCTTTTTTTTTTTGTGGTACGTGGGCCTCTCACTGTTGTGGCCTCTCCCGTTGGGGAGCACAGGCTCCGGACGCGCAGGCTCAGCGGCCATGGCTCACGGGCCCAGCCGCTCTGCGGCATGTGGGATCTTCCCGGACCGGGGCACGAACCCGTGTCCCCTGCATCGGCAGGCGGACTCTCAACCACTGTGCCACCAGGGAAGCCCTGAGAACATTTTTAAAATCATGAATGAATGATGAATTTTGTCAAGTGAATTTTCTGCATATATTGAGATGATTGTATTTTCTTATTTCACTGTTAAGATGAATTGCATTGATTGATTTTCAAATACTGAACTAGCCATGAGATGAACCTCACTTGATCATGATGTAGTACTCTTTTATATTATATATATATATTCCATTAGTCATTAAGGAAATGCAAATTAAACCACAGTGAGATACTTCATGCCCACTAAATAACTGTAATGAAAGAGACAATAACACTTGTTGGTGAGGATGTAGAGAAACTGGAACCCTTACACTCTGCTGGTGGGCATGTAATATGGTACAGCTGCTTTGGAAAACAGTTTGGCAATTAATTCCTCAAAATGCTAAATACAGAGTTACCATGTGACCCAGAAATTCCACTCCTAGGTATATACCCAAGAGAAAGGAAAGCTATCCACACAAAAACTTGTACACAAGTGTTCATAGCAGCACTATTTATAATAGTTAAAAAGTGGAAACAACCTGAATGTTCATCAGCTGATGAGTGGATAAACCAAATGTGGTCTATCCCTACAATGGAATATCATTCAGCAATAAAAAGAAATAAAGAACTGACACGTGCTACAACATGGATGAACTCTTAACAATATTTAAATTAAGTGAAAGAAGCCCCACATTGTACGGGTCCACTTGTGTGAAATGTCCAGAACAGGCAAAATCCGTAGCGACAGAGGTTAGATCAGTGGTTGCCTAAAGCATGGCTTTTCTTCTGCCTCTTCATTGTGAGGATCTGTGTTAATCTAGTCAAGAGCTGGTCTGGGTTTAAAACTTGATGCTGCACCGGGGGCTGCGGGTTTCTCAGGTGAGACCTTTGTTTGCGTCCCTGCTTGCCTGTGGGGCTTCCCTTTCAGCTGCTCCCTGTGAGCCAGTCTTTGGCAGCCACTACCCCCAGCTATATTCCATTTATTTTTCCTTCACACTTGCTAGCATTTTGAGTTAAAGGCAGGGTAGAAGGACGTTCTCTGATGTTTTGCACAGGCACTGGAACCTGGGGCTTGGGGGTGTGGCCTTCGCTAGTGTTCCTGTCTCTTTTCTAGACGTTATGCTGGACTTAGAGCACATATTCCTGCCCTCTGCCAGGGGTAAAGAGCTGTTTTATTTGTCTGTTCCCTTTCCCAGCTGCAGTGGATTTCCACCACTTCCTTCAGGCTATCCTTTTTTACCTTTCTCCTGCAGCTGAATGCTTTTGTTTCCTAGCAGAAATAGGGGAGATGGATCTAGGCAACATTTCACTGGTGTTTCATTGGTGGCTGTCGTTTTCCTTCCTCAGCTGTGGTGGGGTTTCTACCAGTGCCCTCAGGCTATGGGTTTTGTTGACTTCCACTGAAAAGTCAGGCTTTTTTTCCAGGGGATCTGGGGCTATGTAGAGTTTCAGCAGTCACTGCTGTTTCCTTCCCCCAGCCAGCCCCAAGGGGGGAACCTTTCTCAAGGTTCTCCCCAGGCAACTTTAGGAACCACAGGTGGGGTTCCTGGGGGGAAAAGGGTCTGAACCTTTCAATTTCCGCAGTTTTCAGGTCTCCACGCTTTCACATTAGCCCATGTTCAGCCTTTAGCAATTCACTGAACATTTTAACTTTAATCTTCTTACCGAACTCTGCCCCATGTAAGCAAATGCTTGAGTCCAGTTTCTCCTTGTGGTGGACTGTCTCCAGTTTTCAGGCGAGTTGTTTGCTCATGACCTCAGTTCTCCAGTGGGTTCAAGAAAAGTCATCAGTTTTCCGCTTCTCCAGCTTTTTTCTTGCTGTGAGGGTAGGACATATGTTCTTTCCAGCTCTTTATTCTCATTGGCTGAAACTAGAAGTCCTGTGGTTTCTTTTGATAAACATATGTTCTTAATTTTTTTTTTTTTTTTTTTTTTTGCAGTACACGGGCCTCTCACTGTTGTGGCCTCTCCCGTTGTGGAGCACAGGCTCCGGACGCACAGGCTCAGTGGCCATGGCTCACGGGCCTAGCCGCTCCGCGGCATGTGGGATCTTCCTGGACCGGGGCACGAACCCGCGTCCCCTGCATCAGCAGGTGGACTCTCAACCACTGTGCCACTAGGGAAGCCCTGTTCTTAATTTTGATGGAACCAAACCTATCAGGCTTTTTCATTGGTTTGTACTTTTCATATTTTGTTGATTGACAATTGTATATGAACTGATTTTTTTTTTTTTTTTTCCTTTGGCTGCGTTGGGTCTTCGTTGCTGTGCATGGGCTTTCTCTAGTTGCAGCGAGCGGGGGCTTCTCTTCGTTGTGGTGCCCGGGCTTCTCATTGCGGTGCCTTTCCTTGCTGCGGAGCACGGGCTCCAGTAGTTGCAGCACACGGGCTTCAGTAGTTGTGGCTCACGGGCTCTAGAGCGCAGGCTCAGTAGTTGTGGTGCAGGGCTTAGCTGCTCCGCGGCATGTGGGATCTTCCCGGACTAGGGATCGAACCCGTGTCCCCTACGTTGGCAGGCGGATTCTTAACCACTTCGCTGCCAGGGAAGTCCCGAACTAATTCTTTTTACAGACACATATTACGGCAGAACAGACTATGCTATAGAAAGTTCATGTAAAGCTAGAATTATTTGATCCTTGAATCCATGTTTGGATTTTCTTTATGAGAAAAGTATTAACGACTAATTCAATTTATGAATGTGGGACAAATTATTATTTCTATTTCTTCTTGAGTCACTCTGTTAAGTTGTATTTTCTTAGGAATTTGTCCATCTCATCAGCTTCAAATTTATTTGCATTTGCTCATAATGGCCTATATTATAAATATCTGTTATTGTTTTTATACCTCATACTTTACATTTATGCCTTCTGGGTTATTTTTCCCTTTGGTCATCCTCACTTAAGGCTTTACTATTTTATTAGCCTTTTTGAAATATCAATTTTTGCCTTTGTTGATATTTGCTGTTGTCCTTTGGTTTCTATTTCATTGATTTCTGCTTTTATCTTTATTATTTCATTCCTCCTATTTTTCTTTGGGTTTATTTCTCTGTTTTCCATTATCAAATTGAAGAGTATATAGAGAACCAGATCTAGAGAGATGCATGTCAATTGCAACGTGGCTCACACCCTCAGCACACCTGTTCATGCCACACCACCACCTTCCAGCCAGCTCATACCTAAAGGGCTTCAAGTGAGTTAGTTTTCTGTGATCTGTTGTCTGAGGCATGAAAAAGCCAAGTTATGTTCATGTATATAACATGCTGGAGCCAGGCCAGAGTGGACTGCTGTGGGATAATAGCCCTTTTTAGGGGAGACCCTGAAGGATAGTATAGAAAGAAAGTTCTTTCAATGAGCAGAACTTGAATAGTACCTTTCATGGTCTCCTTTGTGTGTGTGTGTGGAGGGGGGAAGGTGAGCTACGCGGAGGTGAGGCTCTGACCAGATTCTTAGGCAGTAGCTAATGATTTTTAGGAACTTAGAAGAAACAAGAATGAAGATTCAGTGCAAGGAATTTCATGGAAGAGGCATGTGGATGAGCTTCTTGGGGTGATCTGGAGTATGAGAATTTTTGTCTCACGTATTAATCAAGTGGACAAGATGACCCATTGTGCCCATCAGTTAGTTTCTCTCTCCCTCCACCTAGTGACTGCTCTGGGCTCATGAACAAGTGGCCATGGTGTAGGCAGGGTGCTAAAACAGACACATTCTGGGTTTGAATGTGTTTTCTCAGCTGCCACGATCTGTCAGCAACTCTACTCATGGACTTACAGAACGCCTTCTTCACCATGATGATATTCCACAGAGCACAGGGCTGCACCAAGGCACTCACTCGAAGGCAAAATAAGTAGAGCATTAACCTTAAAAGATTCACGCAGCTTACTGTGGTGCCTTCATGCTGCTGCATAATGAGGCCGAGGGAGGAAGATGGATGGAGCCCAGGGATTCCCTGTGGTGCCTCCTCCTACTCTTATGTCCAGTCGTAAAAGTAGATGCAAGGACCTCTCACTGACAGCATCCCTAAAGACTCAGATCTCTCAGAAATGAAATCCAATATCCAGGACTAATGGTGTCAGTGGTGCAAAGTGAAGCAGTCCTTGCTCGTTGGTGGTGGAAAGGATGTACTCATCAGGAGTTCAGGAGAAGGGTTCTGGGTGCTGTTTCTGACTTAAACCTGATGCTCTAGCCATCTCAAGTGATTTTACTAGCTAACTGATTATCTTTCTAATAAATTCACTTCCCGTTTAAAGCAGAGAGGATTGATTTCTAATATTTGAAAAGAAGAACCCTCGTTTTTATAGGGGAACAAGTGGAGGCGGGGGAGCAGATTAGGAGGTTGAATTGTGTCCTCCTCACAAGACATGTTCCAGTCTTAATCCCCAATACCTGGTACTTGTGGATGTGACCTTATTTGGAAATAGGGTCTTTGCAGATGTAACCAAGTTAAGATGAGATCATACTGGATTAGGGTGGGCCCTAAGTCCAAGGACTGGTGTCCTTATAAGAGGAGAGACACAGAGACACACAGGGAAGAAGGCCATGTGCTGATGGAGCCAGAGACTGCAGTGATTATAACTACAAGCCAAGGAACACTAACAATTGCTAGGAAGAAGCAAAGAAAAATACTTCCTTAGTACCTTCAGAGGGAGTATGCCTTTGCAGATTTCAGATTTCTAGCCTCTAGAACCGTGAGAGAATAATACATTTATGTTGTTTGAAGCCACACAGTCTGTGGTCATCTGTTATAGCCACCCTGGGAAACTAATACACACTTCATTCAAGGTACCCTGAGTCTGTGAAAAGATTCAGTCCTGGGAATTGGATGAGTGGCTGGCTGTGTTCTCTACTGTGGTGATTCAACCCAGGTCTCAGTTTGCCGGGCTTATAGGTAGGGCTTCAGTGGACCACCCATCAGTTTTGATCCTAAAAAAACACATGATAATTAGCCACTGTCCAGAATTACCCTCGTTCGACTATTCTGATTACCATGCTGCTCCTGCTGCCTGGGGTATCGCACCCACCTTTCTTCCTGGAAATGAAATTCTGCTCATGCCCTACTGCCCAACGAACCTGCTGTCCATTCCCACTGAAATCGGCAGCATCTCCTACCAGCGTACCTGGCTGAGGAAGAACAGCCAGAACAATCCCTTAGAACGTGCTCCGAGTGCCCTCAACAACATAGCAAGTTTAAGCAAAATCCAAAGCACCAAATAATCCAAAATAAGATGCACTATTAGGGGCTTCCCTGGTGGCGCAGTGGTTGAGGGTCCGCCTGCCGATGCAGGGGATGCAGGTTCGCGCCCCGGTCCGGGAGGATCCCACATGCCGCGGAGCGGCTGGGCCCCTGAGCCATGGCCGCTGAGCCTGCGCATCCGGAGCCTGTGCTCCGCAGCGGGAGAGGCCATAACAGTGAGAGCCCCGCGTACCGCAAAAAAAAAAAAAAAAAAAAAAAGATGCACTATTATTATTATTATTATTTTTTGCGGTACGCGGGCCTCTCACTGTTGTGGCCTCACCCGTTGCGGAGCACAGGCTCCGGACGCGCCGGCTCAGCGGCCATGGCTCACGGGCCCAGCTGCTCCACGGCATGTGGGATCTTCCCGGACCGGGGCACGAACCCGTGTCCCCTGCATCGGCAGGCAGCCTCTCAACCACTGCGCCACCAGGGAAGCCCAAGATGCACTATTATTTTATGAACTACTTGGGTAAAAAAAAAAAAGCACCGTCAAAGTGTGACTTATGATAATTTATAATACATCCTCATCTCAGAGACATGAAAAGATGTGCATCTTAGAACTCCTGAAATACAGTATTTCTCAAAGCCTTGGTGAAGGGAGTGTCATTTGAGCTTTCTTAAGGAACAAAGAGTGTGAACAAGCAGACCGTACGTGATAAACCACTCGGACACTTCTATCTCTCTAAGACTTTGGATTTCTTCCAAGGAATTTCTGGCAACTTAACTTTATTTAATATGTGGGCTACCACTGAGTCCAGGTTTCAGTCAACCAACTAAGAAAACAATTAGAACGACTTCTCGCTGCTTGAGGCAGCATATTGATCCAATCCCTGTATGCACACCCACATTGATAAATTCAGCCTGATAGAAAACTCTGATTGTCTCTCTTTGATCTAGCACCCTCATATTCTGTTAACCATACATATTTGCTAGTTTTTGCAGATATTTTTTAGGGTGGAAGCCTTCTTCTGGGTCAGACTCAATTGTATTTGTCCTCGTGGGCATCTGACTGTTATTACAGGTTTGAAAAAAATGAAGAGTGGTGGAGGTGATGAAGGGGTATGGCTTTCTGTGTCACCAAGCTCCAGTGAGGTTATTGAGAGTTTTCAAGCAAGGTGGGAACTGCGTCATCAGACAGGAGAAGAGTGGTTGAGTCTTCCGACAAGCGAGTTCCATTGCGGATTGAGCTTTATCGATACTCTGACTCACCTGCACCCTCTCATGTGTAACTGCTGCACTTCTCAAGGTCCTATTTTCAAATAAGAGACCTGGTGAGGCTATGAGTCACACTAACGCTGTAATTTCGCAACTCCTGGGATCAGACCTGTAAGTTTGTCTTTTGGTCTTCTCAGCATTTTAGCTGCAAGCAATAAGAGATTCCTTTACTGTAGCCTTAGAAAATCTCTGATTTTCCAGTCTCTGCTTTGATAGGAGGATTGAGGAATTAGAATTTGTTATTGTCTCCCTTTAAGCCAGTAGTTTTCACTGGTAGTGATTTTTGTCTCCCTCAGGGGACATTTGGCAATATCTGGAGACATTTTTGGTTGTCACAACTGGGAGGGATGTATGTGTCTTCCTTGCATCTAGTGGATAGAGACCAGGGGTGTTGTTAAACGTCCCATAACGCATAGGACAATCTCCCGTAACAAAGAAGTACCCAGCCCAAAACGTCAGCAGTTTTGGGGCTGAGAAGCCCTGTTTTCAGCTCTTTGCTGTAGTAGGAAGTAGCCACGCCACCCAACCTCCCTTGCTGACATTCCCCTCTGCAATCTCACTTTTTACCAGAAAGATACTCTGACATGATCAGTTATAAGAAGCACCATTATTTTATGAACTACTAAGAAGGAAAAATCACCATCAAATTGATTTTTATTTATTTATTTATTTTTGCGGTACGCGGGCCTCTCACCGCTGTGGCCTCTCCCGTTGCGGAGCACAGGCTCCGGACGCGCAGGCTCAGCGGCCACGGCTCACGGGCCCAGCCGCTCCGCGGCATGTGGGATCCTCCTGGACCGGGGCTCGAACCCGTGTCCCTGCATCGGCAGGCGGACTCTCAACCACCGCGCCACCAGGGAAGCCCTATCAAATTGATTTTTAACACACGTCCTTTTATGTGTGCTCGTCATATTCTTCTATGGCAGTAGCCACTCAGTCCTGCCAAAGCCACTTTATGGGCACTTAATTCTAGATGGCAGGTGCTACTGTGACTGCTTCTCCATGAGATGCTGTAGGATAGGAAAGTCATTTCCCTTCATACTTGCAGAATTCCAGTTACCTTTAACCCCAATAAGGTCCAATAACTAACCCTCGAATTTCTGTTGCCTGCAATCACGCCTGATTCTCATTAGCAAAATTGTGTGTGCGCGCGTGTGCGTGTGCGTGCACGCACACGTACACACACGTGAAAGATATTGGGACACTGTCTAGCTTATGGAGGAGCTGGGCTTGCTGAAGACCACATTTAGGGCTACCTTTAATATCATCCGAGTCAGGCTTATGGAACTTGTGTGAAGAGGTCAGTACTGCTCACCAATGCCAGGCTCCAGGTGCTGTAGCTTTGGCTGTGGACACTCGCTCTAGCATCACCTCCAGGGCTGCTCACACTTGAGCGTAGTTCCACTGCTCCTGCCTCAGAGTTCCCCATAGTCTACTGCCTCTTTACTCACTGGCTGGGGTGGAGGTGTCTCATTCATGGCAGTTTAGTGCATGCTTGTGCTCCGGTCACAAGGGAGGCTGGCATTTTCAGCATCTATAATAAGAGGCAAATCCTGCTTCCATCAGTCTTGCTGTGTGGGGAATTCCCCAAGCATAGAAAAATGTTACAGATTCTGATTGGCTACGAAGAATGGCCAAAGTCCCCTGCGCCGATTCCCGCCATTCTCTCCCTTCTGCTCAAAACAGAAAACCAGGAATCATCCTGGCCTCTCCTCTTCCCCTCCCTTAGTACATCAGCAAGTAGTTGATTCTACCTCCAAAATATAGTCTTGAATCCATCCTCTTTTTGGCTCCTGTGTCAATGACTTAATACAGCTGACTATTGTCCACTTCACCTGGATTACTGTAACAGCCTCTTTTCTTCCCATCTCCATATCCATGTTCCCCAAAGCAGCAAGAGGATGTTTCTTCGTAAATCACCCTATAAAACTTGTTTGCTTTAAAGCCTTCAGTGGCTTTTTTTTTTTTTATCCCCACTTAAAATAAAATCCCCTATCCTTATTTTGGTCTAAGGAGGGTGATCTTTCGTCTCGTTTTACATAGGATACAATTTTTAAGAGCGCTTCCTTTTTATTCTCAAAAGGGTATGGTTTACTGTGTTGGTTTTTTTTTTTTTTACGATACGCAGGCCTCTCACTGTTGTGGCCTCTCCCGTTGTGGAGCACAGGCTCCGGACACGCAGGCTCAGTGGCCATGGCTCACGGGCCCAGCCGCTCCGCGGCATGTGGGATCCTCCCGGACCGGGGCACAAACCCGTGTCCCCTGCATCGGCGGGCGGACTCTCAACCACTGCGCCACCAGGGAAGCCCAAGGGTATGGTTTAGACAGCACGTTAGTGTCAGTTTACCTATGAGGCCCTGAGTTTTCTGAGCCCTGCGCCTTCCCCCCTCACTCACTGAACTGCTCTCAGACTTGTCTTCTCTGAGCGCTTGTCCCTCCTTTGGGGACTTGCAGGTTCTTTCCTTCTTCCTGGCACACTTTTCCTCACATTCTTCACACAGCTCTCACCTCGTTGTCCTTCAAGTCTTAGCTAAGTGGTCATCTCTGAGAAGTCCTTCCTTACCTCTCTCTCTAACAGCCCTCTCCCCCTGTTCTCTGTATCATTTCCTTCTTCATTTCCTCCGTAGAGTCACCAGAATTTGACATTGAGTTGTCTGTCTATTGTTTCATCTCTGTCTCTCACACTAGAATGTAAGCTCCCTGAGGGTGTGGATTACATGTGTCTTACCCTTGTATCCCAGGGCCCGAACCTGTCACTTAATGGTTCCTTCAATCAATCAATAAAAGGCCTTCCTTCCCTGACCCCTTGACAAGGTTTGAGCTCCCGTGCTAGACACAGTCAGAGCACTGTGTACTTTTCTCCCTCAACGCGTCTCACAGTTGTACTTAAATGGTAATTTGTGTAATTTCACTTTACCAGTTTCTCCTTCTAGATGCATGTCCAGGGGAACAGAGGCACGTTCCTCTTGCCATGCTGAGAACAGGGCACTCCGGTACGTGTGAGTCTGTTGAGTCTTCTGCAAGCTCATGGGTCTGGGAGAAGGAGGTGATGATGGTTCTCTGCTGGGGTAGGGAAACCTTGAAGGGCGAGTGCCTGGGGCCGGATGGGAGAGCAGAGCATTCAGTGCAGGCTCCCACACGCGGCGGGACTAGCTGCTTAGTCTTTCTCTTGAGCGGAATTTCCCTGGACTTCCTCTGCTTCCCTCTCAGTCTCCCTCTTAGAGGCTTCTTGAACCCCAGAAAAATCTGGGCACATCAAGGACCCAGACCCTTCAGCCAAAACAAATGGCAGGGATGGGAGCAAAGCCTCTGGATCCTGGGGAAGAGTTGGAGAAATGGGGAGAGAAAGACTTCCAGCTAATACCTTAGTTGATTCTGTGTTGTCTTTGTAAACAGAAGTCAAGCCTAGTGGTCCAACAGCTGCCGAAGAAAGCAAGCCAGACACACTTCCACCATCCAGTGTTCAAGACACAGTCAAACAAAGCACAGTCCCACCATCCGCTGACAAAACTGTGACTGCACTGGAGACCAAGGGAAGCACAGCCAAAACGCCTAACACCTCAAGGGCAGTGCCAGCCTCAGCCCAGCAAAGCACAACTGCAGCAGCCAGTGGCAAAGATGAGAAACCAGCCACGGGCAGCCCTGCTATAACTACTAAAGACTCGAAGGAGTCTACAACCACACCAACCACTGTCTCGACAAAGCCTGAAACCACAAGCAGCCAGAGTGGAATTAAAAGCAGTTCAGCTAAATCTGGAACCCAGAGTAGCCACAGTGTGACCACAAGCAGTGTGATCACTAAGGAAGGAAATCAGGCAGCCTCTGACCTTCCAAATCCGGGTAACACCTCAGTCATCACGCCTGCTCTTCCTTCCGTGCCCACCCCGGCAAGCACTCACCGGCCTAGCACCGTCCCTGTGACTTTGGTCCCTGTGACTTCAGAGCCTGCAGGGAGCTCCGAGGGACCAAACAAAATTACAGCAGCTACAAGTTTAGGCACAATGGCGGGTCCCACCTTCACGACGCAGGGGACACTGACCACACTAAGTAAGTAATGCCTTTCTTTTTTCAAGCAAAAAGAAGCTTTCAAATGCTTATGTTCTGTATCTCCAGCGATTCATGCATATTCATATTCATGAATATGCGCCACCTTCACCCAGCCGGTTGGTTTCCCATTTCAGTGATGAGCAGCGGCGGCAGAGCTGTGTGTTCTGGTGAGAGCTCAGGGTTTTGACCTGCCTAGTGGAGCATTTACTTTTTTTTTCTTAAGTGCTGGTCTTAACCCAGTAAATTAATTTCAAAACTCACTGATGGATCGTGAGCCTCAAGATCATGACCCAGGTCAGATCTATTGAATCAGAATTTCTAGGCGTGAACCTGAGCATCTGCGTTTTGAGGAAACCTCCACCCCCCAGCCCCGCAGGTAATTTGGGTGTTGGTGAAGAACTAGATAGCCACACCACAAGAGCACGGTCGCCTCCGGTCGCCTCCTGCGTAAGAGCCGGTGCTCTGAGTTGGATACACCAGGATGCCAATCCCTGCTCTGCCACTTGTTAGCGTGTGACGTTGGGCGATTCATCGAGTTCCTCTGAGACTCAGTTTCCTTGTTTATAGAATAGGGATAATTACAGTACCTTCTGCATAGAGTTGTGAGGATTGAAAAAGAAAGTACCTTTGAAGCACTTAGGAAGGAGCCTCACAGGGAGTAAGTACTCAGTTAACGTTAGCTTTGCTGCTGGCATTGTCACTGCTGTTGATACTTCTGTCGGGTTCCTACACTGGCTCATCCAATCTGCTCATCCTGTAATAGGTTATGCGAATTGACTTCATCTGCCTGCCTCTGCCTCCCCATAGCCTGCCTCCTTCTGCTTGTGGTCTAGGTGGGGGGATAAGACCAAAGAACCTCAGAAAACTAGGAACAAAAAAGCCTATCTTTTTGTGTTAAAGGTACCACTCCCCTTTTCTCATAAACTTTGTTTTCCCAATTATAGCACCATGGGTTACCTCACAAGGAACTCAACACACCTCCAGCAAGACGCCAGCTGTCACTGGCACCTCTGAGGCTGTGCAGCCTACAGGCTCTTCATCGGGACCTGGGACCACATCTCCTGCCAGGGGACCCACGAGCTCCAACACTCATTTGGAGTCAACTGTCCCCCAAGGCGCCAGTATCCCTTCTCCCACCTCAGTAATTCCAGCAGGTGTGGGACAGGTGAGAGAGCCCAGAGTCGGAGAGAAGGGACTCCAGGAAGAGCATTTCTACTCTTCCCTCCTCAGGGCACCTGGGGGTGCCGTGAGGAGCTGCCATCGTTCACTCACCCTCTCTGGCTTTGCTGGACTCTGGCGTAGACAGCAGGATAGCCAGTAACACACCTGGCTCTCCAACTCCAGCCGGCCACACTCCCAGCTTGCCCGCAACTCCTTATTTGGTGTCACCCACCCAAGGGAGGGAGGGAGAAGGCAAAGACAAGACCTTGTCAGGCTCAGCCTGACTCTTAATCCCAGTGGCTTCTTCCAGATACAGTGCGATTCTCCCGAAAAGCTGAATGAGAAGATGCTCGTCCTGAACGTCTCGAAAACTGATGTCTCGAAAACCAACATCTGTGTGAGTACCTTGCTCACCTGAGCCCCACTCTGATCTACATCCCCAAAATGCGGTTTAGCAGCAGGGTCACGGAAGGTGGAAGGGAATGAAGTGTCCCTTCCAGAAAGGAGCAGAGAGATGTTTTCATTTTCCGGCTCTTGTTTTTTCCTAGTAGGACAGGACATGGTCCCTTCCCATCTTATGGAGGGTCAGAGCCAGGCTCAGGCTTCTCTAAGGGAAGCCCCGCCCTCAGGGCTGCTGCAGGGCTAGAAATCTGGGCTTTCACTTCTGAGAGTCTGGAGACCCCAATCCTGGTTCCTGTTTGCTTCTAGTTCAGGATGTGACTTTAAGTCGATCTCTTTGGGCTTCAGAGGCCTCAGTTGAAAATGACAGGCTTAGTCTGCCTAACTCTCCCTGTTCTAATAGTCTGTGGTTTTATATTTCCTGGTCCATGTGTTATCTGATGGCCACCCTCTAACCTAGGGGAGCTGTTGCCCGACAGTTGTCCTTCCCTTCAGGGGGAGTTGTTTGTGTATTGTTTGGGGGAGGTGGCGTCAGCACGTGTGTGAGTAAGTTTGCATGTGTAGCAGTGTGTCCACTGCCTTCAGACTGCCAGTCTCCCTAGGATTAAGGGCTTTAGTCTGGGGATGTCTGCCGCGGAGCTTAGTCAGTAGCTGAGGCCTGAGTGAGGGCTGGTGATGGACGGCTCACTGCTGCCCTCTCCTGGTCAGTGGCTATTTTGGCAAACACCCCTGGGAACTAGAATAGGATGGAAAACTTGGGTTTACAGTACTTTTATACCACCTATTTTCTGCAGTTGTTTCCTTTTGGGTGTCCATTTTGCTGGAATTTTCCAAGTGAACTATAGAAAAGCTAGAGTTTTAAAAGGGAGCAGTGTTCCCCTAGGGTTGGGCTTATTGGACAAGGTAAGAATCACACTGATGCTTGCTCGGCCTTTCCTTTGGCTCTCTTTTTGGCTGAAACTTGGCAGGGGCGTGTTTGGTGGTAAGAAGCGTTCTTTTCCTTTGCTGTGAATGGAAAGAGGAAAGCCCTGGATCTTTACCTGGTAGCAGGTTGGGGAATTGGCAAGCCTAAGGGAATTCCAGGTAGAAACCCAAGGGATGGTTTGTGGGACAAGCCAGATGGAGTCCTTTTCTTCATCTCCGTACCCCTATTCCAAACTCTGGTCAGAGACACATCAGTTTGGGGTGTCTCTGGATGATGTGGCCGGGCTGGGTAAAAGCTGCCCACACTTTGCTTCCTCACCCTCAGCCCTAAAGCCAGCCAGCCACACTCTTTCTGCTGAGAAATACAGAAGACTCCCGTCTAAGACGTCCTCGTGCATCTTGAAGATACTCCCAATTTCCCCTGTGCAGTGATGGCCTCGCCTTTCTCCCGTCAGCCTGTTTATGGTTTCAGGGTCTTAGCCTAGGGAACGGGCACATGTGTTTCGACTTTGGGACGGATAACCTTGAGCTGAGAGCCAGGGCTTCCCCTCCTGAGGTCTTTGAACTCAGCATCAAGGGCTGGCAAATGGTAGGTTCAGAGAGGACTGGCCTCTTCCCCACTGGCAGTGCCTCCTCAGGTCCTTCTGGGGAGAGCGATGATGGGGGACAGGAGGTCGTGATCCTTAAGGAGCTTTGAGGGAGAAAGCGGCACTAGGGCGAATGGTATTGCTCAACCACGACGAGATAAACAGGATAAGGAGACTAGGGGGAGAGCTCCACGTGAGGCAGAGAAGGCAGGGGCTGGCCCAGGAGGACAGCACATAACTCACCACTCCTGGCAGGCCTGGGAATGGCACCAGCTGTGGCTGGAGAAGAGAGTAAGTTCACAGCCGGCAACAGTGTTCTCCTGACCTTAGCTTCAAAGGGTGGCTCCACAAGCCTAGGCCGCTGTCACGATCCCTGAGGAATTACCTGCGGTCTCTCCACAACAGAATGCGACCGCTTTGAACGACAAACTGATCACACTTTTGTGCCGAGCAGCAAAAGCCTCCTTCAACCCAGCGCAAGATCAGTGCCATATACAGCTGGCACCTGTTCCAGAAATCCAGGCAGTGGCGATCAAGCAAATCACTATCTGCAGTGAGTTGAGGGCGGGCGGTGGGGGGTGGGGGTTGAGGCCTGTGTGGGGTGGGAATGGGGCAGGAGGTGCAAGAGCACAAGGATGGGTCAGTTGTCAACCCCTGGCCACCCGAGAGAGATACCACTCAGGGGACTGAGATTCAGGATGTCCTCCTTTGTCCCTTGCCACGTCACCCTGAGCTAGACCACTGAAGTAGCATCTCTCCGTCTCCCCCTCAGCAAAACTCTTTCCCACGGACGTTTATGAATTGCTGAAAGACAAATGGGATGACCTAAAAGAGGTAAGTGGATGCCCCCCATGTGCTGGGACAGACTGGGTCAGGAACCTGTCCCTTGGAAGTCCACGGTTCCCCGGGTCCACTGTCTCTCATTGTCGAGGAACCTCTGATTTGCAAGCATCTAGAAGATAGGAGGATAAGAGAGGGGACAGCAGGGCGGTAGAATGGGTTCCCCCCCAAACCCCAAGTGGAAGAGCTCATAAGTGAATGGGAGTTCTGAGAGAGGGTGACCCAGAACCTGTTTTCTGCCACGTAACTTTCTCCTTCCTGGCCAGGTGGGAGTCAATGACATGCAGTTTGAGGGTCAAGGACCACCAGAAGAGACTGAGGACCGGTTCAGCATGCCCCTCATCATCACTATCGTCTGCATGGCATCCTTCTTGCTCCTGGTCGCGGCCCTTTATGGCTGCTGCCACCAGCGCCTCTCCCAGAGGAAGGACCAGGTGAGGACTTCATTCCACTAGCCGGGAAGCAGTCCAGTTCGCTGGATGACTCTCACCCCGTTATTCCCATATTAGAGAAAAGCGAGGGGGCCATGGGCCCTTTCTGATAGGCAGAGGTCATCCCTTATAGGAAGTGGAAACTTGTCTGGAAAATTAAAGAGGCAGCGTGGTGAAAGGGAAGAGCATGGGCTTTGGAGTCAGGAAGACTTGGGTTAAGCCCTAGCTCTGCCTCCCATTATCTGGGTGACCTTGAGCCAAGTCATAATCTCTGAGCGTCAGGTTTCTCATCTGCATAGTGGGCATAATATCCGCCTTGCAGAGTTGCTCTGAGGATCCATTGCTATAAATGGGCTGAGGCATACCTATCTAACCAGAGGTTCTTTCATTTACCTTAATAGAATTCCCTCATTACGGTTCCACCCTGACCCATGGTTCTCAACCCCGGCTGCACACTGTGGAGAGTTTTAGAAAAAAAAAAAATACCCATGCTTAGCTTCCTCACATACCAACTGAAACAGAATTTCTGGATCAGTATATTTGTTAAAAGCTTCCTGGGGGACTGTCTTGTGCCACCTAGGTTGTATCTTAGGTAAAAATGGAGAGAAAGTACTATCTCTAGATAGTTCCCATCTGCAGCAGAGATAGCTAGAAGCTGTGCTGTACCCATCTTGCTCAGGCTTAGAGGAGAGGTCCTCAGTCACTCGGCCAGAGGAAAGTCATTTTCTTACAGTTGGTTCCAGTTCAATGCAGCAGGGTGAGGAGGGTCCTGGAGAGGAAGGTTTGGTGGGGAAGGAATGGAGGAAAGAGGATTGGAGGACTCTGGAGGACAAAGTCCATCTCGACTGATGTCATGGATTTGCCACCAGGGCAAAGGTGAAGCGAGCTGGGCATTTTAGGATGTGGGGCAAGTTCTTACCTCAGACTAGCCCCGAGGCAGGCCAGTAGTCAGGAAGGCCTCCAGGACCACCCGTTGTTCACCTTAGCCAAATCGGGGTTCCTGGATTATAGGGGTACAGGTGTAATATTAAGGCTACAGAAAGGCTAACAGCCCTCAAAAATTACCCCTTTTTCTTGGGTCATCTCCCTTACTCTAGCAACGACTAACAGAGGAGCTACAGACGGTGGAGAATGGTTACCATGACAATCCAACCCTGGAAGTGATGGAGACCTCATCAGAGATGCAGGAGAAAAAGGTGGTCAGCCTTAATGGGGAGCTGGGGGACAGCTGGATCGTCCCCCTGGACAACCTGACCAAGGATGACCTAGAGGAGGAGGAAGACACACACCTCTAATCAGGTCTGCTGGCGGCCTCCGACGGTGCACAGAGCTCCAGCCCAAGCGCCTCAAGTGCCATGTGGACAGGGGAGGAAAATCCTTCCCCTTCGAGGGAAAGACTGGGGAGGGAGAGCAGACTCGGAGGGTTCCCTCCCCCCAGTCCCCACAGGCCTTAATTTTTCCCTTTTCAAGCTGAACAAATCACATTCTGTGTAGAATCCTCTTGTAAAATAACCCACTAGTGCCTGAGCTCAGTGCTGCTGGGAGATCAGGAGAGAGCCATCCAGGGGACTTTAGAGACCATCTAATAGAATCCCTTCATTTCACAGATGAGATGACTGAGGCCTAAAGAAGGTAAAGTCAAGGTCACACAGCCACTGGGTGACAGAGTCAGGATGAAAACAGAGATCCTTCATTCAGTGCAGGCCCATTGCCACCATGCCACGCTGCCGTGATCACCTATGCCCTCCCTCCAGAGCTGCCCTGGGCAGGGGGGACGAAGCTGCCAGTCAGTGGATGGGATGGAGGGGAAAGCAGGGCCAGACCCTGTCGCAGTGGGATCTGATTACTTGAAAGGATAGGTCCCGTTTTCTGTCTGTCTCCTACGCCAGCCTTGTCTGCCAGTGTTCCTGTCCTCTTTGTTCTCCCCCCTCCCTTCACTCAGTTTTCACTCCCACTCTGTCCCAGGGCCCCTGGAGTCTAGTTTCCTGGCATGTGCTTATGAGATTGGGACTAACACAGCACACAGGGCTCCCAGTATGAACAGGTCTGCACATGGGTCCATCTACAGGTAAAGAGAGAAAGGGAAGCCTTTCCTCCCAGGGTGGGTCCCGGCCCACCTCCAAGGCACTCCTTGAATAGACTCCCCGAGTGCTGCTTTGGTCTCCCATTCCCACCGGGGACTAAGGTCTGCAGCAGCTATTGAAGGCCAGGTGTTCCTATTTCGTTGTCACTGCCCAGCCGATGCGATGGGGTGAAGACCCCAGCTCGGTCATCCCCGAGATCCAGTGTGAAAGAGCAGCTTTAGGACAGAGCTTCCTGGTGCCCAGTCAGCAGAGAGGTGTCTGAATAGACAATCGATTGAAACAGCAGGAAGGATAGGCTTCACTTGCCATATCAGAGGAAATTCAGGGGCTTTGCAGGTTGCTGAGAGTTTTGTCTTCTTTGTTTTTTAATCCAGAACTCTGCTGCCGAAGGCCAAAGCTCACATCGTTGAGACATTTTCAGTTAGATTCCATTCTTCTGTGCACAGGGCAAGAAAGGCCTAGATGCATGGTGCGCTGCAAGGTGCATAAGGGGCAGCCGGGGGTCCTGGCCTTCTAGTCCCAGTGACCTCTCACTGTCGGGGCACGGAGCTAGTTAGGTCTTGCTGTGTCCCCTCCTCTGTATTCCTAGTGAGGCTGGCTGCCCAGCGCTCCTGTAGGTTCTGGTGGCATCTCAGGGAAACAAAATGCTGACCGTTGCCCAGTGGAGGGGTTTTGAGGGAGCTCAGCAGGTAGCTGCTACGTAGACTGCAACTGAGGACTGGGCATAGTGAGGTTTCATCTGATTTTCTGAGAAGAAGGAATCCTGTGTGGAATTTTGAACTCTGCCCATGTTCTCTATTGTTCCTGGCCATAAATTCCCTGGAACCTACTAGGAAGATACTTAGGAGAATGAAAATGGTCACTTCAGGGCAAAAAGCCAGACCCCTAGAACCTAGGGGCAGTCTAAGCTGCAACAGTTCTGATAAAATAGGCTATCTGGTTTGGGATAGGTTATTTTTTTTAAAGGAGAGGATCTCAAGAGGAAGATCTATGTCCTTCCTTTGCTGCCTAATTCCCTTTTCATAGCCTTTAGCCATTTGATACCTAGGAGAAAAGGAAGGCCAGAGGTTCAAGTAGGACCCGTGAGTTTCCCAAGAGATAGAAAGATGCTAAGCTAACAAGGGTCCTAATGTATTTGCCCTGATTCTCTACTATTTGGAGGTTGGCAGGATGGAGAATACCAGTTTGAGAGAAAATAGAAGAAATACTGTTTCACTGGGAAAAGATCTGTTTGCTTCGTTCCTACCCAGCATTTGGTTCTTTCTACCCATTCTATTGTGGCCACTGTGGGAGAGGCCAGACTAGATTGCTCCTTTGCTGATTCTGGGTCACATTCCAGCAGCTAGGTTTAGACAGAGAGAGCAAATATGTCTCTGCAAACCAATCAAAAGCCACAACCCCCAGGCCTCTTGGGGAGACAGATGGTGACTGGCAAGGACCAGAGAGTAAAAATTATGCTTGGTCAAGAGGAATAAATGTGGCTCTGTCCAGAGAGAACCTTGAAAAGCTTTGGGCTGGTTCAAAGGTTCCTTCTTTTGATGCATCCAAATTGTATTGCTCCAGCCTTTTAGGGCAACTTGCTTTGGCTTGCTCTTGACACTAGCTAGACATCTATATCAAAGACTGTTATCGCCATGTATCTGTAAAGGTCATCTTCTTCCCACATCTTTACTGGGTTCTGATGCTATCTGGTAATTCAGATTCTGGGGCTGAGAAGAAGAGAAGAGAACCAGGAACTCAGCATGACTTGAAACAAGTTACACCAGAGAGAGATTATAAACTCTATCTCAGTGGCACACTGGTTTCCCTAAACTTCATAAAAGACCAGAAGCCATGAATCTGATGACTGGACAAAGTCCAGTGAGAAGCACACTGTTATGTGAGTGGGGAGAGACACAGCAATGCTTATGAATGGGGTACAGAATATTCTTTGCATCGTAGGACAAAACACAGGTTTAATCTAGTCTAGACACAAGATTCTTCTTTCTCCTCTTGATAAGGAAAGCTAGCAGAAAGTTTTATTTAAACCACTTCTTGAGCTTTATCTTTTAGATAATATACTGGAGAAACTTTGGAAAACAAGTTCAAGCTGATATACATATACGTATTTTTTGATAATGTAAATACAACAGCCAAATGTTAATCCACCCTGCACTGCTCTGAGCGAATATACTTTGAAAAAACATTTGTTAGCTAAGAGAGAAGGCTTTTTTTTCTCTAAACAGGAATGTAAATGTCTATTTTACTGGAAATAAATTTCTGTTATTCTTTGATGAAAAATGAAATATAAGACAGGCTGATGACAAAGCGTCTGTCTTGCAGATTGGGCATTTTTATTTTTAAATATGATCCTCATCCCCTCTCCGTAAAGTCCCAGCATGTTACAGTAAGGGCTGGAGTCAATACGCACTGGTTGGAAAGTGACTCTCTAGTCATAGGGAGAGGGGTTTTAGAACCCAGTCCAATCTTTTTTAAAAAAAAAAACAGAAAAAGAGCCTGAAGCCCAGAAAAATAAAGTGACGGCCAAAATCACGTTTAGTGACAGAAACAGGCTTAAAACCTGGGTTGGAAGACCGTCCAGTGCGTGTGCCTCAGGAAGAATCAACAAATTAAGGACTGCTAATTAAGGGCAGGCACCAGAATGCTAGAAAGGACAGAATTCCCTTCTGGAATCTGCAGCAAGGCTAGGGAGAGCATGAAGACAAAAATAGGAACCTTACTGGTCTTCTGTACTTCTGAGTTATTTAGGTCTAAGACTTAAATGAACAATTCTTTTCTGCTAAGAAATAAGTTTTGAATGAGCTTTTACATATAGATCTTCTGAGTAGGACTAAGGATCAAAGGGAACAAGACAGGGGGAAGGCAGGGGGGCAAAAGTAAAGCAATGTCTTTCATCACTGTCATTAGCTGATTCACTCAGGTTTGGTGAAAA
The DNA here is from genome assembly GCF_011762595.2 of Tursiops truncatus. Classification (NCBI taxonomy): domain Eukaryota; kingdom Metazoa; phylum Chordata; class Mammalia; order Artiodactyla; family Delphinidae; genus Tursiops; species Tursiops truncatus. The sequence goes on along the minus strand of NC_047042.1, from coordinate 84,385,229 downwards.
CCCAACACTGAGTGAAAGGAGGGGATTACTATTTGCTCTGGGTCTTTTTTAAAATTAGTGAATGTTAAACAGTTTGCCCAGGAGGCTGGGGGAGCATGTGTCTTAGTGGACAGGGGTCGTCTAAAGTACACTGGAATTTACTGAGAAACTTGTTTGTAAAGACTGTACTTAATTATTGCCGTTTTCTTACAAAAATATATTTTGGAAAATTGTATACTGTCAATTAAAGTGCTTTTGTCTAAGCTGGTTCAAGTCCTAGTATTTTGCTCTGATTGGCTTCCATTCTTCACTTGTGCACGAGGCTCATCATTGAAGCCCCTGAGGACACAGTGCAGCAACCTCTGCTCTTAGTTATGCCTCTTAACTATGCAGGTCCAGACACAAAAAGAGAAGGACGAAAGCTGAAAGGAAAAAGGGGATCCACAAGTTCTCCAGATTATCTCAGGCTGCTCTAGTGATCGTAACTGAAAGGGCCTCATTTTCCCTCACAACAGTTTTACCAATGCTTTACCCTCTTCCTTCCCTGTACTTTTGCCTCAGATAAAATTGTGACTCACCCACCACCAAAGATCCCAAGGGGGCTGCTGAACCCTGATCAGGTATGAAAACACTGGTGTAGAGACAAGGCAAATAAAAATACAAAAAATAAACGATTCTGTTCTGGCCCTGTTATGCCAATAAAAGGATCTGTTTACTTGTCAGAAGAAGCCTCTGCGTGTCCCTTACCTACAGACATAGTGAAGACGAAGGAGGTTCAAGAAAGGAATTGCTCAAAGACGATTCTGATTCTCTTCATCTCCTGGGGTGGTATTATCTATTGACATGTTTCTGCACTGCAAGAAGAAAACTTTATCATTCCCGACCTGCAGAAGGGAAACCGTCAGGTGAATCTGGTCCACATTCATAGTTGGTATACAACAGTCTCTTCTTGCCTGGCATCTTACAGTTCACAAAACATTTTTACACATCTTATTTAGGAACTGTCACCACTCTACCAATAGGGAAATTGGGCACAGAGATTAAGGATTCTCTCTGAGATCACACAGCTACCTAAATGGTACTGCTAGGCCTTGAATCTACATCTTTTCCCTCTTGAGTCCTACGTTCTGTTCTCAACACCACATTAATGCTCGAGTTCCATTAACAACAAAGTACGTTTATAGAATGCAACTACTGTTACAATATGATTTTCCTTTTATACAGCAGTTCTGAAAGCAGTTAACATCCTTAAGGGTGGGCCAGAGGTATTTTGAGGTTAACTTCAAGAGTATGCCAAGGATACAGAAAGGAGTACAAGTACCAGGAACTCAGGCAGGCCTCTGGCCATGCTCGAGGCACACTGTTCTAAGAAGAGAATGACTCACAGTTTATCATGGTCACAAAGACCTAAGACTCCATTCTTTTCCTGAATAGGTCATTCCCCCTGCTCCCTGCCCTGCCAACCAAGAGGCACTCTCAGTTGTCATTTTTAATTTGTTATGCCTCTGTCACTCATAACCCCCCATTTTACAAGCTCCCTCCCAAACCACATACTTATTTTGAACTCCAAGGTCAAAAGATAAAGAATAGGACTGGCTACTATAATTAACAGGAATGATACTGAGATGGCTAGTTATTTTTCAATGACCTTGGCATTTTATAGATTAAAAAGTCACTGGGATCCTAGCAAACAGGATCTGCTGCCAACACTTACTTAAAATTGAGAGAAAGGCACAGGGGTTGAGACTGTGCCCAATGCTACACAGAAGTCACTGGTGGATGTGGAAATAAGCCTAGGATTCCTGACTCCTGCCCTGGGTTACCCATCCTTACAGCCCAAGTTCAGAGGGCAGGTATTCAACATGTGCTATAGACATTACCAAGTGTTCTAATCTCCCCTTTTAGGTTTTGCCAAACATCAAACTTACTAGCACAGCGGTGGCCAGACCACTTCTCCTATAGCTTTTCTCTCTTTCTTCCTTGTAATGTTTCGGGAAAAGATATAACTGACCGCCTTTGCTTTTCCTAGGTGAGAGTCCAATGGGAGGAAAGTCACACTCACTTGACGTGGGAGCAGCTGGCATCTCAACTGTGTTAAATACAAAGCCCTCTTTGCTTATTGCTCCCTTCCCACCAGATGACAAATACATCAAGGGAGAGGAGGTGATGACCCACATTTCCATCCTTTTGAGTTAATTCTCTGGAGGATTAACCCAGGAAAGGCCAATTCCTTACCTTATCACTGCACATCGTTTTCCTGTTTTGAACACAAAGAAATGTTACTTGTGGGCCATGCTCAAAGCACACTCTAGAAATGAAAGCTATGCAGTAAGATGGATTATTTGATTTGTAAAGTGAGAAAACGTAATCCCTACTTTGAATAAAATCATTTGACAACTAACTTACTGCAGAATGCAGGGTCACACACAAAGCCAAGAATATGTAAATCAGATGAGGAGATGAAAAGGGCCAAGAGGAGAGCTCCTTGTTATTGAGAGTCGGTCTGGAAAGCTCACACAACTCAACCCGGACAATCAATTATCTTTGTTTGGCATATTTCTGAGTTTATTTTTTTCAAGGTTCAGCCCTTACAATTTCTTTCCTTCTTTGGGGACAGGGATCCAGAATTTTCCCAATCTCTGCAACACCTCCAGGTTCTCTCTATTATCTTTTCTACAATTAATTTTCTATTTCAGTTGTTTTTTCTTCTAGTTCCTAACCTACAAGGTATGTCCCCCCTCAAAGAAAACCTGGGAAACACAAGTCCAAATTTACAAAACAGATAAAATAGGACTGGTCATTAATAGCAGATTAAGAAAACACCATTTTATGAAGTCACTTACCAGTGCTCTTTAAAAATGGAAACTTCTCCTAGAAACTTTGTAAGATACACCAGAACTTCTTTATTTCAACACTGTCTCAAAGAAAACAAAGTCTTTCTACAGTACATATTGTTTGCCTGAATAAAAGTCACATTTTTGAGGGAAAAATATTAACTGCAAAGTATGTAAACATTTAAAAAGCTGACTTCAAAAGTAGTTTTATGAAACACAAGGGACATCTTGTAGTGTCCATATATAACTTTTTATTAAGAAAATGAACAAAATACATTCTTTCTCCATATGTACATTACATACAACGTAATTCTACAACTGCAATTGTTCAGCAGATCACTTATTTATTCACAAAGCAGTGTTAACACATTCACCAAACCTGGGATCAGAACATTACTTGTACTAAGAAACAAAACAAACAAAACCCTAAAAAGTCCATACAGATAGGGCAAAAGTAAGATAAAAAGTCCATACAGATAGGGCAAAAGTAAGATAAAACAGAGAGGATCATGAGGGGAATGGGGAAGATTATGGAACACACTCAACACAGCCCAACGATGACTTAGAACAATAATGATGTCAGGGGACACCTGATGCCCCAAAACATTTCTGTTTAAAAACTACAACTAGCTTATGCCAGCTGTTTCAGATTTCCCTCATGATTTCCTTTCTGATTTAGGTACTTGAGGATACAGAAGAGGAGGGTAAAGGAAGGAGTAGAACCCTGAAAGGTTGCAGTTTTTTCCTTCACATATTAAGAAAAAGATTCTCATGAAATATAAAACTCTAAATCTTAGCTGGTAACCAGAGAAATACATTTTTTGGAGAGACATTTGCTAAGCACAGTAAGGGAACTCTTGTTTCAAGGACTCCTTATTTATATACTTACGTTCATTTCATCTGTTTTACTTTGCTCTTCTCTGCTTTTCCTTTGGCCTTTGAAAAGTACCTCATCCTTTTTAGGTGTGAGTTTAATTACGGTTATATTAAAAAGTCCATCTAAACAGAAAGCTCTAAACAGAAAGCTCTTCATGGGTATGAATATGCTCCAAATGTCTATAATGGTGCATAAAGGGCTTAAAAATTCAAATTAATCTTAGAGATAAAATTTCCAATGACCTGAACAAGGCAGATCCCTATAGCTTTTGGGTAGTATCTTACATGTATAGTTTAGGCTTAAGAGATACATATCAACAGAATTATTTTCAGACTGTTTGTCTAGAAAAGGGCAATGCTTTAAAGGAATATAGTAAAGGTAGAGAAAAATGCTTGCAGACAATGAGGAATGGCTGTGTCAAAATTTTTTTTTTTTTTTTTTTACTTTTTCTGGCCTTTACCATGTTGGATAACAGAAGGAAGACAGGAAGAATAAAATGAGTAAGTCTCACCGGTTAAATATTAGTGGCGTTCCTTCTTCACACTTAGTAATTTCCTAAATTTCTATGATAAACATATTTTTATAATCACAAAAATCAATAAATGTTATTATTTATTTAAAAGTCCCATAAAAGATGTTTAACACTCTCCAACTTTCAGATGAGCTGGTTGCTGTAACACCATGTTTCCAGTCCAGGGGATGTTCTAACAGAAGGAGCTATCCATAGCGTTAATAAGCAGACCCAGAAGGACAGACGGATTCTATTGGCTATGAATGGAGCTGTACCTTCCTCCTCAACCTAATTTGCAGTCCAACTTTGGTTTTGAGGATCTATCTCTACCTAAAGGGATCTCAATTTCAGGCCAATAAGTACACACACACACACACACACACACACACACACACACACACACCCCATCTTTCCACTGAAAAGGTGGAATCATGTTTGTTGCCAAGAACAACACAAGAAAAGGAGGCCCTAAGCTTTCCTGTACTCTTTTTCTGAGGCTGCACACTCAGCTGTACATAGATTTTGAAGTGGTGACAGGGAAGAAATCTCATTAAAAAGAAAAACCTATCTCTATAAAAGAATCTGCTCATAGAAAAATATCATTATTTTGCAATTTCTAAATTGAGCTATACATAAAATAAAATTAATACTATACTATTTAATTCATTCAATTCAAAAGACATTTTATGACAAGTCAAAAAAGCAAGCTGGCTTGAATAACACAATCACAGCATATCTTGGTCAGGCTAAATGTAATGCTTAAGAAAGTGAGTCTGGGCTTCCCTGGTGGCGCAGTGGTTGGGGGTCCGCCTGCTAATGCAGGGGACATGGGTTCGTGCCCCGGTCCGGGAGGATCCCACATGCTGCACAGCGGCTAGGCCCGTGGGCCATGGCCGCTGAGCCTGCGCGTCTAGAGCCTGTGCTCCGCAGCGGGAGAGGCCACAGCAGTGAGAGGCCCGCGGACCGCAAAAAAAAAAAAAAAAATAGAAAGAAAGAAAGTGAGTCCACTTTTATTTCTCTAAATGGGTAGTTTACAATTGAGGGAGAAATCAGTTTACAACTGGTCACCAAAATCATTTTTCTGGGAAAGGAAAAAATATCTCAAAAAGGAGACCATGTGCATGACTTTTAAAAACATATACCTTCCCCATAGAAGACTACTTGCATTTAAACTTTTGGACTTTGATATCCTACTATCAAATTTGGGGTTGGGTAGACAATTACTTTAATATGTCATAACTTTGTATTCAGTGCTCTTACAAGTATAGTTAATCTGTACGGGTAAAATTAAGCTAAGCCTTTATAAAGGTGCAAGTACCCTAAGACTTCTAAAGTAGACAATTTAAAAAATGTAAAGTTAGTATGCTAACACATATATATGGAATCTAAAAAAAAAATGGTTCTGATGAACCTAAGGACAGGACAGGAATAAGGATGCAGATGTAGAGAATGGACTTGAGGACACAGGGAGGGGGAAGGGTAAGTTGGGACGAAGTAAGAGAATAACATTGATATATATACACTACCAAATGTAAAACAGATAGCTAGTGGGAAGCAGCCACATAGCACAGGGAGATCAGCTCGGTGCTTTGTGACCACCTAGAGGGGTGGGATAGGGAGGGTGGGAGGGAGGTGCAAGAGGGAGAGGATATGGGGATACAAATATACATATAGCTGATTCACTTTGTTATACAGCAGAAACATAACATTGTAAAGCAATTATACTCCAATAAAGATGTTAAACAAAAAGATAAATATAAGAAATAAAAAATGTCAAGTTATACATCTCTGTCCTCAGTTTTCCCCCTTTTATCTTAAGAAGGAAAAAATAGCAAACTACAAGGCAATGTGATAAAACAGTCACTTGCCAAAATCTGATGGCATGGTCCTGATGGTATAAGATCCTCTCCTTTGTTGCAAAATGAATTTATAAAGTTCTGCCAGTTGCAATGGAATTGAACTTATTCTAAATAACTTCTCTAATTAATCACTTCACAGATGTGGAGGAAACCTAAAGAATAAGCCAAAATTATTAAATACTTCTACTGCCAAGCCCAGAACTCATGTATTTCCTGGAAAAGTAGAATAAACAGAGACCCTTTGGATTATGTGTAATTAATTTATTTTAAAACATGGAAACTAAATTGATGTCAGTTCAATTCTGTACGGGTTAGAAGTTAAACACGAAATGACAATTTTCTTCCTATTTTAAAGGGTTAGAAAATGAACACCAACCAAATTGACACTAGCTAAATTGTAACAAAGGCTTTCTTGAGATTTGTTAATAAAGGAGAGAAATTAAGCTCAAAATTGGCTACTTAACTCCTTAATCATGCACACAGGCCTGTTCAGTATATCACACAGTGTTTTTCCTTCCTGCCAATTAATTTGGCATTCATTAAGCACTGAGTGAAACTGAAGGATGATGATCTCCTTGGGCTAGTATTTGCGTGGCAGACAGCTCAGATATCCAAACTAACCGCTGTGAATGCTAGCATCCCAGATGGTACAGAGCTGTGTTGCAGCAAGAGCTTAAACTCCATGAAAAAGCAAGTCCCCTGGGAGCCCAAAAACTGCATGTTAAAATGTTTTATTGCTGGTTTTCCCTCTGAATCCTTATCAAGGAATTGGCTGTACGTAAGAAACTGCTCACCTAGTTTAAGAGCTAGAGCCCATTACACTGGGTTTTCTGTTTCCAGATCTCTATCAGCTACTTGGGAGACAGTGAGGAAAGCAACTAACCAAGAAATGCTGCTTTCCAAAGACTATTCAGAACTGAGCTTTGATCCCTCTTGATAGTTTTCTCAGCACTGCTTTAAATTAATTGAGGGTTAGAAATGAAGAGTTTTCTTTCTCATTTAGATCTGTGGACCTTCAAATCCATGAGCAAAAAGCTCCTATTTTTCCTTCTCTAACATACCCTCATTCTCCTCACTAGCTCTGTTCCTGAGGTTCAATACCTCGAAGTGAAAATGCCACAGACAGGCAAAACAGAACATTGTGTACAAATGTCTACTATTGTGTACAATAATTCATTGAGACTAAACAGCAGATAAAAAGGTAAAAAAGAAGACCAATTAGTTCATAATTACAAGTGATGTCTTACAACTGGTCTACTTCCCTACTAAACATTTCCCCCCTTTTTTGTTGTTGACCCTATAGCTCTCAGATAACATCCACATAACATTCTGTTTTCAATCAAGCTAGGCAGTGTTTGAGGATATGACAGTATATATTTGTAAATCTTATTTCCAAATAATGACTATTGTGGAAGATAAACTAGAACTACCCTTTGATTTTCAGGTTTTTAAGTTCTGAATTGGGATCCAGTTCAAGATCTATAACTTTAGAGTTCTACCTAACAGAAAACACATAGTGATATGGTTTCCCACAAGGGCATCTCTCTCTGCCCCACGAGAAAACCTGGTTTACCATAACCTCTAATGACTCCTTAGGTTAAGTGCTATAAATCTATTGTCAGAGGATTTAGCTAAGAAAAATAAAAAAATAATGGAAACAATTCACAGTATTTGTGGGATAGGAAGAAATCAAGGTTTAAAAATTATGTATAAATAAAATCTCTTAAGATAGCAGTTTTTCTGAAAGATAAAAAGAGCATCTTGTGAAGAAATCAATAAACTACAATCATGAGTCCTCCCCATCAAAACAAACGGTGGCAACATCATTCAGCTGATCTAGGTGGCTCCTAACTATTTCAACAAACTTTGAAACTTCCATCTTCAGCTGAAACACCTCTAGACTAGAAGTTTTGGGCAGCCAATGTCATTTCAGCATTAATACAAATCACAGGGAGATGTAGGCCAGAGTGAAAAATCACAAAAGAATAATGTTATTTGACTAATAAGGAATACAAAAATTTTGAGTGAAAGAACCCAAAGATCTAATCTACAACTACTGTCATATGCAGACCCTCTATGATTACCCCTCTAATAACTATGAACTTTTCCTGAGGGAGCCTGCATATCTTAGATTAAGGACTATCTTAAGAATTTAAAACAGTGAAAGTTCAGGCCAGAATTTCTGCAAAAGGACGAAATTACATATGAACATGTATTTTTTAAGAAAAGAAGGGTTACAAAGGGTATATTTTTTACAGCTAGATGACGTTGCTTAAGGTACACATTGTAATGATCCTCTCTCATAGAAATCACTTCAAACCATAATTCTCAACTGCTTTGCAACATTCAATCAGCTAGAGTTAACACAACATTCACCCAGGAAAAAATTAAATGACCCACAATTACCCAATGAATTTCATATTGTGTTAAGAATAATTATAGGGTAACTCCTTCCATGACACTGAGTTTAATTCAGAAAATAAAATCAGAAACATACTCCTTTCTAAGTGCTTTTTGATTCATTAAACATCATTCTCAATCTCTCACCAATGATTAAGTACCTCAAACTAGTTTTTGTTTATAGATTTTAAAACGGTTTTATTACATGGAACTCTGTTAATGTATCTCTAAATAGCACTTTTAAGGCAGATGTGAAAAGATCCACTACAAAGATAAGCTAGCAAACCATTTATATTCAAGACATAATTCACCAAAGAATGCAGTTTACAATCTTAAACAAATCACTGAGCTCTAAAGCCAACAAGCTTTTCTTTGATAAATCAGTGTATTAACTTTCTAATGTTTTCTATCAGTTTTTACTTATTAGACATAGATAAGTCAGTTTTAATGAAAACCAGGTCTGAAAAGACAATCTTGCTAAAGGTTAATACTGTCAGCTTTAGCAGAGTTAGGCACCCAAATCTGAATTCTTTTGCTTCACAGATTGATATATGTGAATTAATCAAGCTGGCCACATGAGGTCTCTGTCATTCCACAAAATGCAACTGCATTTTCAAAGTATCTTGCAAATCAGATAATTAATTTCTCACGAGGTATAAGCACTGAAAATGTTAGAGATCTAGTTTACTTCTAGTTTAAATTATTTCTAGTTTATATTCTGGAATAATATATTCCACTGGAAAAAGGAGAAATGGGGATGAAACTGAAGCTAGGGATAATGACACTGAGCAAATTGTACCCCACTAACTAATGCATCTAAAACCAGGTGTTTCAATCTGGGGCTCACTAAGCTAGAATGAAATAATTTTTAAGTAGTAAAGCATAGATATTTGGCTACTTAAACAATGTATATAAATACCAAATTAAATTATAATATAGTGCTGGAATACTTGGAAATACATGTAGCTCCTCACTAAATATATAAACAAGTTTCATATCAGGGTTCTGATGTCGAAAGTGAGCAATGTGTCAATCTTGGTCACGGATAAAATGAAGCCTATATTCTCCTGCAATCATTACCAGCAGTGCCTCATTAAAGCCCCAGGGTACAAATTTTGATTTACCTAGTCAATAACTTCCTAAATACAGTCTATGTCACTTAAGTAACACTAAACAGTTTGCTATGACTCAACCCCATTTAAACATGTTAGTGAAAAAAAAAATTCTGTAAGTGAAGAAAAGGGAAAAGGTTCCACTTAAAGTGAGGAAAGATGAAATTAGAACAAGCATGTTTAGAAAACCACCAGTAGAGAGTCAGAGAAAAATAAGAACCAACAAAATCACTGAGCTCAAGAACTGAGTTTCCTCCAAATATGGAATCTAAGGAACGGAAAAAAATGACCCAAAAAAGCACTATAAAAATAAATGGTGGGGCTTCCCTGGTGGCGCAGTGGTTGAGAGTCCACCTGCTGACGCAGGGGACACGGGTTCGTGCCCTGGTCCGGGAGGATCCCACATGCCGCAGAGCGGCTGGGCCCGTGAGCCATGGCCGCTGAGCCTGCATGTCCGGAGCCTGTGCTCCACAACGGGAGAGGCCACAACAGTGAGAGGCCCACGTACCGTGAGAAAAAAAAAAAAAAAATGGTGGAGGGAAGCAGAATTTCATTTGGTTATGGTTTTTGAAGGGCCAGAATTCACAGTGAGCAAAACTAGAGCTTTTACATTTAGAAACTCTTATCAAGTTCTTTCCTATCAACCTGTTTCCATGAAATGAGTTCAATAGGCTACAATATTAGCGATATTAATATTTTATGTTCTTGACTGTCAAGGAAATCTTTTAATGAAACTGCCTAAGTATGTAGGTAGATTCTATTTGCTCACTTGTAAAGTCAACTGGTTATTCTGCAGCTACACAACTTGGTACTTACTGAATTATGTACTATATCTTTCACAAGGTAAGAAACAAATTTAATTGTTTAATAAATCACTACTGATCGATTTGGGATGCTTGGAAAGCCAAGCAGCCCAAGATTCAAGCCTAGAAGTAGGACAAATATACTTCTGTCCTTCCCCCAAAGACGAGAAACCATGCAATAATGACAGACTGAAGAGGGACCTCAAAGTCTCATTCCTATACATGAGACTTTTCAAAAGTGCAATTCAATTTCTTCTTTCTTTGGTAAGGCCTAATCTTGCTACTCGGGGACACAGTAAATTCTCTGAAGTCATTCACTTGGAAGAGCCACTGGACTGATGGACATTTATTATACTTAGCCTGCTTTAAGCATGGTGGGTATCAGTTGCATACAGCACACTTCTTGAGCAAATGTAAGCACTGGCCAGGTTTAAATTTCCTATGCTGCATTCCACAGCACCTCATGGAACAATACATACCACCACTCCTCACAAAAAAAGGAACAGTGGAAAAGCCCATCTGCCTTTCTTTTAGTTTAGTAAAAAATATTTGCACCATTATTTTTCTTTTTCTCCATTAAAAAAGCCTGGTCTATTTGTTTAATGAAATGCCTGTCAGCTGTATTCCACTGGAAAACTACAAACCATTATTCTTTAAAATATCAGTATATAGAAGCAGATGTAGGGAGCTAATGTGTATGAAAATAAACAAAAACGTAGCTCTGGAACCCATCCTCCCAAATGAAAATGCTACAAACAGATAGCACACGGAAGAAATTGAAGCCCTGGTCCTGCACAGCTCTAGCAGGGGAAAGAGTCATTTTCTTCCAAAATTACTACAAAGATATCAATGAACATGCTAATCACAACTAGAATCCTCCTGCTGGTAATTTTGAGAGTGGCTCTTAAAAGTTCTGAACTATATTCTCTCCTCAGTTTAAGGTTTCTGTGACTCAAAGCTCTGTAATAGCCACTATAAAATATATCATTATAGAAATACTATATACCAATCTCAGATAAGTGTGGGGATCAATCTCAGGTTTCACTTTTTAGTTCTATGACAAGGAGCGTAAATTAGAGCCCTCTGTTCCTCCTACTGTTTAATGTAATACAAGACTCTAGTCAACAGAGACACATATATCACTTAAACATACATCAATTGCCCTACAGAACTATATACTGTTAAGAATGAAGAGGTAAACAAATGATACATATCACTTACAAGCAGCTGTGTGATTCAAGATAAAGTGAAATGGGAAGAAAGGAGAAAGAAGAAAGGCCAAACAACCCAACAACAAAATTCCAATTCTTGTAGCACTGAGTCTGTGAACAGTGCTTACTTGCCCCAATTTTATAAAAATGAAATAAAAATCAGAAAAGGGTAGACTGCCTGATTTTTTCTTTTATACTCATGAATTCTTAAAAGTTAAAGTAATAAAATATATATATATATATATATTTTTTTTAAATGGAAAGTATACCAATTTCACTTTATTAGCCTAATTTCGGAATGGGATGAGGACTATGGGGTTGAGGTCAGGTGTGAAGGACGAGGGTTAAAATTTGTGACAGCAAAGATCCCTTCAAAATTCTGGTGCAGTCCTCAGTCACTGCAGCCTAATTGTCAGTCAATAGAGTTGAAATCCAGAATACTGAAAGCAGACTCCTGTGCTCCATTTCTGTCCAGGTACTCTTCGGTCACAGTGTGATGAGGTCCACCAGGTTGCCTTTAGGAGGAGTCATGCTGTCAGGAAAGAAATTTACTAAGGTGTCAAAGAGCTGAGTTCTTTGAGCATAGGTGTGATCCACATCGGAAAAGCCTGGTGAAGGAGAGATATAAAGAAACTCATCCACTGTGTTTAAAACTCAACATGTAACAGAAAACCTAGTTGAGAAAAGCAGCAATGTATAATGGAAAAACCAAAACCAAATCAGGCTTTGAAACCAGACAGACATGGGTCCTGATCCCAGTTCTACTACCTAGCAATGGTATGATCTTAGGTAGGGTAATCAGCCTTTCTGCAACTGTTTCCTCAGCTATAAATCTGTGATAATCCTGTTCATGTCATAGGTTTACGGTGCAGATTAAATGCAATTATGTGAAAACCACCTAGCAGAATGACTAGTACTTTAGTAACTAATACTGATTTCTCTTCTTTTCCTTATAGGCATTTTCCTCTTCTAGTCCACTGAGGAATTTTCATTCCTCTTTTCTGACTTTTTAATGCTTTTGAGCAGTAAAAATTTTTTGATAATAAAAATATAATCAAAATGAAAGAGGTCTTTAGAAAGTAGTCTAAAATCATTAAGCCCCGGAGAGCTGCAAGAAGTCTCAGAGAACTGAGTGAAAATACAGACAGCTGAGGTTAAGAAATACATCTGTAATACACAGAACGATACCTGGCACATAGGAAATACCATGTATTTATGGTACTATGCATCAGGCTCTATGCTAGGCACACATCATGTGAAAAATAGAGAGCAATGTACTCCTTTTATCTAGATGAATGTTCTAGTAAAATACATTCTAAAAAGGCTAAGATCGTTGAACCGTAAGGTATTTTTCCCCCTTAATATCTAGTAAACCCTTAATTTTCAAGTTTACTCCAGCCAAGGAAATATTCAGTGAGATGACTCTTTCCTTTAGTCAGCCAGTAATAGTATTGCTCCCCCAGCTGCTTCAAATTTTCTAGGCACATATGAAGAATGAAAATGAAAAAATAAACAAAGTAGTCTATTGATTTTCCCCATTCCTGAGATGGCTAACTGAATATGAGAGGCCTACTGAATGCCATCAGAAACAGAAATAGTGCCAGAAATTTCTTTATGCCATGATAATCAGTAAAGACTATTTCAAATTGGACTGATTTTCAGTTAACTTAGAATACAGTTTTAGATGCAATCTGCCTTTTAATCTTGTAAAGAACATGAACAGAACAGAAAGAACATTGCCAAGGATACCAGTTTCCTGGAAGGAAAATAAACAATGCCTCAAGAAAGGTACATTCCTCCTTATTAAAAAAAAAAAATTATTACTATTTTAAGTGTGAGGGCAAATGTTTACTACTTTGAGATGAGTTTTAGATTTAACAAAGCCTACTACTATATCACAGAAATGAATGGAAGGAAATACTCCAAAATGTAAACAAAGGTTACCTCTGAATGGTGAGATTATATTTTTTCTATTTTATGTTTTTCTGAGTTTTCTAAATTGCTTTATTTTCGACTTATTTTGAAAAATTTCAAACTCACAGAAAAGTTTCAAGAATAGTACAACAAACATTCATATACATATATCCTTACCTAGATTAACCAATTGTTAACATTTTGCCACATATTTTTTCATTCTCTCTTGTTCTCTAAGTGTGTTTGTATACCCCACTCATACTTTTTTTGTGGAACTACTTGGGAGTAAATTGTAGACATCTTCACCCCTAAATACTTGAGTTCATTTCACCTAAGAACAAGAACATTCACTTAAATAACTACTATATATTAAATTTAGGAAATTTAACATTTATGTCTCAAAAATCTTTTTTATAGTCATTTTCCCCACTAATCTAAAATTCAAGATCGAACACTATATTTAGTTATCCAATGTCTTTAGCCTGGAACAGTTCCTCAACCTGTTTTTTTTTTTTGTTTGTTTGTGACACTGTTATAAAAAAAACAAAGAGCAGTAATATAGTAGAATGTATTAAATTTGGGGTGTCTGGTTGCTTCCTTATGATCAGATTCAGTTTATGAAGTTGGCAAGAACACTACATAGAGATGCTGTGTCCTTCTCAATGCATCATCTTAGGAGGCATGTGGTATCAGTTTGTCCCAATACTGAGGATGTTAACTATGATCATCTGGTTAAACTGGTGTATGCCAGATTTCTCCAATGTAAATGTGTACTTTTCTACCTTTGCAGTTAATAAAATATTGATGAGAAGATAGTTTGAAACTGTGCAAATATCCTGTTCTTCAACAGATCTGCACCCAATGATTTTAGCATTAACTGATGATTCTTGCCAAAACAATTATTATGTATATGATGGTGATTTCCTAATTCGACAATTCCTTCTAGATTCATTGGATGACATTAATTGCAAAGAAGAGTTTTCCTTTTCCTTCCTTCATTTTATTTCTCTATTTGCATTAGTATATACTCATGAATCATTTTCTTGTTCAATAGGTTATATCCATTCCTGTCATTATTCATTTTAATACTCATATGTTCTCCCTCTGTATCTTTTTGAAATGTCCCCATTACTTTTTGAGTACATCCTTACTTTCTGGCACAGTAAGATCTCCAAGCTTATATTTACACAGCTCTGGAGTCCGCCATTTTCCCCAGGAACCCTAATTCCTTTTAGTGGCAAATGATATTTAGAAACCAAGATCAGTTGTGCTAATTGCCCAGGGTGGTGTTGTTTCTAGGCCTATACATATATGCACACATATTATACACTCATCTATTTAAAAAAAAACAAAATCATTAGTCCATGCTTTTATTGCTAATTCAGTTTTTTAAGAACCTCACAGAGTTCTTCCTCTCCTTATTCCATTCCATGTTTATAGCTCCTTTCTCCTACTAGGAAAACCTACTCCCAGCAATATTTATTCATTTGTTAAACCTAAAACACACAAGTTCCAGAATTACTATACCCAAACCATTACCAGCAAAATTCAAGATTTCCTTGCTTTTATTGTTTTTAGAATATACTTCACTGATAGTATATAGTCTAAGCTGTATTTAAAAAGGTTTAATTCTCTTTTTTCCCCTACTGTGCAATTATGTTACCAACTTGATAAACATGTCTGTTTGTTCCTGTTCGTATTCAACTTTAGGGCTTTTCTCATCTTTTATTTTATTTTCTTTACTTGTAAAAATGCTGTGGTACATTATATTTTTAAGAGAAGCTACTGATTCTGTGATAGTACTCTATAAAATAATACCATTTTCATGAGATCAAATGATTTAGGAGGGAAGGAACAAACACTGAGTCTCTACTACATGCTAGTTTCTTTACGTATGACATTTCATTGTCACAAAAATAACCCAACAAAGCAGTTACCATAAACTCCAATTTCAGATGCAACACTTAAGAGAGTCAGTCATTTAATAAGGCATCACAGTTGGTGAGGAAAGAGAATGGAGCGTGAACCCAGGTTTGACTCCAAAGCCCATTTATTTTTATTAACTGAGTGCTTATTAAATTGTAGGCAATGTGCTAAATTCATTTAATCCTCAAAAAAAACCTTTTATTTTTATTCACCTTTTACCAATAAGGAACTTGAAATTTACACTCTCATTAGATGAATGGTTAAATTATGGTAGATCCCTATTATGGAATATTGTGTATCACTTACAAATAGAATAAATCTAGTACAGTTTCATGTAAGCACCTCCAAGCCACATCATTAAATTTTAAAAAGTTATGTGGAGAATACATGTTTTTATATTATGTAATAAATAAAACCAGAAAATATAAAACCATACATCTATGTGTGTGTGTGTGTGTGTGTGTGTGTGTGTACATATATACGGTTGATCCTCATTATTCACAGATTCCATATTTGTACATTTGCTTACTTGCTAAAATTTGTAACCCCCAAATCAGCATTTGTGCCACTTTTGTGGTTACTCACAGACATACACAGGGTGGCAAAAATTTGAGTCACCACATGTAAATATATGTTCTCAACTGAGGTCAACTAGGTAATGCTCTGCCTTCTTGTTTTAGCTCTCATACTATAAACAAGTGTCCTTTTCACAGTCTACTTGGTGTCATGTTCTTCAAATTCTGTGTTTTTTGTTGGTGACTTCACCGCTGAAAATGGCCCCCAAGTGTGGTGCTGAAGTGCTGGCTAGTGTTCCTAAGTGCAAGAAGGCTGCAATGTGCCTTATGAAGAAAATACAGGTTAGATAAGCTTCGTTCAGGAATGAGTTATAGTGCTCTTGGTGTGAGTTCAATGTTAATGAATCAACAGTATAAATACACAAGTAAGGTGTGTTCCTGTTGAAAGAAAGCAACATTATATTATTAATCAATTGACAAAAAGTCTGTGACAAGAGGCTTACAGGAACCTATCTCTGTATTTTCCATAGGAGCAAAGGGTCAGTATTCACCAGTTCAGTGTTATAGGTGACTTCATAGACTATTACTGTGAATAATGGGAATCAACTCTACCTGTATGTCGGTGTATAAAGATCTGCCAAATACAAGTGGTTACACTTGAGGGAAGCAGGCAGGGACTGAGGGAAGTTGTTCAAAGAGAATCTTAATATTTTAAAAAAATGCATTAAAAATGGGTGGGGCACCAGGAAACTCATCAACAGCAACATGACTACTTAAATGGTAGAGACAGGACAAAAAAGGTTGTATTGATTTTAAATCTCATACTCCTAATTACTGTTTCTCTCATTTTCACCATACAGTGGAATGAGGAACTTATCGCTCAGAGTAGTGGAAACTGGTAAAGCTCAATGAGAGGTAGTACAGTTAGTGATTTAGTTCTGAAGCCAAACTACTAAGGTGTGAATCCTGGATTTGCTACTCACTAGCACTATTCCTGGGCGACTTACTTTAGCCTCTCTGTGTTCCAGTTTCTTCACATATAATAAAAGGGGATCATACTAGTGCTACTTCACAGGGTTATTATGAAGATTAAGTGAGTTATGACATGTAAAGTGTTTAGAATAGTACCTGGTCCCACAGTAAGTGCTCAATAAATAACAGCTATCATTTTATCATTACTATTGTGACGGAAGACAATGACTGCTCTAAAAGAAAGTGACCTATTAGAAATATACTTTAAAAAAAATTTTTTTCAAAAATTTATTTTATTTATTCATTTTTTTGGGCTGCATTGGGTCTTTATTGCTGCGCACAGGCTTTCTCTAGTTGTGGCAAGCGAGGTCTAATCTTTGTTGTGGTGTACGGGCTTCTCACTGCAGTGGCTTCTCTTGTTGCAGAGCACGGGCTCTAGGTGCGCGGGCTTCACCAGTTGTGGCACGTGGGCTCAGTAGTTGTGGCTTGCAGGCTCTAGAGCGCAGGCTCAGTAGTTGTGGTGCACGGGCTTAGTAGCTCTGCGGCATGTGGGATCTTCCCGGCCCAGGGTTTGAACCCGTATCCCCTGTGTTTGCAGGTGGATTCTTAACCACTGTGCCACCAGGGAAGCCCCAGGAATATACTTTTAAGTTAACATCCTATACAGGCTAGGTAGCTTTTCCTATTTATGGTAATAAGGAAGAAATAGCAAGAATTCTCATTTTTCTCCTAGATAGAAGTTTCTTTGTGTTTACGTTTCTTATTTCTAAAATAAACTCATTATTATATAAAAATCACCTGTAAACATGTGGGCTAAAGACAGGAGGTTGAAGAAAGTCTCTTGCTGAAATCTAAGTTTGGTGGATTTAGTACAAGTATAAAGGCTAAAAGGGCACAGTAAATGCTGTGAAACCCCTAAGGCTCCTCATTCACAAATGTCAACACACTGCCAAAGAGCACTGTACTTTAGACATAAAATATTTTAAACAGCTGTCTGAATTCATACTTGCACATCGCATACGGACTATAAAACTTCTAAAGAAAGGTGTGAAGACCAAGAAAGGCAATATGCTTCTACAGACCAGATTTTCCCTGTCACATACCTTGCTGAAAATATGCTCTTAAAATTAGCAGAAAGCCCAAGTTCAAGCTTCAAAGTGCCCACAGCCACAGACACTGACACAGTAGCTCTAAGCTAAAGATCCCCAAAGGTTATTTTTCTCCGAAGTCAGTCATTTTTCAAAACTAAGATAATGCCAGCTGTTTGCAAATCATTTTCCATCTTTCTAAATCTTTAAATTACATATAACATTAGTAAATACTAAGAGGTTAAGATAAACTGGATGAATTCTGAAGGAAGTCAGACAGTTCGGTTGAGCCAATTTTGGCAGGACATAATTTAGAAAACAAAATATTCAGTCATCTATACATGAAAAGTGTATACATCTATACATAAAATAACCCATTAGATTTCAATTCTAAGTGGCGTAAAGGTAAAACAATCAGACAGAAAATGAATGAGAACCACGAACTCTAAATAGGCATGAAACCTTATGAAAGGTACTTTTCGTTTATAAATAATATATCAAATTTCTCCTTATTAAAATTAGCATATAACCTGAATTTGCTCCTCATCCAAATTCACCAGTGTTACAAAGATGACATTTATAAAGAAGGTAGTAATACGAGTACCTGAATGGAGCACTTACTAAGTATTTCATTTTGTTGTTTTTCATAATTATTTAATTCTCTCAACAACTTGAGGTAAGTACTCTGCTTACCTCCATTTTATAGATGAAGAACTTAATGCTTAGAAAGGTGAATTGTTCAAAGTCACTTTTAAAATTAGCAAGTGGCAGAGCTGATAGCTAAACCTAGATTCTGACCCTTAACCACTATACGACACTCTTATCTCTTAACTACTAAACTGCCTCCCTTCAGACAGGTAGGAAGAAACAAAACCCCACAGAAAATTTCCCTTTTTGTATTTTTTTCTGTTGTGTTTGTACGGATCTCAGTGTACCTGAAGTTTAGAATCCAACTAAAACAAACTGTTCCTGGCAAAATATATTAGCTGACAGTGAATAGGGCAGAGAAAGAAGAAAAGAGTTAAGCTAAAAGTAAAACATTCGCTGACACCAGTCTAACATATTCAAATGACTGCCAAAAAATTCTTGTTCTAAAGGCTAAATATAAGTCAGCCAGAGATATTTCAGTGCTGTCCACCATTAAAATAAAAATAATGGCTCTGGGCTGCAGTACCCATACCTAACAAGGCACACATTTATTCAAAGTGAATATCTATATGCAAGGCTCTCAGTTCCTGTATCACTAAACCTGTTTCAAATGATAAAATTCAAAAGGGCGTGAACTTTCCAAAATAATGCCTATAACTAGACTCTCCATCTTAGGGCTGAGATTTCTAACAACCTGAAAACATTTTTTAAAAGCCCTTTGAGTGTATGGGATAGTGGTAAACAATTACATAAATTTTTAGGAGAACCTACTGGAGTTACGTTTTATAGCAGTCTTCTTGCCCTGTGGAATCCTACATATTCTGGAATTATAACTCAGGACTGCAGTTGCCTTGATCAGTAGAGTAGCCTCAATTACTCATTAAGGAAAAACAAAACAAAGGGCAAGACCCCAAGAAACACTACTACTATTTCCATCCCAGTGAGAAACACCATCATTGTATGTCTCTGTTTTTTTTTTCATTTGAGGTATGTTTCACCTTTAAGAGACAAAAGGTCAAACAATGAAGAAATTAAACTGATATTCCAAAGTGTTATTTAATTCCAAAGATAAAGAGAAGTATTTATATTACATACGCTGGAAAATTTCGATACTATTGCTGGACTCTAAGGCAAATTAAAAATAGCACCAGCATTAATGAGATTAATATGCATTCACTGTGTGACTGCATAATGACAAGAGGAAAGTTGGAAATTCCCATACTTCAAAAGGCTACTATCTTGTTGAAAAACTGAAGCTATAATGACTTATTCTAACTAAAAGATCCTTGAAAATTCACCTGACTAAAGCTCTGGATTCTGGAACTTCTAGACTCCCCACTTTACTTACAATCTAGTTTAACTACTTTAACAATTCATTAATACTAAATGAGAGTACTACTAAGTGAAAACTGATGCCCATATCTGGGATGCTTGAGAAACACTTGGAACAATTAAGATACCAACATACAAAAATGTCCATTTTCAGGAAAGAGGTAATTCGTCCTGCTCCCAAACATTTATTTCATTGCCCACTCCATCACCATTCTGTTGACACCACACAATTTCACAAAGAACAAACAGGAAAACCATTCAACCAGCAAGTGTTAACTCATAGTAAGTATATCAGTAATACAGTCTGCATTCCAAAACAACGTTATACAAATTAATTTATTTTGATCAGGCTTCTATTGCCATCTGTTTGCATAATAACCCTGCAATTGGTGTAATAGGAACTGCAAACTGATCCATGAACTGGGGACTGATACCTGGAAAATAACCTTGTAGCAGGTTATTAGAAATTTTGCATGCTACCTTGAAACTTGCTTCATTTGTTTGGATGACATCTCATCTGATGTTTCATTTAAAAGAAATCAAAGTCCAACCTCCCAAATTCTAGGGCATATGGCCGGATAAATTACATTGGAATACTTACCTAGAGCTGTGAAATCTGAACCAGATTTAAACAGAGCTGAAGCCAGGAGCTGAAACTGTGGGGTGGGGGGGAGAGAAAAAAGCAAATTAGCTAGGTAAGCACATTGGAGAAAAAACTCCTATAATTTCGACCATTCATTAGCCACTGGATGTCTCCGCACATGGTGCATAAGTCTATTCACCAAAAAGTGGCAAGAAGAACACCGTATTTAGATTAAACAACATGCTGACTTTTCTGGTGGACTACTATTATCATTTTCCAAAATACTAGACCAAGTCCTGGAATTATTTTATTTTAAAAATATATTAAAGTATGTATTTATTAAGGAACAATAGGTCAACTGAAATATAAAATATTACTCACTACCATATGATCCAGCAATTCTACTCTTGAGTATACATCCAAAGAAAATGAAAACACTAATTTGAAAAGATACATGCACTCCAATGTTCACAGCAGCATTATTTACAATAGCCTGATATGGAAGCAACCTAACTGTCCATCAACAGATGAATGGATAAAGAAGATGTGGTATATATATACAATGGAACACTACTCAGCCATAAAAAAGAATGAAATAATGCCATTTGCAACAACATGGATGGACCTAGAGGGTATTATGCTAAGTGAAATAAGTCAGACAGAGAAAAACAAATACCAGATGTTACCACTTATAAGTGGAACCTAAAGAATAAATGAATGAATAAAACAAAACAGAAAGACTCACAGATAGAGAGAACAAACTAGTGGTTACCAATGAGAAGATGGAAAGGGGTAGGGGCAGGACAGAGATAAGAGGTACAAACTACTATGTATAAAATAAATAAGCTACAAAGATACATTGTACAGCACAGGGAATATAGCCAGTATTTTATAATAACTTTAAATGGGATATAATCTATAAAAGTATTGAATCACTATTTTATACACCTGAAACTAATATAATATTGTAAATCAACTATACTTCGATTAAAGAAAAAGAAAATTAGGGGCTTCCCTGGTGGCACAGTGGTTGAGAATCTGCCTGCTAATGCAGAGGACACAGGTTCGAGCCCTGGTCTGGGAAGATCCCACATGCCACGGAGCAACTAGGCCCGTGAGCCACAACTACTGAGCCTGCGCGTCTGGAGCCTGTGCTCCGCAACAAGAGAGGCCACAATAGTGAGAGGCCCATGCACCGCAATGAAGAGTGGCCCCCGCTTGCCGCAACTGGAGAAAGCCCTCGCACAGAAACAAAGACCCAACACAGCCAAAAATAAATAAACAAACCAATGAACCGACATTAAAAAAAAAGAACGTATGATGTAGAAGTAGCACCACCCTTCAAGGTGGAGAAGAATTCACTTATCTATCACTATCCCTTCTTCCTTTAAAAAAAAAAAAAAAAAGAAAAATTACTCATTTGGGAATCTATCACATATAGAGAGACTGATGCCCTGTATATTAGTAAATATGAATTCTCACTTCAAAAATAAATGCATGCTACTGTAAAACACCTGATGTCTCTGTGTAAATCAAACTCTGAGAAAAAAAGCATGGTTATTATGCATAAGCCATCCCTAAATTACAACTTAGATTGGTATTCCATGGTCATATATAATTGTATTGTTATATAATTATAAAGGCTCAAAGGTCTTTTTTACATTGAAAAAATGTTTTAAGTGTTGATTAGATTCCCAGGCTAGCCAGAGTTAGTTTAAATCAGACAATGCAACTGAACAATGACAAAATAAGATAAAACTATTGCATCACTTGTACTTTAACAAATTGGTAAAGAAATAAAAATTTAGGAGAACTATTCATATTTATCTTGAATGAGGATGCTGGAAAACAAGTCAGTTAAAGGAAGGAATAAGAGTATACAAATGAGTTGAATCTCAATGGAGTTTACTTGGCACTTTGCAAGACTTGAGCAGTTCATACCACTGATTCTTCAGGATGTACTTCACACTTGTACTTGTAGCCTTTAAAATTTCAGGTATCAGTCACCTGATTAATCATCCTTTCAATGTAAGAAACTGGACAAATTAGTTAGGAAAAAAGGGGATAAAAGGAAGAGCTAAAAATATATGAAACTTCTTCATACATTCTGGGTATCAGTCCTCTGTCAGACATATCTACTGCAGATATTATTTGGTCTGAGGCTTGTCTATTTTTATTTTTATTTTTAATTTTTGGCCGCATGGTGTGGCCTGTGGGATCTTAGTTCCCCGACCAGGTATCGAACCCAGGCCCTCTGCCATGAAACCGTGAAGTCCCAATCACTGGACCATCAAGGAATTCCCTCATCTATTTTTTTTTGATAATGTCTTTTAATGAGTAGAAATTTTAATTTTGTTGAAGTCCAATTTGTCAACTTTTTCTTTTATGATTAGTGCCTTTTGTGTCATGTCCAAGAAAGCTTTGCTTATCCCAAAGTTGTGAAGATAATCTGTTTTCTTCTTAAAGGTTCATTGTTTTGGGTTTTATACTTAGATCCATAATCCATCTTAATTTTTGTGTTAAGAGTGAAATAGGGGTCGACGGGCTTCCCTGGTGGCGCAGTGGTTGAGAGTCCACCTGCCGTTGCAGGGGACACGGGTTCGTGCCCCGGTCCGGGAAGATCCCACATGCCACGTAGCGGCTAGGCCCGTGAGCCATGGCCGCTGAGCCTGTGCATCCGGAGCCTGTGCTCCGCAATGGGAGAGGCCACAACAGTGAGAGGCCCACGTACCGCAAAAAAAAAAAAAAAAAAAAAGAGTGAAACAGGGGATGAGATATCCAGTTATTTAGCACTATTTGTTTAAAAAACCTTTCTTTTCCTTATTGGACTTGGTGTTCTGGTCAAAAAAATAAACTGACTGCATATATATGAGTCTGTTTCTGAACTCTATTCTGTTCTATTGATCTATTTGTCTATCCTTAAGCCAGTACCACACCACCTTGATTACTATGGCTCTATACAGCGTCCTGAAATCAGGTAGTAAGTATGAGACCTCCAACTTTTTCTTTTTTCAAGATTGTTTTAGCTAGTCCAGAGCCTTTGCGTTTTGACTAAATTTTAGAATAAGTTTGTCTATCTCCTTAACAACAAAGAAACTCAAACTGACTGGAATATTGACAGTTTTTTTAGAAACTGCATTAAATTATAAACCGATTTGGGGAGAATGAACATCTCAGCACTTTTTAGTCTTTCAAACCACAAATGTGATTTATTTCTCCATCTATTTAGGTATTCTTTAATTTGTCATCTAAAAATGCAAACAATTTTACTTCCTCCTTTCAAATCTATATGCTGTTTATTTCTTTTTCTTACCATATCGTACTAGCTAGGACTTCTGGCACAATGCTAAATAGAGGTGTTGAAGCAGACAACCTTTCCTTGTCATAATCTTAGGGGAAAGGGTTTAATGTTTTACAATTAACTATGGTACTAGCTGTATGTTTTTCACAGATGCCCTTTATGAGATTTATGATGTTTCCTTTATTCCTGGTTTGTTAAGAATTTTTATCATCAATGGGTTTTGCATTCTGTCAAATGATTTTCTTCACTTATTGAGACGATCTGTGGTTTTTCTCTTTCATTCTGCCAATGTGGTGAAATATACTGATTTTCAAATGTGAAACCAACCTTGTACTCCTAGCATAAACCCCCTCTTGGCTATTGTGCATTAACCTTTTTATATATTGCTGGATTCAATTAACTAAAATTTTCTTAAGAATTTTGTATCTACATTCACAGGGCTATTGGTCTGTAATTTTCTTTGCTTGTAATGTCTTTTTTGGGTTTTTACATCAGAGTTAAGCTGCTTCATAAAAGGATTTAGAAGGTGTTCTGTCTTATTCTGATTTCTACAAATCTATACCAAATTGGCATTTTTTTCTTCCTTAAAGGGTTGATAGAATTTACTGATATAGCCATCCAGGCCTAGTATTTTCTCTCTTGGAAAGTTGTCAATTACAAATTCAATCTCTGTAATTGATATGGAGTTCCTTAAGATTTTCTAATTCTTCTTGTGTTAGTTTTGGTAAGTTGTATCTTTCAAGAAATTTGTCCATTTCATCAAGTTGCTGAATTTGTTGACAAACTTGTTCATAATATCTCCTTAGTACACTTTTAATGTAGGTAGGGTTGTAATGATCTCCCCTTTTCATTTGTGATGCTGATAATTTATGTTTTCATTATTTGTTTCCTTGATAAGTCTTGCTAGAGGTTGACCAATTTTAGTCACTTTTTCAAAGAACAAACTTTTCACTTTTTATATTTTTTCTACTGTTTCCTATTTTACTAATTTCCTATATTCTAGTGAATACTTATTTGGGGTTAATTTGTTGCTCTTTTCTAACTTCTAAGATGAAAGATAAACTTCACTGGCTCTAAACAGAAGGATGGGGAGAAAACTGTTACTTTAACCATCCAATTAAATAAGTGGCACTGCTATGTACTGGCCTAGAGTTTTAACAGGTACTGAGTAAATAGTACACAATCTGAATAAAGTCAGTCCTCTCTCCCCAGCTTCAGACTTGAACATCCAACTATCACTTCAACATCTCAAGCCGGCTGTTTCACAGGCAACTCAAACTGAACATATGCAAAATTAAACTCCTGATTCCAGTCAGGAGGCTCCACCTCATTTCAGTTGACAGTAACTCCATCCTTCTAGCTTTTCAGGCTCAAAACTTTGGAGTCATTTCCTTCAAACTCTACATCCAATCATAAAATTCCGTTGGTTCTACCTTTAAAATATACTGAGGGGACTTCCCTGGTGGTGAAGTAGTTAAGAATCTGCCTGTCAATGCAGGGGACATGGGTTCCATCCCTGGTCCAGGAAGATTCCACATGCCGCAGAGCAACTAAAAGCCCGTGCACCGCAACTAGTGAGCCTGCACTCTAGAGCCCGCATGCCACAACTACCGAGTTTACGCACTGCAACTACTGAAGCCTGTGTGCCTAGGGTCCATGCTCCGCAGCAAGAGAAGCCACCTGATGAGAAGCCCGCGCACCACAACGAAGAGTAAACCCCGCTCGCTGCAACTAGAGCAAGCCCGCGTGCAGCAACGAAGACCCAATGCAGCCAAAAAAGTATATACATACATACATACATATATATATATATAAATATATACATATATATATATAGAGAGAGAGAGGGAGGGAGGGAGGGAGAATCTGATCTACTTTACTTCTCACCATTTCTATTGCTACTACTTTGCTCTGAGCAACAATCCCCCTTGCTTAGATTTCTACACCTCCCTCATAGTTCTCTTTGCCTCCATCCTTGTTCCCTTTTAGTCTATTCTCAATACAGCAGTCAGAGTGACCTAATTAAAACATAAAGCAGATGATATCACTCCTCTGCATGGACAATACCCTGAACCAGCTCCCTATTCAGAGTAAGAGCCAAAGTCCTAATAATGACTTATGAAGTCATTCATAACCTGTTCTGCCAATCCCTGCTCTTACCTCTTGGACCTCATCTCTGACTGCTTTCACTCTCCTTACCTCTACTCCAGCCACAAGTGTCTCCTTGCTGTTCTAAACAAAGCCAAATACTCTCCATCCCAGGGGTCTCTGTTCTAGCCATCCCTTTGCTAGGAATTATCTTCCCCAAATTATCTACTTAGATCACTCCCTCATATTCTTCAAGTCCTTGTGCAAATCTGACTTCCAAATGAGGTCTATTATGATTATTCTATTTAATACTGCAACTGCCCAATTCTTACCCCATATATATATATATATATACACACACACACACATATATATATATACACACACACATATATATATATGTGTGTGTATATATATATATTTTAAACGTAGATTTTATTTATTTTTGGCTGCGTTGGGTCTTCGTTGCTGCGCGCGGGCTTTCTCTAGTTGCGGCAAGCGGGGGCTACTCTTCGTTGCGGTGTGCAGGCTTCTCATTGCGGTGGCTTCTCTTGTGGCAGAGCACGGGCTGTAGGCACGCAGGCTTCCATAGGTGTGGCTCGAGGGCTTCAGTAGTTGTGGCTCGCGGGCTCTAGAGCGCAGGCTCAGTAGTTGTGGCGCACAGGCTTAGTTGCTCCGTGGCATGTGGGATCTTCCCGAACTAGGGCTTGAACCCAGGTCCCCTGCATTGGCAGGCGGATTCTTAACCACTGTGCCACCAGGGAAGTCCCCTTATATTTTTGATCTCTTTTTAACTTTCCTATAATACTTATCAAATTCTAATGCACGGTATAATTTATTTAATACGTTTATTGTTCCCCCCCACTAGTATGTAAGTACCTCCTGGGCAAGTATCTTGTTTGGTTCACTGGTATATCTATTGTACCTAGAAGAATGCCTGGCATATTGTAGGAACTCTACACAATATTTTAAATAAATGACATCAGTACTTTGGAAGCTCAGTAGAAAGACAATTAATACAAAGTGTGCAATAGTGGCTGAAAACTTGTTTTTCTTGTTCCTTCTCTATTATAGAATCCTCTCTGAAAATGGCAGAATCAGTTTAAGCATCCTTTTCTTGGCCCTTTTCTAGAAAAAAATACAATGTTCATAAGCTTTATTATAAGCTCATCACCAATTTAGAACCCATGCTCTGGAGACTGGAAGAAAGCAAAGAACCATTATTTGTTGATAGTCCACCAGCATTTTGCTACTAAAAGACACAATGATGACCCGAAAAAGGGGGAGAAAAATCTAAAAACCACTTCTGGTTGCTGATAAAATCATTTAATATAATGAAAAATTTGTAAAACATACATAGAGAACAAAACCAAGCTACTACAGAAAATGAAGAGCAGTAAGGCCTTTCTCAAAAAGGGGAATGATTTCTTACAATGAAAAGCAAAGATCTATATGCCTCACTAACAGATACTGTAAGTACATATATATATACACTGGAGCTGTCCCCAAGGGATTTCTTTCCCCAAATGAAATCTGTTCACACGTTTTTAAACAAAAGAATAACCTTACAGACCAGTAATTCTCAATTTTTTAGGTGTGCTTTCAGTTTTCCATTGTAAAAGAGCAGACAGAGGAGACTCTTAGGGTGAGGGTATTGTTCTGAAAAAGCTTCTAAAGTGATTCTGATGCTGACATACACATGAATAACATCATTTTTACTAACTTCTACTAGGGTTAAACAACTCTTGATAGATACAGCTTTTCAGAAATGGAGTGGAAGTCTGTGGCATACAAAATCACAATTTGATACTCTTCAGGAAAAGAGAAACCCACTACCAAAATTCTTAAAATGACTGTTTGAACTTGAGATACCTCCCTGTCCTGGACTTTCCTACTAGCTTAGCTTTAAGAGCAAACTGTCTGTTTTCTTTGGCCTACTTGCAACTCACACAGCTGAAATTATTTACTTTGAAATATTTTGTTTTGGTTTGGTTTTAAAAAATAAAAGAAAAATGAATGTTCCGGATTACAGCCATTTTAGACAGACTATGGTGAAAACACAAGAAAATCCATTTATAACTCTCAAATGCATGGTCTAACAAAATGAACATTAACAGACTCTTCACAACTATGTTCAGTTTATAAGCCATAACAGATTAAACCAAATATATTCTGCTACTTGGTAAAATCGTGACAGTTCTCCCTATTTCAAATAGTATCATGAATTGACTGAAGACTCAAGAAAAGACAATTAACTGTCCTTTTTCAGGGGGTTTTAAAATGTGTTCTGCTGATTCTCCACCTACTGAAGGGTTGTAACCAATACTGAGTGAGAGAACTAGGGCTTATTTTCACAGTAGGCAACTATGAAAGAGTATTTCTTTGTTTTGGTGCCAAGGACATGCAGGCTCTTCTGCTTGAAAGTACAATGAACCTGGTACCTGAAAGTCATTCAGTCTGATGCCTGTGTCAATGCTGAACAGAGGAAAACACTGCTTGATGTCGCTATTACAAAGCCAAAGCACAGCAACAGCTAACAGGGAAATAGATGTAAGGAACAGAACTACATATAATCACCAATTCTGAGAATGGAAGGTAAAATGGATTGCAGTTCAGATGTTGCCAGATGAACTATGAACAAGAATAGTTAGCAAAAGGAAGAAGTGACAAAAGGAATCTTAGAAGTTGGAAGAGAGGTTGTAAGACCATGAAACTCATTGCAGGTATATTCACACACTGTGGATACGCAAATATGCCCTAAGAATATTAAATCTTAGAAACAGCTGCTTCCATCCCATGTTATGTATCATAAAAACTGAAAAGTAATGATCTGTTACTAAGTTCTCAAGCTTTGGGGCTACTGATAAACGAAGTTAGTAGCCTATGGTAAAACTGTACTGCTACAACATTCATATAACTAAATATCAAGCCAGCAAAGATTCTACTCCCACCAACCTCTCTTCACTTTCTCCTTACAATAAAGGAGAGTTTTCTTTCTTCTTTTAGGGGGATTTTCGAGTATCAGTAGAAAAAGTTTATACTGAACTTTATGTAACCCTTAAGTAAAGGAAGTATGGAACTATGGCAGAAGTAAAATTTTTCTATTTCCTTTCCAGTACAAAATCTAATGACTACTTAAAACTTTATACCTGAGAATCCTTTTCTGAGTGGATCACAGGTTTTTGTGTGACTTGAATCTTAGATTACCACATGAAAATATGTCTACTCAATTTTTATTTCATCTGCTCTGTACCATTTTTAAGATTTTTAGTGTCATCATATTTTCCTCACTTTCCTTTAAACATCCAAGAGCAAAGTCAACAAATATAGGTTAGAAAGACAATTTTTTAAACGTTCAATTTCTGAAGTTTATTGCCACCTTTACCTCTTTTGTCTCTTCTGGGTCTGAATGATCCACAGTTATATAAAGATCATTTTGTAGATATTTCAGAGCACTAAGGGGATCCATTTGGGCCTTCTCTTCAAACCTAGAAAATGTAAACAAGAATAATTGTCTAGAGTTATGAAAAAACATCAGAAATGTCTTTTAAACCCAGAGTGGAATACTCTGTATCTGAGAAGATATTGTGGATATCTAAAAATCCTGTGCTTAAGAATCCAGAAGTAAGAATACTGACACATATATAAATAGCGTACATGTGGAGTCCCTGGAGATGTAATGGTAATGTCAGGCTGTGGTGCTAGAGACTGGATAAGAGCATTCCCAACCCTCCTCTTAAAACTATAAGCTAAGATTAAATCAACTACAAAACATAGCGAATATGTTAAATATTTTATATAACAGAAGTGCAAAACAGCCAAATATGTTTCATAAAAAAACAAGTAGAGATAAAATAAAAATAATTTCCTAGATTTGTGTCATATACTCTCCACTGGAGGTGTTTAACAGATACTTCAGAAAGTGAAATTAGTTTCTTCTTTTTTTTTTTTTGCGGTACACGGGCCTCTCACTGTTGTGGCCTCTCCTGCTGCGGAGCACAGGCTCCGGATGCGCAGGCCCAGCGGCCATGGATCACGGGCCCAGCTGCTCCACGGCATGTGGGATCTTCCCGGACCGGGGCACGAACCCGTGTTCCCTGCATCGGCAGGAGGACTCTCAACCACTGCGCCACCAGGGAAGCCTGAGTATAGTTTCTTTTAATGAGTATCATTAACACTGATTAGATATTTTTAATGAGACTATTTCCATGTCTCAGTAATAACAAAAACTGTAGCAATCATTTATCAATCGTTTGTTTTGTGCTAGACACTGTATCAAGTATCTTACATATATCATTTCATGTATCCTCCCATAACTCTATGATGAGAAGTTTATCATCATTTAAAAAAAAAAAAACAGATGAGGAACTGAGCCTAGTAAATGAACTTGGCCAAGCTAAGACCTAGTAAGTGGCAGAAGTAGAATTAAACTCAAGTGTCTCTGATTCCAAAGCTGAAAGGAAACAAAGGATTTTCTTAAATTAAAAAAGTCTGCTTGGGACTATATATCTATTTAAATAATGATAATTCCTTTTTAATAGCATAATTAGATATGTACTTATTTCTAATAAACTGGTATGCTTTTCAAAATATTATACAGAAAGAAGACATTTAATTTCATTTGGGAAAGGAAAATAGTGAAGAGCCTTTCATAACTGTGTTCAGCTGATGGCATCAATAATTTCCTGTCTTTAGAGCTAATCTCAGTGATAGGGTACCTGGGGGGGAAACGACTGGCATAATATTAGTTTTCTTGTACCAGATAGTACCCTGATTGTCAGCCAGTCTTACAACCCTCAGATGAGAGTCTTAGGTCCATGTTACTCTACCATCTTGTCCACAATGAATTAGACCAGAGTTTTGGCACCTGAGCCAAAAGCAATCGTCTTGAGCTTGGTGAGCAATTTTTAAAGTGGCCTGGCAGAATTCTTTCCAATAGGGATACGCTCTCTAGGGAACTTTCTGTAAGAAGATACTCTCTTAGAGAATCTGAATGTGAGATACACAAGGACACAAAAAATATACAAAACACAGAAGGCAATAAGCAGAAGATATGAGATGACATATTCCTTCTCTTCCTATCCTTCTCTCCCTTCCTTCCTACTACCTAGCTACCTAGCCACCTACCGAAGCCATAAGAGAAAGCAGAGTCAGGAAGTAGAACAGGAAAAGTAGACAGAAAGAAGCAGAAAGGGAGAGGCTCAGTTACAAGGAAAGCTACTTCAGTAGCTTCTAGCTATTAGAATTGTCTCAGTATCCTAAACAATTCTCCACCAGGCCTCACTGTTCAAGTGCTGAGGAAGCACCTTAATTCTCTGGATATTCTCATAATAAATTCTTTTTCAGTGAGATATCCTAAGTATGTCTTTATCCTTGTAACCTGATAACTTAACCAACACACACCTACTGTACTATTAAATAAATCCAGCAAAGGGATCCATTTTCCTGGAAGGTGTGTTCTCTCTTTCCTTTTTTAAGCTTTTTTGTTAGCCCACAAAAACTTACTACTGGACTTGTGTCTGCAGTCTAAAATTATATTTCAGCCAACAATTCTGCCCTCTACCTAAAGGAACAAGGAACTAATCATATTTAAATTTTTTTCTTTTGCCCCTTTCCACCCCCAAATCATCAATATATTTGGAAACTTGAATGCTATACGAAAAAACAGTGGCATTTTATTTTCTGTATTATGTGGCACCATTAAGAACAAAGACACTTTCTTGGCATTCAATATACTTCTATCCCTTCAAATTTATATTTTAACTAAAATTTATACTTTAAAATTTATATTTTAACTAAATAGTAGCAAATTTCAAAGGTTGGTTATTTGCCCAATCACACAAACTTGCTACCTTTCAACTTCAGTCACTTTATTTCATGAATCATTCTCACACTCACAAGATGTGCTAGTCTTTCATAATGTAATTAAAAATTTAAATAATTTGCTACTGATTATTTTCCTTATCCACTTTCATTTTTCACTTTGTGCCTTTACTAGCACAAGTCACTAATGATGTTTTGTACTTAAAACATGAAACTTAAAACATGCCATAATATATATTTCAGATTCCCATAAACTGTCATTTCACCTGTCCACTGACAGATTTTTAAAGGAGAAAAATGACTGCCAAAGATCAAAAATAATACTTCTTAGGATAGGTTGGTTGTGGGAAAATGAATAATTCTACTTACTTCCAGAAGGAATGAAAATTAACTTTCTGGAGGGCAACGTATAATTCATCAAGTCTATTGTTATCCTACAGAAATTTTGATAGGGGTGCATATGGAAGTATATAATAATATTAACTACAGTGTTATTTATAATTGCAAATAAGTTGGAAATAAGCTAAATATTCAACAAAAGGAGACTAGTTAAGTAAATTACACAGAATAGAACACTATGTAGCCATTATAATTATGATTTGTATTTTTATTTTTTAACATGGTAATAAGATGTTTATAATACATCACTCATTAAAAGACATCAGATTCAAAGCAAGATGATCCTTATTTTTTAAACAAAAATTCTATTTGTGCACATAAAATTCAAGGGATACACACCAAAATATTATTTTTGAATGGTGGGATGAGGGATGATTCAATTCTTTGTGGTGGGGAGAGAGGACTTTTTTTTTCTTTATTAACCATGGATTACTTTTCTAATTAAAAGCCAGAGGAAAGGGCTTTCCTGGTGGCGCAGTGGTTGGGAGTCCGCCTGCTGATGCAGGGGACATGGGTTCGTGCCCCGGTCTGGGAGGATTCCACATGCCGCAGAGCGGCTGGGCCCGTGAGCCATGGCGCTGAGCCTGCGCGTCCGGAGCCTGTGCTCCGCAACGGGAGAGGCCGCAGCGGTGAGAGGCCCGCGTACCGCAAAAAAAAAAAAAAAAGCCAGAGGGAAGTGTTTATAAAGTAAGTTCGAATTCTTTACATACAGCACTAGACAACCTTCTTTAATCTCTAGTGGACTTTTGGTCAGGAAATTTTTTTTGAAAGCTCAACTCAACATTCTAACTATAGTTGTTGTATCTGAAGTAGGAAAAAAAAAAAACATTATGATTTCCCTGAATTTGTCTTATTGTCTTATTTGTCTTAACCTTTTAAAACAAAGTTTAAAGTTTTTTTAAACTTTTAAAAACAAACTTTAACATTAAGTACCAAGGAATAATATTTTAGCAACGTAAACATTAGCTGAAGGTACCTCAAGCTTAAATCTTGTTAATAAGACAGAATTTATCTCTTGCCATCCAGCCAACGTGACGATTCAGACCTTTTCTCCTATAGATTCTATAGAAAATACTCTTTAATTATTCATAGTAATAACAAAGTAACAGAAGCAACTAGCTTTTGTTATCAATTTATCTCTCAAGCACAACTTGTGAAAGCAGAGAGAGAAATAACAAGCAAACATGATATGATAAAGGAACACAAACCTAACATACACCTACAGAGATTTTTATTTATTTATATTCTATATAAAATATAATACGTAATTATATACTAAACATATAAACACACATGTGTGCATGTCTGTGTATATACCGATGTGTACGGGGTGGTGGTGGTGGTGAAGTGGTAACTCTGGAGTCAGAATACACAGCATCAAAGCCCGGCTCTGTCACTTACAGCTGAACAACCTTAGGTCAGTTATACAACCCACTTAAAAACGCTTCCATTTCTTCTTTTATAAGAGAGTAGTAATAACAGTACCTACTCCACTGTCTTATTGTGAGAATAATATGCAGGATCTAGCACACAAAATTGCTCATAAATGGTACCTATTATCATCATTAAAAGCTAAACTTCTCTCCCTCCAAATTGTAAATTTTTATTACGATCTAACACTACCAGTAACCAAAGGGATAGATGTATTTTTCTACATTTTTCAGCTTATCACCTGCTAAGGCTAAAAAGCAAACATGACTGAGGAGACATATGAAAATGTTTGATTACTTGATTTTGCAATTAAATGGTAAAAGTAATGATGTAAAGCTATAATCATATTTGAAGTTGTATTCTGAAATATCAAATTATAAAGAGATTATTTACTCAACTATATCATCACATTCACTGTTAAGAGAGTTATCAACAGGTCAGTCACATGCCAATAATCTTCATATGCCAATCATCTAGAACTGATATAATCTGTAGCGGTTAGGCCTTGAGTTACTTGAAGGTAGGTTCATCACGTTCATAGAAACTTTTTCCATTAACAGCTGCAAAATATCCTTGCTCTATCTTTAAAATTTTTAGCATCAAGATCTATCTTCACTTTGTACCATCCTTTGAAAGAAGAAAGCAAAAATAAGGAGAACAGGGCATTTACAAAAGTCATGATCTTCATAGTACTTACAGTGTCACGTTACTAAATTGCCAAAGACAGAGTCACATCTCCAAAGCTTAGCTGATAATGCTAAATAAAATAAAACCAACAATAGCTGATAATGCTAAATAAAAGTTTTCAGTGATTTATTTTTATACCTGTGTTTTCTTATGAGGTACTTGCAATGCCTCAGTAAGTAATCTTTTGAAGGCCTACACAATTTCAGTGACCAGAAGTCATCTAATCTCATCTTTGGGGAGCAAGATTTTCCTGGATTCCCACCAAATAAATAATGAACCTGTAATAAATAAAACAAACCAGATTTTAAAAACATGCATGCATACTCAAGAAACTACGAAAGTCAAAGTAAAATTTCTTCATTTTGGTAGTAGTGTGTAACAAGTAACTTCTTTAGCTTTACTAAAGACTAAAACATTATTACATGTCTACTAAAGGCTGCTTCTGCTTTTTCTCAAGTTTCCATTTTACTTTAAAGTACTGTGACTACTTCCCTAAATAACATTTTCTATTAAAATAAGTTGTATCACCACAGTTACACTGACAATGGAAGACATAAAACAAAAGCAATGATAGTAAGAAGCTATTCCAAGATACTGAGTTTGCTTAGGGCAACAAATAATGGGGATTATCAAGTTAATCAAGTGTTGATCGTAATAAAAAATGATATCTTTTAAAAAACTGACACACAAGTTGAATCACTGAAGGTCAACAGTAACTAGAAACTTTAAAAATTTTAGCATCTTACTTTTGCTTTAGCCTTAATGCTGAATATTTTTAAATGGCATATATGATTTGTGAAATAACTTTTAAAATATTTTTCTATTATTCAATTAATATCAAATAAGAAATGTAAAAGGAATACTACAATGATTTCACTATTATAATTACAGCTTTAGTAATATTCTGTACTCAAAGTGTTAAAGCAGTTCTTGAAAATTTTGAAAACATTTATAACCAGTAGTGTTATACAACAGAGATATTATTTATTTCTGTCCTATAGATGGAAATTCACTTATCCTTTAATTTGGGAGACTCTCAGAGAAAGGGCTTTTATTTACTCCCATGGTATCTTTTACCTAAAGTTCTCAAATGATAGAGGATTTAAATAATCATCTATGGCCTAAACAGAAAGAATACAGGTTCTGTCAGTAATTTACTATGTAATCTGAGCCCAATCATTAAACATGTAAAATTTAAGGGAGAAATAGCTAAAGAAACCACTCTGAACACTTAGGGACACTAAAACTTCAGAATTCAGGACTGTTTTCATAGGCTGATGGAACAGATTATGTCAATCATAGATTGGAAAAATAAAGATAAAAAGACTTCTTACACAATGGGAAAATCTAAAATCAGGAAGTTATATATACCTTTTCATATCATGGAAAAAGGTATACAAGTGCTGAAAACTGTACATCTTCTACTTGAATATTCATATTGTATTGACAGAAACAACAGGCCATGCTATGTATCAGATCTATGCAGCTAAGAAGCAGCAACCACTGACCATTTTCATAAGAAAAGTGTCAGGAACTGTGGACTATGCAAAAATGTTTATTCTCTTAAGGAATTTTAGGGACAAGGTGATATCAAATGTCTGCTACGTATTCTAGTAAATGTCAGTCATTTTTATTCAAATCTACTTAAAAATAATCAGAAACATATATTTTGAGATTCTTTCCAATTGTACATCACAGAAAGTTTACAGGTCAATGTAGTTAGTATACCTTGTGTAACTCATCATATACAAGCTGATGGGCAAATCTTGGACATGGTTCTTCCTCCTGAAGACTTTTACTTGGATTATCCTTTGCAGCTTGATCATTCTTATAGACGCAAGACCTGAAAGACATTGCTTTTAAGGCATTCTATCTTAGAAAACTAGCAGCACACATAATGTTAATACAATT
Source organism: Tursiops truncatus (assembly GCF_011762595.2). Lineage (NCBI taxonomy): Eukaryota > Metazoa > Chordata > Mammalia > Artiodactyla > Delphinidae > Tursiops > Tursiops truncatus. The sequence goes on along the minus strand of NC_047042.1, from coordinate 84,349,025 downwards.
GTAGCAAGCAAATTAACGCAATGTCTAATTACAAACAAAAAATTATAAATTTGTTCACATCAAATCTTAAAAGTTCTGGTCACCCTCATAAAATAATCTGAATTTGTTAGAACTGAGTTCTGAAGTTCTTTAATGTCCATCAAAAATCTCACTCAAGAACAAACTACTTCGTGTTATGAAACAGGATCAGCATATATGAAGGCTTAAACCAACGGCTGAAAGAGTGATATCACATTTATCTATTCACAATAAAAAAGCTCACAACAGACTTCTTTCATTCTTACTGTAAATAAATGTCTTATTTAGAAAATAATAAATTCCTTAGCTGCTGAGCACCACCCTCCATTACTGAATGGAGGAAGTTCTCTGAAGTTCCTCTGTTTTGGAGAATATTCACTTATGTAGTAATCACAGAACATTAGAGCTAGATCCTCTAGGTCAGTATTTTTTGTTTTTTTTTCCTGCGGTACGCGGGCCTCTCACTGCTGTGGCCTCTCCTGTTGCGGAGCACAGGCTCTGGACGCGCAGGCTCAGCGGCCATGGCCCACGGGCCCGGCTGCTCCGCGGCATGTGGGATCCCCCTGGACCGGGGCACGAACCCGTGTTCCCTGCATCGGCAGGCAGACTCTCAACCACTGCGCCACCAGGGAAGCCCTAGGTCAGTGTTTTTCAAAGCAAAATGTTCAGCAGTTCTGTGAGATGCTCTGTGACAAAAGGGTCCTAGTTTGAAAATGCTAAATAATAATGCTCCCCACCTTGCTCTAGTCAAACTGCTTCATTTTATAAAAACTAAGAAAAGACCTGGGAACATTAAAAATACATGGTTCTCAAGTTTACACAACTACTTGGTAGCAAAAGCTAGACTAAAATACAATTCTCTTGACTCTCAGACAAAGAAACATCTACTAATTGAAATAACTGAGCGGTAAAATCCATTTGCTGAACATCACTGTATACACAGGCACCAGTACTGACTTTTCCACTCCCCAATATTGATATTAAAATGTATGACATCACAAATTAACATAAGCCTTCCATCTCTCTCTTCTTTTGAATAAACCAACAACCTCAAATAAATGTTACACTGTGACTGCATTACAGACAAGAGCTACTTACCAACTATTCCTTACAATGTCATAAATCCAGAATGAATTTCTGACATTTTCTTCCCTCTTTTCCTTGTCTTTGCTGAGTCCAGATAAGACATGTATTTCATTCAGTTCTGGATCAATGGTTGCTCTCTGTGTGAATCCTGTCATTGGAACTATAAATTGAAAGAGAAAATAAGATGACAGTATTAACATTACTTAACAGGTTAGTACTACTCTATAAAAGATTACTTCATCCTTACCCTGCTCTACTTGTGTCCACAGCACTTACCTTCTAACAGACTACATAACTTTTATATTAAACAATAATCAGTTGTTTCTTGCCTTCTCCCCACTCAAACGTAAACTCTATAAGGGCAAAGGTTGTTTGGTTCACTGTTTTGTTCCCAGTGCCTAAAACAATTGCCTGGCATATAATAGTTACCCAACTATCTGCTGAAATAAATGAATGCTAACTACCAGAATGGAGTTAGAAGGAGGAAAGAGATAGAAAGAGGTATGCAATGTAATCATTTTTATTGAGGAAAAGGGCAATGCTTTATTTAACTGATTTATTATCTGGGTCAGCTCTAATTTAATAGCAGAGACAAAATATTCAAATCTCGACCAAGAAAAACAAAAATTTGACACGCCGGTTTGTTCAATAAGGTCAAAGTCATCTAAAATACCTGTTCAAGACCTACAATGAAATGACATAATTTCCAAGAAAAATAAAATAAAATAAAATATTTGGGGCTAAAATATGCCATTTTGTTTTCCTGAGTGGCTCGAATTCCCCAGAGTTAATTTTCTGAGAAAATATTTTATTTCCTGAGAAATCCATTAAATGAGTGATGGTCATTCGGCATTATCCAGTAATTTGTAAAACACTGATATAGCAAATGCAAATTTTCTCACTATTATTACTTGGAAATATTAGTTGAAATATAATTTTATGATTCACAACATACTTGCCACAGATCTAAAAACAATGCCACTGTTTCAACACTACATTTCTTTTATACACGAACAATTATCATATACTGAAAAAGCTACACAAACATCAGATTGAAGTAAAACATTTCAATCAATCCAGAATACTATGGGAGGAGATGCTAACCACATTGATATTTATTCATCTTTACCTACTTTAGCAGGGCCAAATGATGCAATATGTATTTTTTCCTAGTTTAATTCATGGGTCCTTTCACATTCATATTCAATAAATTTGTCTGGAACATTTCAGAGACTATCCAAATGCATCCCACAGTAAATATATTAAAAAATTATACACACATATATAACACAATACATAATTTGTATGCATCCATACACAAATACATTTATCTTTATACACACACATCAACCTAATCTTAACAATAACCTCAACCCTCATAATACATAGTCTTTAGTGGTTATGTAAAGCCTGGCATTTTCTAATTAAGCCTTGGTAAACTTTCAAAAGTACCCAGGTTCTGACCTCTGTTCCTGAGATAACCTTGGAAGAAAGATAAAACAGTAAAGAAATGAAATCATTTTCATTAGTTGTAGAAGTAGAGGACATAACTGCCTAAATTTATTGCACTTAAATTTCTTCATCCCATGTAGAATTCTATAACATGGGTTGACAAACTATGGATTGATCTGACCTGCCTAGGGTCAAATCAGGCCTCAGTCATTCATTTACATTTTGTCTGTGGCTGATTTCACCCCACAATAGCAAGGCTGAGTAGTTGCAACGACAATAATTACATCTGGCTCTTCATAGAAAAAAATTGCTAACCCCTATTCCATAATCTTTTAAAATGCAAATATGAGAGATGTATGACTTATTATAAATGAATGCAACAAACTGCTTACCTAAAATAAGGACCCATTTAAATACCTTAAATAAGGAACCGGAAATTTCTGAGTGGAATGGAAATCCGTGCAGAGGGAAAGAGATTTTTGAATTCTATAAAACGGGGCTGGGTCACCGAGAGGAGAATAAAGGAGTACTGGGCTAGGGGAGGCATGTGAGAATGTTACATGCTTTCTCTTCCATACTGTCACATTTTACCTAGAAGCAGCTTTGTAGCAGAAGAGAAAAATGACAAGTGTTGCTTCTCAAAAATGAAAGCAGTGGGCAGGTTTACAATACTCAGGGAGGTAAGACTACCATGTTTATAACATCTGTACTATAAGAATTATAAAAAATTACTTTGATTATAAAGCAGATTAGAAAGTATACACTTCCCATTTCTTTGATCTTTCATATACAATATGCCTTTTACTCTGCGTAATGTTGACTTTTGCCTCAAAGTTACACATTTAAGTCTTTTATTGGCTTTTCAAACAGCTTTACAGAATATCATTCACATACCATATAATTCACCTGTTTAAAGCATACGGCTTGGGTTTTTTTTAGTATATCCACTATAAAACCATCATCACAATCTAATTTTAGAATATTTTCATTACTCCAAAAAGAAACCCTGTACCCATTAGCAGTCATTCCCCATCCCCTTTCACATCTCCCCACAGGGTCACTGCATCATTTGACATGTCTATCAACAATGCAGCATAGACAGGCAAAGTGAGAGGCTTGTGAGATACATAGATCAATTAGGAGGCTGTTAACAGTGCAATGGTGTGGACTGGACGAAGGCAGTAAGGAAATATTAATAAAGAAGCACGATTTCCATCAGCAAAAAAAAGGGAGGAGATGTTATGTCAAAAGTACAAAAATCTCTGGACTGGCTTAACAGAGACCAAGCTTGGAGCAGAAACTTGTGAAAAATAAGAGTAAAAATGTTTCACTGGGGGGCTTCCCTGGTGGCACAGTGGTTGAGAGTACGCCTGCCAATGCAAGGGACACGGGTTTGTGCCCCGGTCCGGGAAGATCCCACATGCCATGGAGCGGCTGGGCCCGTGAGCCATGGCTGCTGAGCCTGCGTGTCTGGAGCCTGTGCTCCACAACGGGAGAGGCCACAACAGTGAGAGGCCCGTGTACCGCAAAAAAAAAAAAAAAAAAAAAGTTTCACTGAAACTTTTTCGAGGTATCCAAATATTTTACTCTAAGAATATTCAAATGTACAATCTCTCAGGACAGAATTTTTATTACTCCTTAAGTTTACATACCCTTACAAATATAATTTTTATTGCATACTAATGACAAGGAAAAACGTTTATATATATGTGTGTACGTGAATTGAAGAAACATAAAAGAACATACACCAAAAGATAAATAATAGTTATTGGAGAGGGGGAAGTTAGGACATTTTAACTTTCTATTATAGAATATGAAAAGTTTCAATATATATTGATTTTATAGTTACAAGAAAAGAAGAAAAATCTAAACCAAAATACAGAAAAAAAATACATCTGGGTCTAAATACTGGGGACTATTAGTAATAAGTGAAAAATTCTCACACATCCTCCCAAATTTCTCATGAACAAAATTTTACATTAATATTTGGAATGCTGTTATTTAGATGGAAAGGGAATTCATAAAATTGTCAAAAGACAGTTTTACTGGCACTAAAAACAACGTTTTTAAATCATTTAGTTGCAAAACTAAAACTAGGTATTAAAAAGTATTTTTGATTTTTTTCTCTAAAATATAAAAATGAAAACTTACATCTGAAGAGTTCCTAAAGATCAGGGGGTTAATTCAAACTTACACTGAATGTATCCATGTTAATGGCCTTCTGTGTAAATTTTACAAATTGGACTTAAGTTTAATTCCTATTTCTACTCCATTCCACATACAGTAACAATTTAAAAAACATTTCAATACAAAAACCAATAAAAATAATTTTTCCCTCTGATTTGAAAAGATACATGCACCCCAATGTTCACAGCAGCACTATTTACAATAGTGAAGACATGGAAGCAACCTAAATGTCCATCAACAGACGGAAGGATAAAGAAGACATGGTGTGTGTGTGTGTATGTGTGTGTGTGTGTAAAATGGAATACTACTCAGCCATAAAAAAGAATGAAATAATGTCATTTGCAGCAACATGGATGGACCTAGAGATTACCACTAAGTGAAGTCAGAAAGAGGAAGACAAATATCATACATCATCACTTATACGTGGAATCTAAAATAAGATACAAATGAACTTATTTACAGAACAGAAACGGACTCACAGACATAGAAAACAAACTTATGGTTACCAAAGGAGAAGGCAGGTGTGGATAAATTAGGTGCTTGGGATTTGCAGATACAAACTACTATATACAAAATAAACAACAAGGTCCTACTGTATGGCACAGGAAACTATATTCAGTATCTTATAATAATCTATAATGGAATCACTTTGCTGTACCAGAAACTAACACAACATTGTAAATCAACAGTACTTCAATAAAAAAATAATAAAGTTTTTCATATCTACCTTCAAAAGCAGTCTGGATTTCTCCAAGAAACTATTAAAAATGTCCATTTTCTGTAATACTCTAAATCTAATGTGTTATCTCCTTTGTAAACAGAAGGAAAAAAAACCCCATTTTTCACTTTAAATGAAGATTTTATGCATTCTTATTAAAGAAAATTAAAATGTAAAAAATTACATGTACACATGCATCAAAGAATTATGGTCTAGCCCTAGTAGGCATTTTAGACTTGAATTTTTACTACTGACAGAAGCTGCTTATGAAATCTAAAGGTTGGGGCTTTTGGTTTTAGACAGAAAACTAAACATTAACTACATTACCCCTCTTTCTCATCATCCCGCTTGAATTGGCAGAAACAATATTCTAGCAAAAAGAAAAACAAAAAAAAAGGTCTAGAGAAGAAAGTATGTCAAGAAAGTATCAATAGATAAGAAATTTTGAGGAATCTTGAGAAATAGCAGTTGGGGTTATACTGACAGGAAATCACAGCCAAGGAAAAGACAGCCCAACTCACCAGAGATAAAAGATGGAAAATTTCAGAATAAGTCATCAAATACAAAAAGCAGGAGTAGACCTTGAGAAGCACTCCTGTGGGAGAGCTTCTAATAAGGACACAGGGTTCTATTCTCAGTTTACGCATCCTATAAAAAAGCCTGCATGTACCATGCATTTATACAAAACCCTCAGTCAGTGTCTGATTTAAGGGAGAAGGCCACTGGGAAAAAGAGACATACAATGCACAGGAAACCACTGTCAACTACCTTTCTTAACTGATACATAAACTTATTCATAAATTTTAATATTTAGACAGGAATCATGTGACAATATGAGAAAAAAATCAGCAATGTAAGGAGGGACCTAGATGAACAAACAGAACAACAGGAAAAGATAAATCATAGAAAAGAACAGAACTTAGAAGAAAGAACGCAAACTCATTATCCTTGTAGAGAGTGAAGAGAACATTACATGTGTAAAACAAAAATAAGCTTCCTTAAAAAGAAGCAGAGTATGGAAAGATATTAAAAAACTATGACAAAAAAATGAAATAACAAAATGAAAATAAAATGTGCACAGTTAAAAACAAAGTCAGTCATCTCAAGATAAAATTGATAAATTACCAGAATATATAGCATAAAGATATAGAAATTATGATAGAAATGTTAAGAGATACAGAGGATAAAGCCATTGAAGTAAAAACTTTGTCTGAAAAGAGCACCAGAAGGAGAAATGAAATAATGTAGAAGAAGGAAATAAAGAAAATTTCCCTGAATGGAAGAAAAACAGTGGGTGTCCTGTTTGAAAGAGCCTGGGGCACTAAGCACGTTTTATTAAAAAAAAAAAAAGGTGGGGGGGCTTCCCTGGTGGCACAGTGGTTGAGAATCTGCTTGCCAATGCAGGGGACACGGGTTCGAGCCCTGGTCTGGGAAGACCCCACATGCCACGGAGCAACTAGGCCAGTGAGCCACCAACTACTGAGCCTGCGCGTCTGGAGCCTGTGCCCCGCAACAAGGGAGGCTGCAACAGTGAAAGGTCCACACACCGCGATGAAGAGTGGCCCCCGCTTGCCACAACTAGAGAAAGCCCTTGCACAGAAACGAAGACCCAACACAGCCAAAAATAAATAAATAATAAATTAATTAAAAAACAAAAAACAACTAGCTTGGCTATTAAAAAAAAAAAAGACTTTATATACATATCTCCTAGTGAAACTTCAAAAATTCAGGAATTAAAAGAAAATTCTAAAAGCTTCTATGGAGGGGAAAAGTAGGTTATTATATACAGAGGAATAAGTATCTAACTAACATTAGACCTTTTATCAGTAACAAAGAATGCTAGAATACAAAATGGAGTAATAACTTTAAAATTCCTTGGAATATAAAAAGATATGGAACTAAAATTCTATTTCCTGTTAAACTAGCAACCCCAACAATGAGGTCAACATAAAAGAACTTTTGGATCAGCAGAAATATTGAAGTTCATATCAATGACTGCATCTGAAAAGATTCTTTCAGGAGCTATTCCAACAAACAAAAATGAATCCAAGGTAAAGAATGACCTGGGATGTAAGAAATACTGGCAGTGATATATGACACAGGAAAAGAAAAGGAAGTTTGAAAGAAAATAAAGACCCATTAGGTCTTAAGCCTTGTATAAGACATTTTGGAATGAAAAAGTTTTAATAATGCAGAACATGTTCTTCTCTGTAAGTCCAATCACAACACCTGAATTTATACGGTGCCCCATTCCCCTCCCCCATCATATTTTCACTGCTTAGAATTTTGTTTGTCTTCAGTCAACAATAAACTTCCTCAAGGTAATTTGATCACCACCTCTCACTTCTAGATTTCTCATGAATCTTGCTTTCAAATGGGTTTCCAATATGGGTTTTCATATTGAAAGCTTCGAGGCAAAAATACCTGATAATATTTTATTTTATCCTTGTATGAAAGTTAGGAGGATATAAATTGCTTGGTTCAAAGACATTTTCCTTGAGTATTTTTAAAGTTTACTATTTTCTTCCATTCACTATTGCTGTTGAGCTGATACCTAGCTCTCTATCTTCTTGTTCCCTGCAGGTCATCTGCTCTTTGTCTCTGAAATCTTTCAGAATTTCCTTTATGTCTTTAATATTCTTAATTTTACTTTAATAAATATGCCTAGGTATGTGTTTCTCCTTATTTTTCCCATTTAGCATACTACACGCCCTCTCACCAGTCTGAAGCCTTTCACCTTTTCTGAATTCTAGGAAATTTACCTCTTATTTCATCAATTATTTCAACTTCTTAAATTTTCATTTTTGTCTTCTCCTGGAATTGCTGTTATGACGCACAGGCTCAGCGGCCATGGCTCACGGGCCTAGGCGCTCCACGGCATGTGGGATCTTCCGGGACCGGGACACGAACCAGTGTCCCCTGCATCAGCAGGCGGACTCTCAACCACTGCGCCACCAGGGAAACCCAATGATTCTTTGTTTTCTGATATTGAGTTGTATGAGCTATTTGTATGCTTTGGATATGTATGCTTCTCCATATCCTTTTCTTTTTTTTTTTTACATATACAAGTATCTATTCTCTTTCAAATTCTCTTCCCATTTAGGTTATTACAGAATATTGAGCAGAGTTCCCTGTGCTAAACAGTAGGTCCTTGTTGGTTATCTATTTTAAATATAGCAGTGTGTACATGTCAATCTTAAAACTCCCAATCTATCCCTCCCCACCACCCTTCCCCTCTGGTAACCGTAAGTTCACTCTCTAAGTCTGTGAGTCTGTTTCTGTTTTGTATATAGATTCACTTGTATTATTTTTTAGATTCCACATATAAGTGATATCATATAGTATTTGTCTTTGTCTGACATTTCACTAATCATTATATTCTCTAAGTCCATCCACGTTGCTGCAAATGGCAATAATTCATTCTTTTTTACGGCTGAGTAATACATACACATACACACACACACCCCCCCCACATCTTCTTAGGCCAATCATATGTTGACAGGCACTTGGGTTGCTTCTATGTCTTGACTATTATAAATAGTGTTGCTATGAACATTGGGGTACATGCATCTTTTCAAATTAAAGTTTTTGCTTTTTCCAGATATATACCCAGGAGTGGGATTGCTGGATCCTATGACAGTCCTATTTTTAGTTTTTTAAGGAACCTCCATACTGTTTTACATAGTGGCTGCACCAGTTTACATTTCGCCAACAGTGCATGAGGGTTCCCTTTTCTCCACATCCCCTCCGTTTGTTATTTGTAGACTTTTTGATGATAGCCATTCTGACAGGTGTGAGGGGATACCTCATTGTGGTTTTGATTTGCATTTCTCTAATAATTAGCAATGCTGAGCATCTTCTCATGTGCCTGTTAGTCATCAGTATGTCTTCTTTGGAAAAATGTCCATTCAGGTCTTCTGCCCATTTTTTGACTGTTTTTTTTTTTTTTTTTGCGGTACGCGGGCCTCTCACTGTTGTAGCCTCTTCCGTTGTGGAGCACAGGCTCCAGACGCGCAGGCTCAGCGGCCATGGCTCACGGGCCCAGCCGCTCCGCGGCATGTGGGATCTTCCCGGACCAGGGCACGAACCCGTGTCCCCTGCATCAGCAGGCGGACTCTCAACCACTGCGCCACCAGGGAAACCCAATGATTGTTTGTTTTTTGATATTGAGTTGTATGAGCCGTTTGTATGCTTTGGATATTAATCTCTTGTTGGTTGCATCATTTGCAAATGTTTTCTCCCATTCCGTAGGTCGTCTTTTCGTTTTGTTGATGGTTTCCTTTGCTGTGCAAAAGCTTTTAAGCTTGATTAGGTCCCATTTGTTTATTTTTGCTTTTATTTCTTTTGCCTTGGGAGATTGATCTAAGAAAATATTGCTACGATTTATGTCAAAGAGTGTTCCACTTATGTTTTCTTCTTGGAGTTTTACGGTGTCATCTTACATTTAGGTCTTTAAACCATTTTAGTTTATTTTTGTATATAGATGAGTTTGAGTTTATTTTTGTATGAGGCAATGTTCTAATGTCATTATTTTACATGTAGCTGTCCAACTTTCCCAACACCACTTGTTGAAGAGACTGTTTTTTCTCCATTGTATATTCTTGCCTCTTTCCTTGTAGATTAATTGACCATTAAGTACGTGGGTTTATTTCTGGGCTCCCTATTCTGTTCCATTGATCTATATGTCTGTTTTGTGCTAATACCATGCACTTTTGATTACTGCAGCTTTGTAGTATAGTCTGAGGTCTGGAAGGGTTATACCCTCTAGCTTTGTCCTTCTTTCTCAGGATTGCTTTTGCAATTCTGGGTCTTCTGTGGTTCCATATAAATTTTAGGATTATTTAGAACTTCTATTATTTTACCTGAACCTGGGTTTCTACCACTCATTATTTGCTTTTTGTAAAATTCCAACTAGCTTTTGACACTCAGTGATGTACTTACTGATCTATCTCAGTTACATTAAGCCACAAAGAATTCATCTCACTGAACAGATCAACCACAATTTATTTAACTGGTTACCTATTGGTGGATAATTAAAGTTGTTTCCAGATTTTTTAATTTTGCAAACAATACCACAATAAGTATCTCTGTACAACTTATTTTTTATGCATCTGTACAAGTATGTAAGTAGGATAAATTCCTTGAAAAAAATGCTTGGTCAAAGAGTATATGTATTTTATATTTTACTAGATATCAACATTCAATGAGTGACCTTTTAATTTACATTTAAAAAATTTTTAAAACGAATGAAGCTGAGCATCTATATAGAAGTAAGTTTGCCAGCTATTTGAATTATTTTTTTCTTTGAACTACCTAGTTATGTCGTTTGCCATTGTTCTACTAGAAAATTACTCTTTTTTATTGATTTGTAAGAGTTTTTTGTTTATATAGTAGGATATTAACCTTTGTCTCAGTTGCTATTTTGTCATTTATTATTTGACATTTAAGTATTTTTCCATATAAAATCTTTTAATTTGCAAAAAATCAAACTAAATCTCTTTCTTTATAACTTCTGGGTTTTGTGTCATATTTGGAAAGGTCTCCCAATCCTAAATTATTCAAAACAATTAGACTTATTATTATTTTTGTGGTACGCGGGCCTCTCACTGTTGCGGCCCCTCCTGTTGCGGAGCACAGGCACCAGATGCACAGGCCCAGCGGCCATGGCTCACGGGCCCAGCCACTCCGCGGCATGTGGGATCCTCCCGGACCGGGGCACGAACCCGCGTCCCCTGTATTGGCAGGCAGACTCTCAACCACTGCGCCACCAGGGAAGCCCTAGACTTATATTTTTATTTCTTAAGTATAAAACTTGAGTCTACCTAGAATTTTTTGTGATAAATAGACATCAATTAGAGTCAGGGTTTTACTTTTTGCTTATTGCCAGGTCTTAAGTGACATTTCAGTGTCATTTATTGCATAATCTATTTTCCTTCTCTGACTGGAAATGCCACTTTACCATATACTAAATTCTCATATGTACTTAGGGATATTTTATATTATCTGTTGTATTCCATTCCATTAATCTGTACAAAATTGTAGCTTTATAAATATTTAGTAATATTACATTACCTTTCATTTTCAAAATTGTCTTTAGTGTTCTCAAATGTTTGTTTTTACAGGTGAATTTTAATTCACATTTACTATCGAATAACCCAAATTTTATATTAAAAATGTGAGATACTTTTATAGGCTTATAACTAGCAAAAACACCCCTGTGAGAGTGAAAGGTGGAAGTTATGGAAAGTTATTATTACCAGTAACGTTGAGAAGGAAAAAAGTACATAATCCAATTTATCAGAATAATGGCACACCTAATATAAAAGATTCTAAATAGAAAGCAATGAAGCCTAGTTACATTAAAAATAAGCACTACCATTTCCTAGCTCAGTAACTAATCTTTATTAATGATAGCAAATCATTAGCTTCAGAGTCTTCTATGTATTGCTGAATTGGCCTTATTTACAGTTAACTCATAGAAGTCTAAAAGGGTCAAAAACATAACTTATCTCTCTCCCTCACACACACACACACACACACACACACACACACACACAGAGATTAAGAAAAAGAAAAACAAAAAAACCTCAATGTCAATAAGCGCAATAAGGACATTCCCAGGGCTGAAATGAAAATCAGTAAGATTCTGCTTTTAAGGTTTTCACGAAAATATGTTTATAGATAAATCATATCTTGCAGACATAACTAACATAGCCCTCATTTGTTATTTTCACAGCCTGATAACAGCAAAAAGGAATGAAATTTAACTGTCAAAATTCTGGAGCCAGATGAGGCCTTAAGATCAACTGGTCCAATCCCCTCATTTTCAGATGAATAATCAAGTCCAGAGAAGTTATACAACTTTGCCAAAGCTACTGAAGGATGAGTGGCAGACCCAGATGAAGAGAGACCAAATCTTCTGACTCTGAATTCACTATTCTTTCAATTATATCAATCTGCCACTATGCTCAGGACAGAATGGAATAAACAGTGGCAGATGTGGGAAAATACAGTCGACAGGATTTAAGGAACACAACAAGTAAACACATTAACTACTATAGAACAGGGATTAGACTGTAAGAGCTCTGTATCATCACTGCCCAACTTAGTATCTGGCAAATGTTGAAGACACAATATATGTTTGTTATCTTGAATAATACAGATATGAGAAAGTAATCCCAGTATAATAGACTGAGTTTCTTTAGCAAACCATAAAGTTCTGGTGGTGTGACAGACCTTCTAAACATAATTTTCAACTAGTGTTAAACAGAGCTTACATATGGAGAGTCTGCTAAACCCCTTGTGTTCACATACTTATTGCCAAAAGTTATTCAGAAATAAACCCAAATTTTAGATGTGCTGAATTTTGATGTAATTATGTATGTGTTAGACACAATACTAATAAATCCCTTCTTTCCAAGCAGCTGTCAATCCACTGATTTAAATTAGTTTCTTTCTAAGGGGAACATAAAACTGTTACACTCTAGTTAAAAAAATGAGAGTTGAATAAGAGTTGATGTTTTTTCAGATCTTAAAATGTTAAATCTGAGATAATTCATTTAAGTAATTATAAAGAGCAATCATTTAAGATTTTACAGTATCTGACTCTATAAAAAATTATAACAAGCAGCAGCAATTTTATAATTAGATATACCGTCTCTAATTGGTCTCAACAGTTCACACAAATTTCTTCTAAGATTGCAAACAATCCAATTTGAAACTCACATAAAAGCAGTTTTAATCAAGTAACCCACATTACTGAACTGCAGATAAACATAGTAATTATGTGTTAAGTCCATTTCAAATTATAGTAATTAACTGTAATAAAACAGGTTTAGAACAGTTAATAAATAGAATGTTTAAATAAGCTAGAGCATCCATATAATAAAATTGGTATTTTCTCAGAATACTTAATAATGTAGAGGTTTAAATAGTACCCTGTCTTGTCCTTAAAAGGATTTTGAATGGCTTACATAATAAGTAATAATCTAGTAAGATAAAATTAAAATTTAAACAGACTTTTAAAAATCAGGTAAAAGTAACTCTATGGGAAGACAATACATATACCATAGTTCTGACATGAGGTTTTCTGATTTGTCTAACTTAATCCAGTGAAAAAACTTTTAGATCTAGAGTACTGAAAAGACTGAATGTTCTTTAGAAATCCTGAATAAAGTCTGTGTATTTCAGTTGAGCTTTTTTACAGGTTTTGAAAAGCAGAGTCAAAATTATACTGCCAGATGAATATTCAGAATCGTGCTAACAATTAAGGTTAGAACCATATGCTCTAATTCCTAACTTGGTTTGAGGAGTTAAACAATTTCAGGAGACAATGATCTATAAGCTAAGATCTGAAAGATGAGCGCAAGTTAGCTACATTTTAGAGGTAGGAGGAAAGAGTGATTCAGGTAGGGAAAAGAGTATGGGCAAAAACCCAAAGGCATGAAAAAATATGCTATCGATAGAGAATTAATATTCAGTGGTCATAAAACAAAGAATTGGTGGCAAGCTGAGGGTGGACACCAAGAATGGGGAACTACCTAAGCTGAGGCATATCATAAAGGAATCTGAGTCAGGCTGAGTTTAGACTTAATCATGAGGGCAAAGAGGAACGATAAAAAGAGTTTAAGCAAGGGAGAAGAAAAATCATCAGGTTTATATTTTTTAAAAGATATTTTCTGGGAATTCCCTGGCGGTCCAGTGGTTAGGACTTGGTGCTTTCACTGCCGGAGGTCTGGGTTTGATCCCTGGTTGGGGAACTAAGATCACATAAGACTCGCAGCAGGCTCAAAAATTTTTTTTTCTTATCTTAGTACTAAATCAAAAGGTAAGGTGTCAATCTACTTTTTTTTCCTCCCTATACACAACTGTAAGATCCATGAAGTTAGAGCTTTTATTCACAGTTGTAACCCTAGTGCTTAGATTATTATCTGGCACCTAGTAGGTGACCAAGAAGTATCTGTTGAATAAATGTTGAAGTGTATGGTTCTGTACTTAACTGGTAATGCAGAACAGCTGTATTCTGCTCAAAGTGTGGAGAATGGGTTGGGTGAGGGATGGGGTACACAGGAAGAAGACGACTAGAAACAGAGGCCAAACAGGTGTTGGCAGTCCAAACTAGTGAAATAGCAATGGGAATAGAGAGAAGATGGGAGGTAAAATTAACATGACTTGATTACTGGATAGATCAACCTGTAGGCAGTATTGACATATACTTGTGAAAACTGATATACCCAACAATGACACCAGCCCAAACTAGAGAGTCAAACCATCCCTACTCCTAGAGTAGCCATAAGTGAGATACAATTTTACTTAAAATATAATTTGGGTCACTTACAGACGTGCAAAATAAGGTGAGACATTAAGTAACTTGCCGTGGGTTATTTGATCAAGGACTGAGATAGGCTCTGGAGAGCTAGAACAGTGATCCTCTATCCTGGCCACTGTTCAGAAACCCGTGGGGTAGGAGTGGAGGGTGCACAGGAAAGACAGAGAACAGGAGGCTTAAAGAAGAGAGCAGAGAAGGGAAAAATGGGAAGGAAGAGAGGGAGGAAGAGAGAAGAGTAAAGGAAGGAGGGATGGAAGTGACTTATGGGAAGGAGAGAGGGAGACAGAAAAAAATAAGAAAGAAAAATGAAAAGAAAGTAATTTCAGTTTCACTCTAATATGCCAACAGAGCCACTGAGGTTCCACAATTCTAAGTAATAATGGCAACATTTTTAGGCAGGAAAATTTTCTGAGTAGTTCTAACCAGATACTCAATTCTGCCATAAAAATCCTCAGTGGTTGTACATATAGGCTTTGGACAATGCAACTTACAGGCATACTGTCAAAATTAACCACTTGGAAAATGTACATTTAGACAAAAGTGATACTTTCAAAACTTTAATCAGATCAAAACCCTAGCATTCATTTGCAGCAACATGGATGGACATTCTAAGTGAAGTAAGTCAGCCAGAGAAAGACAAATATCATACGATACTACTTACATGTGGAACCTCATGTAACAGACTCACAGACATAGAAAACAAACTTATGGTTACCAAAGGGGAAGGGGGGTCAGAGGGATAAATTAAAAATTTGGGATTATCAGATATAAACTACTATATATAAAATAGATAAACAACAAGGTCCTACTGTGTAGCACAGCGTACTTTATTCAATATCTTGTAATAAAGTATAATGGAAAAGAATCTGAAAAACAGTATATATACACACATATATGTATTGGGTTGGCCAAACGGTTTGTTCGTTTTTTCCCATATGATGGCTCTAGCAGCAGTTAGTTGTCTTTAACTTCATTTGAAACAATTTTGTTAGATTGTGACAGCTGTCATATCAGCGTGCATTTAAAAAAAGACATCAAAACTGGTGAATTTCTGTGTAGCCATTTTAATATTTAAGATGGAAGAAAAAAGCACCATTTTCGGCATATTATTTCAAGAAAGGTAAAAACACAACTGGAACGCAAAAAAAGACTTGTGCAGCATATGGAGAAGGTGCTGTGACTGATTGAACATGTCAAAAGTGGTTTGCGAAGTTTCGTGCTGCAGATTCTTACTGGACGATGCTCCACGGTCGGGTAGACCAGTTGAAGTTGACAGCAATCAAATTGAGACATTAATTGAGAACAATCAACGTTATACCACACAGGAGATAGCTGACATACTCAAAATATCCAAATCAAGCACTGAAACTCATTTGCACAAGCTTGGTTATGTTCATCGCTTTGATGTTTGGGTTCCACGTAAGTTAAGTGGAAAAAGCCTTCTTGACTGTATTTCCGCATGCGATTCTCTACTTAAATGTAATAAAAACGTTCCGTTTTTAAAACAATTTGTGATGGGAGATGAAAAGTAATAATATGGAAGGGAAGAGATGGTGGGGCAAGCGAAATGAACCACTACCAACCACACCAAAGGCCGGTCTTCAGCCAAAGAAGGTGATGTTGTGTATACGGTGGGATTGGAAGGGAGTCCCCTATTACGAGCTCCTTCCGGAAAACCAAATGATTAATTCCAATAAGTACTGCTCCCAATTAGACCAACTTGAAAGCAGCACTCGATGAAAAGCGCCCAGAATTAGTCAACAGAAAAGGCATAATCTTCCATCAGGATAACGTTAAGACCTCATGTTTCTTTGATGACCAGGCAAAAGCTGTTACAGCTTGGCTGGGAAGTTCTGATTCATCCGCCGTATTCACCAGACATTGCACATCTGATTTCCATCTATTTTGGTCTTTACAAAATTCTCTTAACGGAAAATATTTCAATTCCCTGGAAGACTGTAAAAGGCACCTGGAACAGTTCTTTGCTCAAAAAGATAAAAAGTTCTGGCAAGATGGAATTACGAAGTTGCCTGAAAGATGGCAGAAGGTAGTGGAACAAAAGGGTGACTACATTGTTCAATAAAGTTCTTGGTGAAAATGAAAAATGTGTCTTTTATTTTTACATAAAAACCTAAGGCACTTTTTGGCCAACCCAATATATATACATACTACAGAAAACTGAAACACTGCTGTACACCAGAAACCTACATAACATTGTAAATCAATTATACTTCAATTAAAAGAAAAGAAAAGAAAAGAAAAAACCACCTAGCATTAAACCTTTCAATAACCTTCTATGTTATTCGCGGGGGGGAAATCCAAATTTCTTGTATTTGTATTGTACAAAGCACTGAATAACTATTTCTCTAACCTCATTGTTCACATCAACTTGCCTCACCCTTGATCTGCACTAGCACCCCCTCTGTTTCTGGAACACATTAAATTCTTTCCTGCTTTGATATCTTTGTGCATGCATTTCTCTCAGTTTTTAACATGGTTCTTCCTAATTCTCTACTTCTTTTCTTAAATCTTAAAGATTACGTCCTCAGAGATGGTTTCCCAACCTACTCTACCTAAATGGGACCTTCCATGATACTCATTATTATAGCATCCAATTTTTTTCTTCACAGTACTTAGAAGGCAAGTGCAGGCAAATGAGTCCTTTGAGAGAAGGGATCTTGTCCCCTAGGTCCATAGCTATGGATCTAAACATACTTGGCATATACAAAGCGCTGAAATATATTGGGAGAAAAGAAGGGAGAAGGTCAAACTTAGATGCTAGTAGGTGACCAAAAAATACTATTAAATTAACCAACGAACTTGTCTGCATTGTGGGATAAATTACCATATCAATTAAAAATTAAAAAACACATAGCAAAATTGGTGATTCTGATTTTATAAAAGTTGATTATAGCAGTAATTAAGGAATGAATCCACTTGTCTTAGTAATAAAACCACAGTGATGAAAAAAATTATCACAATTTAAGTTTAAAAATAGCAGAATATAAAATTGTGCTAAATTTTATAGAATAAGTACATTTAAAAGACTAGAAGGAAATACATTAAAATGTTAACAGATTATGTCTGGATGGTTTGATATATTTTCTTTTTTGCATCTTTCTGTATTTTTCAAATTCTCTACAATGAGCATATTATTACTCTTAAAATCAAAACAAAATTGAACAAAAAGAGCAATTATCATACTATGCTGGCTCTAAAGCTATCCATAGCCATGAATGAAACATACTGACCAATTCTGCAAATTACTAAATAATATCTCATTTTTTAAAATCTTCAAATGACAGTCATTAAAGTCTACTTATTATTATAGTGCATTTTTTGCTAAATCTTTACCACTATCACTCTGCCACTTTTTCCTTTTAATCTTGGAAGTAGTTTAGTATGGTCAAAAACAAAGCAAAACAAACAAAAACCTTCTTTGCACTCCAACTTCTAAATCCCAGCTCTATCATTATCTAGTTATGTATTACTGAGATTCTACTTCACTGAGTTCAATTTTTCTCATCTGGTAAATGAGAATAATACCACCAATTAGAACTATTTATAAAGCTCCATGCTTAGTGACTGGCTTTTAGTGCGGTCTAAATAAAGAATAGCTACTATAATCCATCAGAATATTACCTAGTAGATAGATTATAAGCACTCTGAGAGACCATGACCATCTAGCTCCACTGTATCCCTCCCTAGTCTAGCACTGAGCCAGTATGTAGGAGTTTCCAACACATACTTGTCAAACCAATTACTATCTTCACTACCTTTTTCAGGTAGAGCTGCATTAGGATTGTAGGGGATTATTACCTCCATCTGCCTAGTTATTTTAATGGAAAATTAGACTAAATCTTAAAAACCAGAGGAAATCAAAGATTAAATCATATACCTCCACATTATCCTATGGTAGTAGAAAATAAATGAGTAAACAAATAAGACAGAATTTTAGATAGGATAAGTAATATTATTAGCCATTTCTTATAATATTTCTTTCCATATTTTTACATAACATCACTACCTACTGACCTCCTGTTATAGTAGATGAAGAACTTTATCAATACCACATTGACGCTATCCTCCCACTAAATTTTATCCCAATTTTTGGTTAAATTGATTGTAGTTTTTGCATTATTATGATTAGGAAAATACTGCTCACTGTAGAGCCAAAAAATGTACTATGATGATGCCTGATTTATAAAAATTTTTCTTTTCCTACTATGTTCGTATCCTTACTCTTTTACATCAGGTATTATTTACTGATTAACACCTTTTCATTCCAATTGCTCAAACATATCTATTTAGTCTACTTTTATCTGGAAACCTCACTTTTGGTGAGGAAGAGAGGTCTACTTTCCTGTGTCCTCCTGCTCCAATCTGAACTGGATGCTCATAGCTTTGCTGTGCAGGTATCATCTTGGGATGGGCCTTCACTGCTTTCCTGTGTTAGATTCTCTTTTCCTCAGCTCTCAGCATGTTTTCTTTTTAACTACTTTTACTCCCTTTTGTTAGTGTATATGGTGTACTTTTTAACTACTTTTACTCCCTTTTGTTAGTGTATATGGTGTACTAACTTCCTAAAAAAGAGTGCATAAAAGATCTATCATTTTTTTAACCTGTGTGGCAGACACTCTTAATTACACGATCCAACAGCCATTTCCAAACCCCTTCCCCTATGTACTATATAAAGGCTGGAAAAGCTAATCGCTTGCTTTCCCAGACTCTCTTGAAGCCAGGTTTCACAGTTCTAGTCAACAAAATATAAGTAGGGAGCTTTCTGTGTACGTTTTGCTCTCCTTCCTTTTTTCCTATCTGGAATGAAGACATGTTTGAGGTACTTCAGCCAACTTGCCACCATGAGGCTACAGCGAGTTAAAAATAGAAAAACAAAGACTAAAAAGAACCTGAGGGCCTTCATGACATTTCTTGAGTCACTACATCAGTCCCAGATTATCTACATCTGGATTTCTTGTCCAGTGAGAGAAAAGAGTCCCTATTTTTTAAGCCATTCTTCTCTTGGTTTTCTATTACTTGCAAACAAACACATACCCCACCAATAAACCTGTTATATCTGAAAATACTATTTCTTCCTTCTTGGCTAGGAACAGAATTCCAGGTTGATGATAATTTTCCTTCAGAATTTTTAAGACCTTGTTTCCCCTTATCAGCTTCCAATGTTGCTGAAAATTCCTATCATTCTAAGATCTGTTCCTTTGAATCTAACCTTATTTTACAGTGGCAGCTTCTTAGATATTCTATGGCTGGTATGTAAAATTCCACAACGAACAATGATGTGCCTTCCGATTGAGAAGGTTTTTTTTTTTTTCCTAAATTCAATGTACTGACTTCCAAAGGGGGCCATTTATAATTTGCAGACCAATACTTTCCAGTTTAGGAAAATTTTCTGTTAATTCTTTGTTTTATAATCTAGTCTCCTCCATTTCCTTGTTCTCCATAGTTGGAGAAACTGTTATGAGTTCAACACTGGACCTCCTATATTGATTTTCTAATATCCTTATTTTCTCCAATTTCTATCTCTGTCTCTTTGTCTATTTTTAGGGAGACAGATATCTTACAACTCTCCTACTTCTTATTTTAACAAAATTTATTTCCAAAAGTCTCTGATCTTTCATTACATCCTATTATTGTTTTATGGATGCAGTATCCTTTTCTCTACCAAAAGTGATCTTGATCATTATTATTTTCATGTGCTTGTGTTCAGTGCACCACTCCAGATTTCTGTTTTCAGGTTTGTTTTGTTTTTGTCTCTCTCTTTCATAGGGAAGGTCCTAATACAGAAGATACTTAACCGACAGTTCATTAAGAGTGAAGAAATAGGGGCTTCCCTAGTGGCGCAGTGGTTGAGAGTCCTCCTGCTGATGCAGGGGACACGGGTTCATGCCCCGGTCCGGGAAGATATCACATGCTGCGGAGTGGCTGGGCCCGTAAGCCATGGCCGCTGAGCCTGTGCGTCCAGAGCCTATGCTCCGCAACGGGAGAGGCCACAACAGTGAGAGGCCTGCGTACCGCAAAAAAAAAAAAAAGAAGGAAATGCTTCCTGAGCTCATGATGTATGGCAGACACTTGACTCAGCTGATCTTAGTTAGACCTCATAACACCCTAACAGGTGGCTACCAATACTCCAAAAAAAAAAAGAGTGAAGAAATAAAATTTAATTGAAAACAGTATGTGTACAACTGTAGGCAACACAGTAGGGGGACTGGGCCACGAAAGTAGCCACTGTACTGGCGGCCAACAGGCAAGATTAGACATTTTATGGGCGGGAGGGGGGGGAGCATATCCCCAAACAACAGTATCTGGAAATCTTTTTTATGAGGCCATATTTTTCTCCAGAGAAAGTGATACTAACCTTTTGTAGGAGACACATGCCTAGCGTCATGAGAGCAGGGAAATGGTTAGAAGTTCCACTGTTCAGTACCTGGACTTAATTCTATTTTCTACCCTGTTCCCTCTGCCTCCACAGAGCCTCTATTTCCCTCAGAAAATAAAGCTCTAGCCTCTGCCCAGTAGGAAGTATGGGAGAAAGATCCTGAGGGTCAAACTACTTCACATGCATTTTTTTACGATGGTGCTATCTTGTTTTTTAAAAAAATTCCTCCTAAATATAAACAACTATTTAAAAATATATATATATATTTATAAATAATAGATAAAAGGAAAAGCAAGCTGATCTAATTTCTCACCCTTTGCTCTAATTAGGCATTTTAAACCATTGGGTCTTAAACAAATACCATTCTTCTGTGTATACCAATCACAAGCAAAGTGACTACTAAGCAGGGTAACTATGTAAATTATCCAAAATAAGACACTTTTGAGAGTGAATGGGGCACTATTAATAATTATACATGAACTGGCATTATCTCAGGCAAACTAGTTACCCTATCACCAGGAGAATAACTTCCTGGATGCAGAGCTTGTAAAGCTATATGGCATTACCAATGAATTATGTGAAGTCTTCCCTCAGAACAAAGACATACTCTACTATATGTGCCTAATATACAAGTCACTTTAGTGAGGTGGAAAGAATTAGCAAATACAGGATAATACAGTTTTTAAGTTATTAATTCTTACAATCACCCATTACAAGCACACACATAATTCCTTTAGAAATTCACACATTGTCTTTCTGCTCAAAGGAAATCACAATAATAATTCATATAGTATTTTTAAACAGGTTGAATTAAATAGTTTAGCGGGTAGAGGGTTTTCTTCCTTTTAGAATCACTTCAGTTAAACAAATGGGAAAAGGATAAAGAATGGTTAGAAAGAAAAGAAAATGGGATATAGTCTTCTACCTAAAGTAATTAAGACATGAGAGAAGAATCACTAAATGCCTTTACCCATTCCAGAGTCTTTCTTGGTACCATCTGATATTATGTCTACATGATCAGAATCCACATCATAACTAAAGAAATCATTCAAATAGGTCTTTGATCGCTGGCCACCAAATACATATAAGCAACGATTTTTCTGAAAAATAAGAAAAAAAGGGCAAAGAAGAAAAAAAAGTCATTTCCACGAAGAATTCAGAATGATCCTTTTAAAATTTATAACTCTAAAAAAGTAATTTCATGAGAGATTCCATGCAATGGAGTACTATACTGGTACAAAGCAGAATGAGGAAGCTCTCTATATACTGCTAACAGGTAATCTCTAAGATATCCTATTAAAGTAAAAAAAGAGCAAGGTGCAGAATAATGGCTATAGGGTGCTGCCTTTGTGTAAGAAAGGAGAAATAGTAATGTGTGTTGTGTTTGTTTCTTTCTTCAAAAAGAAACAAAGGAAACTAATAAAGGACAGCTATAGGGGAAGTGACAGAACAGGAAGACAGGGATAAAAACCATATATCTCCAAAAGGATACTGACTTACGGTTTTGCCTTTAGAACTATGTATATGTTTTTACTTAATTAGAAAACAAAATTAATTTAAAAGAAAAAATAATCTTTGAAAAAAAGTGAAGCAAATAAGCCTATATACAAAGCCTGTATACAAAGATATGATCACACAGAGACACGTGATCACACAGAGAAGTAGTATTTCTAGTGACTTTAATTCTTGTTTTTGACTCCCATCCCTAGTAGGCAATATCTTAAACAGAAAAATAATCAGAAAGCAATCTTAAACAGCACTTAGTGATTTTGTTGTTAGTTTTGCTATTCTGTAAACTATTATAGAAAGACAGAGCAAGTAACATATCGTCATTAGGAAGTAGGATTTTAACCTTAAAAGATACACAAAAACAAAATCAAAGATATTAAATTTTAAAACTCTATGATCTTAAATTTGACTTGGACATATCAGTATGAACCCATGATTTTTCTCTTACTAAAAAAGACATACATACATATATGCGCGTGTCCATATATGCAAAGGTATACTGGGAGGTGGGCACTCCCACTGGCTGAAGATAGAGAAAAATTAAGGGATCAAAAAGAATAATGGGGCTTCCCTGGTGGCGCAGTGGTTGAGAGTCTGCCTGCCGATGCAGGGGACACGGGTTCGTACCCCGGTCTGGGAAGATCCCACATGCCGCGGAGTGGCTGGGCCCGTGAGCCATGGCCACTGAGCCTGCGCGTCCAGAGCCTGTTCTCCACAGGGAGAGGCCACAACAGCGAGAGGCCCGCATACCGCAAAAAAAAAAAAAAGAATAATGACAGCATTGGATTAAACACATAAAATAAATAAAATTCCCAAGTTCATAATAATAATTAAAAAAACCCAAAAACATTGGTAAACTCTAGAGCCTCAGCTCATTAACATGAAAAGGTGACAGAGGAAAAGAATCAAACATTTATATTACCTATCCTGTGCGGTTTACATATTAGGGTAGCCAGTTAGTTAACGAGGATAAGCTTTTATAGTACAATCACAGTTAATAAATGAAGAAACTATGTGATTAGAAAAATGACCATTTTTCAAACCCTACTAAAATCTATGACTATAGATTAGTCTATGACTATAGTCACTATAGTCTGTGACTATCAGTGGCTGCTAAACCCATCAGATAACAAGTTGACAGGAAACTTTATAATTGATCAATCAGGCTGTTAACACCTAAACCCAACCAGAACAATTTTAACATCACCAAAAGTATGACAACTACACATTAAATGTCTCTTTATATCTTGCAATTAGACCAACTGTGAAGTATTCTTGCAACTCCCCTTTTGGCCTGCCCTAAAAAGCAGAGTGAATCTAAACTAAATTCAAGCCCCTGGATCTACACACCAGCTCACAGGAAATATCGAAGATAGAGGATCATGTTAAATGACACCATGAGTATAAAATCGGTCAAACTGAGAAAATGGGAAATTCTAGATTTACTTGCTTTAACAAATAAGTGGTATACAGAGGGAAAAAAATAGGACAGGGGAGTACTGTTATGGATTACAAGAAATTTAAGAGCTTTAACAACCAAATGCAATATACATAGACCTTTTCTGGATCCTGACTTGGATAAAACAACTATGAAAAGGTATTTTTCAGTATTTTAGGGAAAAAATGAATGCAATATTAAATGATATAAAGAAATCATTTTTGTCAATACTTTGGTTGGGTTTTATAATGATACTATAATTATGTTTTTAAAACGTCCTTACCTGTTAGCGATACAACACGGTATTTATAGGTGTAATGATACAACGTCTGGAATTTGCTTCAAAATACCCCAACACAATAAAATTTAAGAATAAACTTAAAAATCAAAGAAACATTAAAAAAAAGAGATAAGTGGGTTAGATATATGAAAAATGAACAGTCGAATAATGCTAACTGTTGAAACTGATAAATAAGTACATGGGAATTTATTATATTCTTCTCTCTACTTTGGTATATGTTAAAAATATTCCACAGTGTATTTTTAAAGTTATGTTCACAGCAGGAAGCCCAAGTTTTCACTATAGCACATAAAAAGGTTAAAGAGGGCTTCCCTGGTGGCGCAGTGGTTGAGAGTCCACCTGCTGATGCAGGGGACACGGGTTCGTGCCCCGGTCTGGGAGGATCCCACATGCCACTGAGTGGCTGGGCCCATGAGACATGGCTGCTGAGCCTGCGTGTCTGGAGCCTGTGCTCCGCAGTGGCAGAGGCCACAACGGTGAGAGGCCCGCGTACCGCAAAAAAAAAGAAAAAAAAAAAAAGGTTAAAGAAATGTCTGTATGCTGGGTTTTGCTGATAAATTTTAATTCTATTAAGTCAATTCTTAACCCTTTGCACTTAATGGAGAGTAGCAGAGGGGAAAATAAGAACAGATAAGAAAATTGATCTTCTAGACACTAAGAGAAAACAGTAAGTAGAAAGGTATATAAGAAAGAGAAATAGCTACTACATATAAGCAGTGAAGTTAGTCATTAAAGTGCCTAGATTAGTACTCAGCTGATAACTACTTAGGAATTATTAGGTTGACAGAAGAATCTTATAATTAGCAAACAGTTCCGTGTTAAAGGTAGCTTTGTTTTTGTCTATCATTGCCCACACATTTATTTCTAATGAAAAATTTACTCTTACTGAAGAATTAGATTTCACCACTTCTTTTCCTATTGAGAGATACATGACACAATAACATAAGACAATATACAGAATATTCTTACTGAGTGGAATAGCATGCAGTGTCCTATACGAGACTGGA
Organism: Tursiops truncatus; assembly: GCF_011762595.2. Taxonomy (NCBI): domain Eukaryota; kingdom Metazoa; phylum Chordata; class Mammalia; order Artiodactyla; family Delphinidae; genus Tursiops; species Tursiops truncatus. The sequence goes on along the minus strand of NC_047042.1, from coordinate 84,323,584 downwards.
TGTCCTCAGGCCCAGCATTACAGGAGTCCTCTCGAAGAAGTTTCCAGGTTTGACACTGACAGTTGAAAGCAAACAATCCACTGAATTGTGGTTCACTGGCTCTGCTGTCGTCTACACTGCCATTACACGTCAAAATTCTACCACCAAAGGTGTAGATCATATGTTTTTCTGAGTCCATACACATCTATAGAACAAGGCAAAGATTGAATAGTTTTAGATTGTTCCTATCATATGTGCTAAAATGAAACCAATGTGTGCGGTTTTAGAATCTCAAAGAAAGTGAACATTGTCTTAATAACACCAAATACCATCCCTGATTATCATATGCACTTATTAAAATACTGCTCAACACCTGGCAGAGATTCAGGATGGATTTCTAAATACCTTTTCAGGTTTCCATTTTTTTTCCAGTGAGAATAAAATATGCTGGGTTAAGGAGCTTTATGCTTTCTTGAAGCTGCATAATTTTTACCAAATCAACCAATAATACATTAGGTACTGACTTATAACTAAGAGTAAACACTGATCATACTCTGTGGGCAAACAGTGATCACATCCTCCTTATAAAAACTCCCTTCTCTCCATTCTAGGCAAGCATTCCTCTTGCTACCATTTAATAAGAGAGAAAATATGTGAATAAGAGTGATGCAGCTTAATTCATCTCTCTGCATTTATTTTACAAAATTCTTCAAATTATGTTGTTACCAGATAGCAAAACAAACACAAGAAAAGACATTTGCAGCAATCAGTCTCCAGGTGAAACAAATTCTATTTCGAAGAATACGTAAGTTCAAGTTGGTAATTAGATGCTGAATACAAGTGGCATTTATGTTTAAAGAATAAAGTGTATGTAAAACACCTATTTTTTTATTGTTGTTGCTAAAGCACAAATACTAGCCATTATATGTTCAATTCTCTCCTCCCATCAATTTACTCCTGCTACTTATCTATTTTTTGTATTGTTTTGGCCTCCATTCTCTTTCTAGAACTCCTATAAGGTGGATGTTGGAACTTCAGACCCTTTTCTCTGTTTAACTTTTCTCTCATAATCTTACCTCACTAATTTAGTAACCATTTAGAGGTATGTCCACACTGCTTTTTAATCTATTTACTGAGATTTTAATTTCACTATCGAATCTTTAATTTATAATTTTTCTATATATTTCCTTTTCATGAATGCAATAGCCTCCTGAATTGCTCTAAGAAATCACTTAAATTTATCTTAAAGACTTCTTCAATTTACACTACAAACCGTTCTTCTTTGTTGATTCTTAATCTGTTGAGTTCAGTACCTCATATCTCATAGTATTAATTATCTTCAAATATTTGGATTTGGGGGTTATTGTTTTAGTCTTCTTTGTATCTGAGAATCCCTATTCATCTGCCTGTTGCATATACAGTAGTCTATCTCAAGGGACTGGGTAAGGCAAGATGAGACATGATGCTGTGAAAGGTTCTGCAGCAGCTCTCCAGTGCCTCTTAGGAGTATTGCTCTATCTGTCCGGCTCCAATGACCACACTGAACACTTGACCTATTAATAATTATCACAGTTCAATGCTACTCAGTCAAACTGGAAAATGTCCTGCTGTTTCATCTCCAACTGATCATCTAATGTTTGCCCCAACTACATGCTTTGAGACTCAAGTTGCTGCTATCTTATAGGTTGTGGTTTCTTCTGGTTGGATCTGATCCTACCTGCTTTCTATTTGAGAAATTCCCTCAAATATTTTAAATTCCCTAAGGGCATTCTTTCTTCTTTTTCTACACTATTACTAATATATTCTCGTCATTTCACAGGATGTTGGGCAGGAGGAGGGTAAAAATATATGTTCAGCCTGCCAATGATCCACAATGACCCAGGGAGAATGCCAATGAGCTGAGATCTCCAATACTGTGATTAAAGTTTCTCCTGTCATTTCTTGATTAGCTCACATTCCATTTTCTAGCAATTTCCTCAAAATGTGCTTATATTTGAAGGACAGTTTGGCTAGATATAAAACCCTTGGCTCACACTGTCTTTTCTTTGAATACCTTCTAGATATTGCTCTATTGTCTCTTGGCACTGAATACAGCTGTAGAGATATCTGATATCAGTCTCATTTTACTTCTGGATCATTTCATCTAGTTGCCCACCAAATGGCCTCTTTATCTTTGAAATTCAGTGTTAGTAATATATATATCTTACAGTTGAATGCCTAGGTCAATTTTCCCTGAATTTATCAATATCAGGTCCTCTTATACTACGTGGAATAGGCTTCCTTCTTGAGGAAAGTCTTCTTGAATTTTATGTATAAATATTTCTTCTGTTCCATTGTTTTGGTTTTCTTCTTTAATGTCTCCAATTATGTGTACGTTGGCTCTCTTTTGCCTGCCTTCTCTATCTGTAATTTTCTGGCTAGCCCTTACATCTATATTTGTTTTCTTTACCTGCCTTTCTTATTTCTTATGACCCTAACCTATTCTTCTTTATGTTCCTTGTAAACTAGTCTTCATTTTTTGAAGTGTTACTATATTTTTCTTCAATTTCTTTCTTGAGATTTACCAGGTCCAGTTATTTACCAGGTCCTATTATTTGGCCATCTCATCTGCATTCTTGAATGTATGCCTTGTAGTTTTCTTCAGAGTTTCAAGCTTCATTAAGTCAATTAATTCATGTTAGAATATTGGAATATAATTTTCATCTGCTGTTGCATGAAAGAAAGTTTTTGCTATTCTTTTTCCTTTTATTGTTTTTCTTTAGAGTACTTCTCTAAAGATTTGGTGTTTACTGCTTTTTAGTTTTTCATATTTAAAATGAGCTGAATTCCCCTGGACCAGATAATACAAGGTCCCTATGGAAGTGTGACATTCTTGCTCAAGGACTTCCTCCTCTATTGCTACTGAACTGAATGGTTTCTTCAAAATATGGCACTTCTGTGAAGCCATCTTCTCTAACCTTGAACCTCATCTGGTTTAGGGGGCTTCTATCTTGAGCCTTGAGCTCCCCCAGTTCCTTCAATGGACATGCATAAAGAGCCACTGTCCCCACTTGTCATAGTGTTTCCTTTGCTTTTGGAAGATGGTGCTTTCTGATATCTACCACTTATGGGCCTTGCTAGGCACTTTCCACATGGTATTTAACTGACTCCCCCAGTGGCTGCACTGGGTTCAATTTCTGCTCTGCTCATGACACTTCCATTACGATGTACTTCTGCTAAGCTTCCTCTACATTCCCAGTTCTCCCCATTACATTGCTGTGAGTTTCAATACAGGTTCTGGGTATTCCAGTTGTTTTTGGCTAAACTTACAAGGAATTGGGAGTTGTGGGTTTTCTTTGGCTTCTGGTTTTGCTGAATATGTGACTTTTGTTTTTTTAAAATCTTTTTGTTTGGTTCTCATTGTTCCTGAAAGATCACACAAAGCAACAACATGGAAAGCTTCAGAACTAAGCTGCCACTGTGTCCTTAGGAAATACAAATGTCTTTGAATTTTAATTGTTTTAATATGTTAAAATTCAAAATGGCAAAGTAACTTTTAACCATATCTTCAGGCCTCTAACTTTCTCACGTTCCTCTCAAATTTGAATGTTAAGTGTCAAATCTTAAAGTGTCACAAACAACTCCAAGTAATTTTTGGAGTAGGTTCCAACTTATAACTTTATTTTCATGAAACAGAACAAAAAATGGAGGCTTATACATTGTGTTAATTGTTCAAGGTCACAGAAGCAGCTGGTGGCTGAATTAGCACTGAAATCCTGGCTTCTTCACCCCTAGTGTTCTGTTAATAACACCTACCTAATGAGTTGAAAACCAAGCATTATTGAACCTAGGCTTCAGGGAACATTCTGTTTTACCAAAGTCAAGAGAAACAAAGGCCCCCACACAAGGACAGCATATGTGCTATACTCAGACTACCCCTAAGTTATTCTTTTTTTCAACCTGTAAAAACATAAGCCTCTTTTGGAAAAGAAATTTGTAACCAGTTGGAGGCAAGAAAATAAACTGTTTCCCTAACAACGTTATCTGCTGATGTTCTGTTTTTAAAAGATCAGAAGAAGTCTAACTTTTTTGGGAGTTCTTATTTTCCACATGAACAACACTGAGGATGTCAGCAGAGAAGTGCAAAGCTTTACAGAGCTCGGTTACATACAGCCAGCACAAGTTCCAAATTCAATCTAGGGAGTACTCTGAAGACTAATGTTTTTGATTTTCCACCCACCACATACTCAATAGACATATAAGCCACTCCTCTTTTCCTTACCATTCTCCTATTACAACTACTTGTTAGTATAAATATGGCAGGAGGAAAGTTTTAAAGCAAAGAATTAACAAAAACTGGTAAAGAAACAATAAATAAAGACTTGGGTTTTAATGCCTAGATATTAGGCATAAGCTAGATTCTGTCATAAATTCTAGCACCACTCCCCGTTTCTCAAGTAATACATAATGCTTTGTTCATCAATAGTGTTACAGATTTTTTAAAAGTCTTTTTCTTCCCCATACTCCAAAAACCTTTGGATATGGGTTAAGCAAAGCAAAACTGCCTACAGAATTCAAAGTGGCTACTCTTTTGTTTGAGGTAGTACTGACCTGTACTGAACTGATATAAGTTTTCAAAGACAGATAACAATGATAATGGGGATGATGATATGACAGCTACATACATATTAATATTTAAATGGTTTAAGAGATTGCTGTATGTAGTCTTCTTGTCTACAACATCATTCTATGACTTCTATTGGTGCTGAATTTAAACTTCATCTAGTACACGCCAAATTCTTACCTGTTTTATACTGAGTTTGTGATTATATACAAAAGTAAGTATATTTCACTCGCACTGGAAGAAAAACTCTACATTTCCAATTCTTGAACTCATTATAAAATAATTTAAAATTTTCCAGGAATGTAGAATAAAAGGTTTTAAAAGGGCAAGTTGTTATTGGTATGATTTATGAATATCATAAAACTAAATCTGTTTTTCCTAATATGTATTGTTCCATCTACTCTCTATAAATTTTTTATAAATTAACAACTGTGTTTTGAGATCTTAGTATTTTATTCTGCACCAAACAAGAGAAAATAACTTTTAAAGAATAACTTTATATCTACTGAAACAGTAATTCTTTTTATTATCTGTCATAGGTATTTGTAGTAGAAACCACCAATAGAAAACTCAGCATAACATGTGAAATAAACTCTAAGAGCAACAGTCACTGAGCACTAATTAATTCCACCATACAGTTATCTGTGCACCAAACCTGATGATCAAACACCAGTTTCGGTCCTCCATCAGCAGCAGTATCCTCACTGAGTAACATCCATGTGTTTGTGTCAATGTCATAACGATAGAAATCACTTTTCAGAGATTTGCTGTTCCTCACAGAGGAATCCAAATAACGCCCCAGTGTGTAGATTTGCCTTCGTTGAATGTCAATGCACATTTTATGACATGATCTAGCACTAGGACCATTCTGTGGAGAGCAAAAAAAAGAATGAAAAGAAAAAAATTCAAAGAATAAATAACAGAAGACAAAATTAAATGCCGTATTTTGTTTACTTTCACGAAAAGGTTTGCTCAGAATCTTATATCAAGTCCAACTAATATATATGTCCAATACTAGGCTTAAATCTCTAGGGGAAAATAAAAGAAGCAGTAGGAGACACAAATCTTACTTAGAAAAGCTTAAACTCTACCAGGAAAGATGAGATGAACTATTCTCTATTCTATGGCACTCTGTTTATAACACTTATATGGCTTTTACTATATACTCCATTACATTTTAGTCATTTGTGTATAGACCTTAATTCTTTTGTACATGTCAATCTACTTAAAGACACATTTGGTTTTTCAAAATATTTTTGTACGCTTCATCAGAATCTAGCATAAAACAGGCACTCCTAGAATATTTAGATTTCATAATTGGTAGGAACCTTAATAAAAGTGTAGTTTAATGATCTCCTTTTAAAGATGAGGAGATAAGCTCAAAGAGGAATGATATCACCCTGAAAGCTAGTAAGCTAGTGACAGAAGCAGAATGAGATTCCAAGTCTTGACTTCTTCATCCAGCCTTTACATTATATAAAATTGACTCTCCTGACAATAAATGACTCAGCTGCATTAAACAACTAGGGAACAAAATGAAGAACAATATATTATCAATAAAAATTAATTAGTTGAGATCACTTGTATCACAGGACAGAATAAAAGGTAAAAAAAGAAAACAAACAACAAAAAACTGTAGTATAAGGCCCAAAAAAGGAGTTCATGAAAAAATAAAAAAAAGGAACTTCAATTGGGTAGGACTGGATTATCTGAAAGAGGGAAAAGAAAAGAGAACTAATATTTGTTAAATATCTACTAAATTCTGTCTATATTATTACTATGTATGTGTGTATATATTTCATTTATCCTTGTAACAACTCCATAAAGAAATAATACCACCATTTCACAAAGTCTAAGTAATCTGTCTATAGTCACAAAACTAAGATAGAGAATCTAAGCCCCAGTGTAACCAAGCCAAACACTGTGTTCTTTCCACTCTTCCAGATTGTTTTCTCCCGAAGATAAGAGAAACAAAAGCAAAAATACACTAAATACAACGTGTGGGGTTATGACTGAGATAAAGAATTCCTGCCACAGAAATAACAGAGTTGAAGTATAAGGTAGAAATAGAAAGCCTGTGAATGACTGACAGAGGAGAACTGAATGTAATCTTGCAAGCATTAAAAAATTATTATAGGTTTCTAGAGAAGGATATAAAATAAAAAAGCAGTATTATAGGAAGAGTAATCCAGCATTATTTAGATTAAATGAAGGAATAAAAATATTAGACAGGAAGAACAGTTTGACATTAGTGTTATTAATCCAGATATTAAGTTGATTTAAATCTGCAATTTAGTGTTCACACTAATTACTATTTTAAAAATTATTTTTAGAGATTTTTGTGAAGGGAAATCTTCAGCAGATAAGGTAGAAATGTTACTTAAGAAAGAATTTCCGCTCCAGCGGCCATCTTGCGTCCCTGTGTGTGCGCTCCTAACCTCAGCTGGTCTGCCCGAGAACCCCTAAGTGCCAACCCTAGTCCCCTACACGGCCCCATTTCCATTGCAACAAGATGAAAGAAACTATCATGAACCAGGAGAAACCTCGCCAAACTGCAGGCACAAATGCACAGTGGTGGGAAAGGAACTGCTTGCAGAAAGAAGGTGGTTCACAGAACAGCCACAGCAAACGACAAAAAACTTCAGTTCTCCTTAAAGAAGTTACGGGTAAACAATATCTCTGGTATTGAAGAAGTGAATATGTTCACAAACCAAGGGACAGTGATCCACTTTAACAACCCTAAAGTTCAGGCATCTCTGGCAGCAAACATTTTCACCATTACAGGCCATGCTGAGACAAAGCAGCTGACAGAAATGCTACCCAGCACCTTAAACCACCTTCGTGCAGACAGGCCGACCAGTTTAAGGAGACTGGCTGAAGCTCTGCCCAAATAACCTGCGGATGGAAAAGCACCACTTGCCACTGGAGAGGATGACGATGATGAAGTTCCAGATCTTGTGGAGAATTTTGATGAGGCTTCCAAGAATGAAGCAAACTGAACTGAGTTAACTTCTGAAGAAGAAAAATCTTGAAGAAGTTACTGGGAGCTGCTATTTTATATGACTGCTTTTTAAAATTTTGTTTATGGATCTGATAAAATCTAGATCTCTAATATTTTTAAGCCCAAGCCTCTGGACACTGTGGCTCTTTCCGGTTTTTGCTTATATACAATTCATTCTTTGCAGCTAATTAAGCTGAAGAAGCCTGGGAATAAAGTTTAAAAAAGGTTAATAAAGTTCTTTACTTAGTAAAAAAAAAAAAAAAAGAAAGAAAGAAAGAAAGAATTTCCTCTGTAATTAAATAATCTGAAAAACAAGTATCAGGTAAGATATAATGTATCGATGCCATATTTCCTAGAGTGTAAAATCTGAAGTTTTAATAGGAGAATAACAGAATTCCTTGCTTCAGCTTAATTAGCACAAGTGCTATTAAAATGATGAGCAAATTACTCATCAAATTACAAATTAACTAAGGAGAAAAAAGGGAATAAAGATAAGACTAGAAACCAAGAGACTACAGAACAGACAAAAAAAATAGAGAAAATTAATAAAGTTTTTTTTGAAACATTCATAGAATTATAAACCACTAGCAAGACTAATTTTTTTTAAAGGGAGAAAATACAAATTGCCAGTATCAGAAATGAAAGCAATACTATCAATAGAAATTAAAAACAAAATAAGGAACTATCATTGAAAAACATAGTAAAATTTGACCATGTAGATAAAATGCACATATTCCTTGGAAAAAATATAACTTATTAAAATTGACACAAGATGAAAGAGAAAATCTGAAAACTTGGATTCATAATTTTAAATCTTTCCACAAAGAGAAGGCCAGCCACAGATGCCTACACTCGTAAATTTATCAAATACTTAAGGAAAAAAATAGTATGAATTTTACACAAAATTTTTCAGAAAACAGAGGAAGAAAAAGACCTCCTTTTTTTAAACTTGTATTCTATTCATTCCTAACTTACATATTTTACGAGGACAACATAACACTGAAACCAAATAACAATATTACAAAGGAGGAAGAGCAGAAGTGACATACGGGTAGCTAGTATACCTCATGAATACAGAAATAAAACTAATCTTTAACAAGATATCAAATAGAATACAGCAATATATAAGAATAATATTTCATAACTACAAGGGTTTTATTTCACAAATGCAAAGTCAATTTTACATTTGAAAAATCAATCAAGGTAATTTTCCACATTGAAAGAGTAAAGGGGGAATTCCCTGGTGGTCCAGTAGTTAGGACTCTGTGCTTTCACTGCCGGGGCCTGGGTTCAATCCCTGGTCAGGGAACTAAGATCCTGCAAGCCGTGTGGCATGGCCAAAAAAAAAAAGTAAAAGAATAAAGGGGAAAAATACACAATCTTACCAATATATATATTGTAGAACAAGCACTTGATAAACCCAACAAATATGCATCAGGAAGAACTCACAGCAAACGAGGAATAGAAATGAACTTCCTCAATCTGATAAAGAATGTATGAAAATCCTAAATCTAATTTTCCCTTTAATGGTGAAATACAGAATGCTTTCCTGCTAAGACATGAAACAAAATAAGGATGTCTATTCTCATCTCTTCTATTTAACACTGTACTGGAAGTCCAAATCAGTGCAATAAGGCATTAAAAAATAAAATTAAAAGTTATGACAGAAAAAGAGAGTGGAAAGAAAGAAGTTAAAATTGTCTCTATTCAGAGATGACAGGACTATTTGTTTAAAACATCCTAAGAAATCAACATATAACAGAAGAGAAACCTTTAGAAATAATAAATGGACTTAGAAAAGTGACATGATACAAACAAATTGAAAATTAAAAATGTTTAAGTTTCATTTACAGTAGCATGGAAAAACAAAATACACTGGGATCCATTTAATAAAAATAAAAAGGACCTCTAATCTGCAAACTCCGAGTGCTGGGAGGTAATGAATAAGACTGAAATAAATGGAAATTTAACCCTGTTCATGGATTAGAAGGCTCAGTATCATTAAGACATCAATTATCTCCAAATTGATTTATAGACTGAATACATTTCCAATCATAAGTCCAACAGTTTTAGAAACTGACAATATGATTCTAAAATTTATATGAAGATGTAAAGGACCTAGAAGAGTCAAAATAATTTTTAAAAAGAAGAACGAAAGTGTCTTACATTACTTGACCTGAAGGAGTGTCATACTGGAATATGAATAGACCAAAAGATCATGGAGCAGATTAGAGTGTCCAAAGAGAGACATATACTTATATGCTCAATTGATTTTTGTTTTGTTTTGTTTTTGCGGTACGTGGGCCTCTCACTGTTGTGGCCTCTCCCATTGCAGAGCACAGGCTCCGGACGCGCAGGCTCAGTGGCCATGGCTCACGGGCCCAGCCGCTCTGCGGCATGTGGGATCTTCCCGAACCGGGGCACGAACTCGCGTCCCCTGCGTCGGCAGGCGTACTCTTAACCACGGTGCCACCAGGGAAGCCCTCAATTGATTTTTGAGAAAGGTGCCAAAGCAGTTCAACAGGGAAAGAAGACAGGGAACGACCAGAACTCTCATAAATTTCTGGAAGGAATATAAAATAGTACAACCACTTTGGGAAAAGCTTTAACAGTTTCATCAATGGATGCTAGAAGGGCAAAAGTTTGATGAGTAACAGAATATTTTCATAGTCTCAAAATGTCTCCTCACAAATTACTTATTAATATGGAGTGGGAAATCTGGTGAGCACCCTTCTTAACCAAGTGATCAAAGCTAACATCGGACAAACTGACATGATGTGCCTGTCTCCTGACAGGACATACTTAGGAGGACCCGATGTCCTCCACATGGCATTCCTGCTAAAAATGCTTAACCTATATCCAATCCTGGGGAAACATCAGACAGATCAAATTGAAGGATAGTCTACAAAACAATTGCCCTGTATTCTTCAAAAATGCCAAGGTCAAGAAAGACAAAGAGAAGTCAAGGAACTGTTCCAGACTAAAGGACACTAAAGAAACATGACACTGAAATGTACTGCATGATCATGAATTGAGTCCTGGGTCAGGGATAGAGGTTGGGGGTAACAGTAAGATACCTATAAAGGACATTATTAAGGCATTATTTGGCTAACTGTTTATATGTGAAAAGGGAATGTGGATTAAAGCAGCAGTTCTCAGTGCAGTCTGGGGTCTTCAGGGATTCTACAAAGTCAAAGTTATTTTCATAACAATACTAAGATTAAAAAATGTGTCTTTTCACTCTTACTCTTATAAGTGTATGTGATATTTTCCAGAGGCTACATGACTTTTGATATAACAACAGACTGAATGCAGAAGCAGATATGAATCTGGCTGCCTTCTATTAAGTCACAATTAAAGAGATTTAGAAAACTATAAAACAGTGCTACTTGATATATGATGGTTGTCTCAAGGAAAAGCATTTTATGCAATTGTTTGAGCTGCAAGCTGACGTAGCTGCTTTTTCCAGGAAACATGATATTTACTCAAAAGAAAACTAACAATCCAAGTACGGTTATTCAGACATTTTCTGAAAAATAAATGAAGTAAGTATGTTATCCTTGAAGAAAAACAACTGCCAATAATAAAATGCACATTTTTAAGCAAATTTAGAATTTTAGAAAACTTCTGACACTGCGATCTTGACACCTTCCCAACACTTAAAAGAATTTTCTAATGAGAGTGATCATATGTGGTTTGGGGGATACTGTATAATAATATGTCAACATTTGAAGACCTGCATAACTCAGGGAACCAATATTTTTCAGGTGACCAACACACTGAGCAAAAAAACAAGCATGGGTAAAAGATCCATTCAAAGAGCAACACAGATCAGTGGATTTTAATGTAACAGAATTACAAAACATTAGCTGATATGGTTTCAGAGACTACAGTGCAATTATTTTTAAGAAGCAAACAACTTGTCAATTTGGGGTATAAGATCAAAAAAGTACATGTGCTATTATATAAAAAGGCTACTATTAAAATAATAGTTTCCTTTCCAAGAATGTATCCATGTGAGGTCCAATCTTCTTCATATATCTCACATAAAACAACATGTTGCAAAAGATTAAATGCAAAAGCACATAAGAGAATCTAGCTGTCTTCCACTAAGCTAGATATTAAAGAGATTTATAAAAATGCAAAATTAAAAATACAATTTGTCTTGAACTGATAAAAACTTACATGCATATCTACATGAACATTTAAAATAATTATTCTAAAAACTGAGCCATTCTATTATCTTTCAATTTACTACATGAGCTATTAGATACATTATTTAGTCTAAGTAAATTAAAGTGAATTAAATTAATTTTGGTTTTTCTGTGTGATTCGATATTTTTATAGATTATACTCCATTTAAAGTGAGTATCAAATAATGGTTGTATTTCCCTGTGCTGTACAATATATCCTTGTTGCTTAATTATTTTATACATAGTAATTTTGCTTTTTAATTGAATATCATACTTTTAAAACATATGCACTGGGGTATCATCAAACAATAAAACTTGTACTTACTGGTGTAAAAAACAAAATGAAACTGTTCAATTTTGGAAGGAATGAGCATTTTGCTGGAGCCATATATCCTCATTCACTTCACTGCTGGATCAACAGAAGATTTTTAGGTGTTTAAATGAAGAAAGTAGTAATAAATTATAATAAATCTGAATTCCAGTACTGGATCACCACTTTACTTATCTCTATGGACTTCAAAATAACAGAAAAAAAGTATTCTCATCAAAATAATTTCTGTATGTTCCCAGTACTAGTTTTAAATAATCATTAATTGCATTCTAAATATAACTTAGAATATTACATTAACATTACTTTTGAGGACCCCTGTAATCCATCGCCCTTTCCTGCCAAAACAGCCACTCTCCTGAATTTTGTATTTGTCATTCCTTTGCTTTTCTCCAGCATTAATTTTTTATTTAACTTATCTGAACTATTTACTCACTAAAGAGTAAGCATATGATCCACGCCTTAAGGAATTCAGAGTCTCCATAGGGAAACAGAAATGTAAACCAATCATTATAGTAACCCATTCAAGGAATGTAAGGGGTTAAGTGTTCACACCTAAGGAAGCTTCTAATTCTGGTTAGGGAAGTCAAGAAAGGCTTCACAGAGGAACTGAAGTCTGAACTGTGTTTTAAAGAGTAAGTAGGCATATACTACATAAAAGCTGGGTGCACGGGAGGAGCAGCCTCTGTTAATTCCAAACTGGGAAAACACTATTACAAAGAACACAGGTGAGAACGTTGAATAATTCTAGCAACTATAAGTATGGCTAGCACATAAAGTCAAAAAATGAGGCTAGAAAAGTAGATGGGGACCAAATTATGATGAGAAATTTGAAGTTTTTACTCTAAGCAAAAGGAACTAAGGTAGATAAACTTCATTATTGTTGTTGCTGTTATTACTCACACTTCCCTGTATCTATGCCCTTGGATAGTGCTGCCCATCACCCAATAACTGTGGATTTGGTCACATGACTTCTTTGGGGAAAATGGGACAATAATATATCTAATTGAGAGCTCATGTCTACTTCATCCTCCTTGCAGCCCTGCCCCTACACGAGAACAAGACTCATGCTAGCCAACAGGAAGATGAGTGGCTATGTAGAACAGAGCCAAGTAGTCTCGGAAGCTAATCTAGACTAGCTGACAGTCAGCTGACTCCCAGCACATGAGTGAGCCCAACCAATCTACAGACTTGTGAACAAAATAAATGCTTATTACTATATGCCACTAAAGTTTTGTGGGTGCTTGTAATGTAATATATGGAATGCAGTAGATAACAGAAACAGGGACTGAAGCTAACCATAGGGTTTAAGCAGAGGTGTCACATGGCCAAATGTTTTTTTTTTTTAAAGACTGTGCTAATGAATGGACAATAGACCTGGAGATCAACAATGGAAGCAAAAACGTTTAAGAAAGAAACCACAAAGCTGGAATTAGTGCCAAAAGGAATAGAGAGGAAGAAACATCTGAAACGCAATACTGAGTGCTAGAACCGGTGGAACTTTAGGCCCTAATTAGATACCCTCAATGAAGAAGAGGGAGGATTTCAGGATGAACTGTAGGCTTCTTGCAAGAATAATTACAAATACAACTAACTAAGATTTAAAATAATTTAAGAGAAATCAGATATGTATTCTTTTAAGATCTGTCTTTATTTTTGTTGAGGATAAAAATAATCATTTCAGAAAATGGTACTTTAATATTGAAAAGGCAAAGGCCATTTTCATAGGGATAATAAATAGAAATCAGAATTTTAAGATCTCTTTAAAAAGATAAAAACTACCCAAATGATTAACAAAGGAACACACCAAGTAAACAAGAATCTAATTTCCTAAGATTAAAGACATAGCACCAGATTTTAAAAAAATGGCCGTTCTAGATTAAAATCAGTGGTTTTGAATTAGGTCTTTTCCTCCCCTTTTCATTTGCTGCTACTACTGTTTTGTTTTAGTTTATTTTTCACCTTGTAATCTGAAATTGCTTAGAGGGAAAAGTACAATAAAAAATTCTATAATGATTTAAAAAATAATATATGAATATGTGCTTTATATCAGGGTATAATTAATTATGCACTTACATAATTCAAAAAATTAAATAAAAGAATGCCGTAAATCCAAGACATCCTATTCACTATGGAAAAGCTTTATGTATATATGTATCAATAGACAGACTCACACATGAATACATACATACAAGTTTAGTTAAAATATACATCATTTGTGAAAACTGATAAGATAGTCAAATAGTGAGGGGCCAAAATAGTAAGATAGTGAGGAACCAAAAGCACATTTTTCCAGAGGAAATAAAAATAAGATAAATGTTCAAAATAAGAGTAGAGGTGACAAGAACATAAGAAAAATAATAGTTACACAGTTACATTTTAACTAAAGTGGTTAAAAACTAAATTACATTAGATACCCATTTCTATTTATCTCTATAAAATAGATTTGTTCATGTACCAATAGTTGAAGAACCAGGTATAGAAGCTGGAATGCAAGAATACTTAAACCAAACTTGTCACCACAAATTCTTCTGCTATCACTGCTGATAGACATTTACAAAGAATACAAATCATTCAGAAAAAGAAGTGTACGACCACACCCCTATCGTAATACAGATGGATGAAAAGTCTGAGAACTTGCCTCTTTCTCAGTGTCTCTAGAGATACATGTCCACTGGTTCTCTTTCACACTGTACGCCCAGAAGTCAGCAAGATCTTGTGTTCCATCCCAGCCACCAAACAAATAAACAGTCTCTGTGAAAATTAGAAAAATATGTGCAAAAAAAATAAACTTAAGAACAAAATTTAAGTATAGGCACCCAGATAAAGCCATTGCTTCTAAGATCATTTAAGAAGGTACATCTAAGTAAACTTAAAAATGAGATTTTTAAACTGGTTAACATTCCAAAATAAATACTAGTACTTCCTAAATATAGACATACGGAAGGGCTGCTGCAGAACCACTATCTTGAGAGATTTATGAATACAAAGATAACTAGGAGGCATCCCCTAAGATTCAGATTCCATAGGTCCTCAGTGGGTAAAAAGAGTCAGTACTCTTAAAGTGTCCAGGGGGAATCCTGATGTGCAGCCAGTTTAGGAGTTTCTATGTCAGGCCACAAAAAATTTACATTTACCAGCTTAACAAAGCAGCTTCAGATAGTTAAAAAAAAAAAGGGGGGGGGGGGCTTCCCTGGTGGCACAGTGGTTGAGAGTCCGCCTGCCGATGCAGGGGACACGGGTTCGTGCCCCGGTCTGGGAAGATCCCACATGCTGCGGAGCGGCTAGGCCCATGAGCCTGCGTGTCCAGAGCCTGTGCTCCGCAGCGGGAGAGGCCACAACAATGAGAGGCCCGCATACCGCAAAAAAAAAAAAAAAAAAAAGGGAAAAGAAAAAAAAGAAATCTCGAAGAAATATACAGTGCAAAAAAATATATAATATAAAGCTATCTAGCTACTTCTGAAAAAACTTCACATTAAAACTGTTTTCTATTACAATACAAAAAACAATGGTTAAAACTAGCTGTGAGTTAAAGTTAGATATCTTAAGAATAAAGTGATGCATAGCCTTGATATTCCCACGGAAACTGGGGGAAATTTTTCCAAATATATTATGGTGGATTTAACTCCTCAGAAATCAACTTTTAAGTCATTCCAGGTACCTTGAGAATTTGGTTTCTTCTAATTCTGAAATGTCTATTATACCTATGGACTTTATCATGTGATAAAACATTTGCTCCGTGACCAGTGAAAATTTTTACCTTTCTTTATAAAATAGTAGTGCCTTTCCTTTCTTCAAATATTTCTTCCCTTTGTAAATATCTTATGTCTACTTGTTATAATGCCTACCATTTTTTTAAGTTAAATATAATACATTACATGAAAACTATAAAGCCATCTACTCTCTGACATGCCCTAGGCCAATATATGCGGAGACTGTCATCTAAATTACATCCCATCATGAAGGGTTGAAATGCACCTGGAAATATTGTAACACTACTTAAGAAAATTCTTGCCATTCATAGAGATGTCTTATAAGAGATTTTTGTCATATTTTCATATAATTTCAAACTCTAAGTGAATTTTCTAAGTGAAAGAACCTAGGGGAAATTAAAACAATGCTTCTGGATAAGAACAGACCACTGGAACAGTTCTAGTGCTAACTGGGTAATCAGGTATAGGTCACTTAACTTGCCTGGGTCCTGATTTTTTCATTTACAAACTCTCAGTGTGGTGGTAAAGTTCTTCATATATAAGTTACATGAAAACATTCTGAAGGGTGTCAAGCATGAACAGCATTTCTACCTTTAAAACATGCACATATACACAAAATACTTTGTAGTTACTAAGTACCACTGATGCAATTAAAACAGTATTATTGTATGTTTCCGTGTCTAACCCAGTACCTAGAACACTTTTGGCTCTATATAAATGTGAAATAATGGAAACTATTAGAAAACTGCCATCTCTCAGAAGTATAAAACAATCCATTATCATTAGTTAAGTAACATTCTGTTTCCCAAATGGCACACAGTAATGCCCAGATACTGAGAATTCTACAGGAAAAAAATTAAAGAATTTTCATCTGACTTAAAAATTATTTGCCAAGGCCTCACTATAAATGCAATTAACCCCATTAAATTCTGAAGCCTGGAGAGGGAGGGGGTATATAACTAAAATAGCAATAGCAATTGACCTTTTGTTTTACAGTGTTTCTGGGCACCCTTTGGATAAGGTTACCCTGGTTCACTAACTTTAATAACCCTTCCTCTTGGGATCTGGGTTCTCAATGTTCTTTCTAAAAAGCAGGTCTCTTTGTACGCATAAATTCTCACAGCAAAGAAAACCCACATTTCCACAACAGCCTCATTGATAGCTGAGCAAAATAAAATCTGGCACAGAGCAAGCATCCCAATGGAATTAATCCAAGATGTCATTCTTGTTCGTGAATGCTCTGTGGTCCCAGTTAAAGTTTAATAGTAAAACTGAATGAATCAGGTGGTAACAGGACCTTTTGACATACCTGAATGAAATGTGTTAAGAAAATTTTAATCATTTAATCATTTAAGTTAAATCATTCAGGAATGAAATATTATCCAAACACCAGCGAAAATATTATTTAATGCATAAAGGATATCAAAAACTTTTAAAGATTATAGAAATAATCAGACAAAACTGTAGTGAGAAGAAAGTAGAAAAAAGAAAATGCTATTATTTGCAACATGGCAGTAGCTTGGTTTACGATGTCCACTCTCATGCTTATAGGTTATATAACAATTCAGGCACATCCCTAGGGCAGTATAATCCTCCTCATGCAGCAGCCCTTTCTCTGTATTTTTTCTTAAAGGAGCACAGGCTACAGAGGCTATTTCTCTCAGACTCACTGAAATGTTCACTCAACATTTTTTGAGTACTAATCTGAATTGGCAAGGCACTTTAGAGAATAAAAATAAAGAAGACATCATCCCTACCCTCAAGGAGCTTACAATTTAGTGAAGAATATAAAACAAGTACATTAATCACCACAATGTAATGTAGACTAAGTGTCGTAAGAAAGGTGAAAAAGCACCACGGGGGTTCAAAAAAGGGAAGAGAATATACCAGATTGAGGGGACTCAGGAAGATTTCATGGTGACAGTGGTATCTGACCTATGCATCAGAAAGTGGCTTTGCTGGTATAATGAAGGAAAGAGAAGAGGACTTTTCAAGCAGGGTAAAAAGTAAAACAAGGGTACAGAGACAGAAAAACACACAAAAAAGTGTTTTATAAGACACAGAATCTAAAGTCAGGCAGATCTTGGATGGAACTGCAGCTCTATCACCACAGCTGTGTGACCAACACCAAATTCCTTAACCACTGGTTTCCTCAGCTCTAAAATGGCACAGAGTACCTATCTCCTAAGGCTACCATGAGAATTAAATAATGCATGCACAGTGGTGAAAACTGTGTGGTGAATAAATGCACTGTTCATTTTAAAAGAACAAAAAAAAAGTAGTGGAGTGGAGGTAAGTTAAAAAGACAGGTAGTGGCCACATAATGAAATGGGTTAAATGACAATATAAAGGTTTTGAACTCGACTCCACAGACAGTATAGTATTAAATAGCAACAGAAGATTTTAAGCAGAGATGTGACATGGTCAGATCTGAACTTGCAGCATATAGGACTTACTGAAAAGGAGGAGCCAGGGAAACAGAAAGATCGGAAATAAAGTGACCAATAATAGCCTGTGTTCAAGATATCAAACCAATTTCATTCTCAGAGACTAAATGAATCAATCACCAATCAATCAATCAGTTATTGCTCAGGCCACAAAAGCTAAAATGCAACCAGTCTTTTTTACAGGTTTTTTCGTATCAGTACTAAATAACCCCTACAACTACTTACTACCAATAGTACTAATCTATAAATCTTATATACGCTAAGAAAAAGGTAGAAATGTTAACACAGCAGTATCTTCACACCATTTTGCACAAAGAAGCAGGCTTTTTATTTTATAAGCCCAACTGCAATATCTATCCTCCTCCTCTGATCCTTAGGGGTAAGTCAGATTATGCTGATTGCATAATCCTCCACAAGATGGCACACTATTTTCGTAATTAAATCCATCTTTCCACTTTGAAATAGTATAGAATGCATATACTATGCACTGACATAACATGGGCCCAACCTTAGATAAAATTCAAGTGTCAAAAAGAAGAGGTAGGTGGAGGGTTACTAGGCTTGTAAAAGAGGTTAGCTTAATTCCTAGTTTAATGTAGACACTAAGAGAAAAACAAATGAAATTAAAAAAAAAACTTTTAAGAAACACAAATTTATATTCAAAATAAAAATGAACCCTGTCAGGACATTTAGTTTAAGAGTTTAATCCTTCTGAAAGTGTAGTTAATAGGACATTAGATTGACATTAGAATTTTTGAAGGGAAGAATAAGTTAGAAGGGGAAAGATATTTTATATGCTCTTTAACCTTACTTTCTTTAGCCATTCCCTTGAACTCTCAAAACCCAGCAGATTATCAACTGGATTCATCTGTCTCTTTTTAAAAAGAGCTATATTTCTTTCTTTTTTTTTTTAATTGGTGAATTTTTGTGTAGCCTTTTTTTTAGTTAATTTATTTATTTTTGGCTGCGTTGGGTCTTTGTTGCTGCGCGCGAGCTTTCTCTAGTTGTCCTGAGCGGGGACTACTCTTCCTTGCAGCGCACGTGCTTCTCATCGCCGTGGCTTCTCTTGTTGCGGAGCACGGGCTCTAGGCGTGAGGCACGCAGGCTCAGTAGTTGTGGCTCATGGGCTCTAGAGCGCAGGCTCAGTAGTTGTAGCACACGAGCTTAGTTGCTCCGTGGCATGTGCGATCTTCCTGGACCAGGGCTCGAACCTGTGTCCCCTGTATTGGCAGGCGTATTCTTAACTACTGTGCCACCAGGGAAGTCCCGAGAGCTATATTTCTTACATAGGCTATGATTACAAAACTAGAGACTGATCTTTTGGGTGAATTCAACATATGGTTGTAATTTCCCTGCTAAAAGGTTGTATTTTCTGCCTATGACAATATACTTTGTATTAGGGCTATATTTTAGAATTCCTTTCTGATAACAGTATGAAAGAAAAAAATTCGTGTCATACGTAGCTACAGAAATACAGCCATATGAATATATTTGTATTTAAAAACTAAAACCCATGTTTACCTACTTTCTTCAATAGCTTCTTTAAAGAATATCAAGGAAAACCATTATGTGGCATTAAAAAAAAATGAAAGCACATTACATATAATTGGTACAGTCAGAGAGGTTCAGATTTCCACAGAACGGTTCTTTCAAGTGACAAGCAACTTCTTTTATAGATACCAAACACTGGGATTTTGCCTAAATCTTACTACCTATTCTGCTTGAGAGAGAGAAAAAGGCTGGTACCGTAGGTTCTTAAAATTCAATGAGAGTTGAACAAAGAATTGCCTGGTACCATGGATATTTTAAGTTTTCATCTGGACAGACTTCCACACTGAAGCAAAACAGACATGCCTTTTTCTCTATTTGCCTTATTTTACCCAGAGTTGAAACCCAATTCAGAGTTGAATAACCTAAGTAGAGAAATGCCAGGTATAGGAATAAATCAATAAATCAATAAAATTGACATACACTCCCAAGTAGGACAAAATACTACATTCCTTCTCTACTACATTCAATACAATACTACATTCTTCTCTGGTAAGAATAATAGAATTCACTTAGGATAGAAGAAAGCTTTGAAAAATCAGAGTAAAATTTATGCCACCATGTACTTTTTAAAATGGTGAGTCTATCCTTAAAACTGTAGCAAAATGAAAAAAATATCTACAGACTGAAAAAGGAAAAGAAAATTCAGGGACTATTAATTTTTAATATTTAAGAAAACAAGATAAACGAAACACTGGGAAGCAATAATTGCTTCGAAATATAAGTCACTTTAAAAGAAGCTGAAATGAGCTCTATGAAGTTTCAGTCTAGTGAAATACCTGGCACATTGGAAGCACTCAATAAATGTTAGCAATTATTAGGTCAGCTATTGTTCCTCACTCTTTATATCTGCAATAGCTTTTAATAAGGATGTAAAGGAATCAACTATGTTTTTCAATTTCACTTTATGGTATTTTATAAGTGAAGTGATATGCTTTATTAGTATTTATGTATTTAAAATTTGCTGAGGTCTCAGGACTTAGCCCTCACAATCTACTGTATTTTCTGTTTTCACCTATCATACCTGAGATTTTCACTGTATCTTCCGCATTAGAAAACTAAGAACCACTATAGTAACAGCAGCAAAAACATGGGCTTTGGAGCCAGACAGTCCTACAGATCTGTGTTCAAATCCCAGCTCCACAGCCCTGGACACAGCACGACCTATTCTGTAAAATGAAGGTATCTACCTTTTCAGTTGTAAATGAAACGTATGAACATATAAAAGTGCTAATCGCAACCTCTACATGTAGTAAGTATTTAATAAATACTATTACTCCTCAGGTTAAAAATAAAAAGTTTTAGTCTAGTGAAGATGTTCTTAACTCGATGATCTGAATTCATGGATTCTCTTCCAGAAAAATGTACATACAAAGAAAATTTTGTATATAACTTCAACAGATTAAGAACCCTTGCTTAGGAAACCTTCAAATTGCATATTTAAAATAAGGACTGGGCTTCTCTAAACTGTATTTCACTACTTAGGCACCAACCTTATAAAGACAGAACTTCTAGTTTCTTCAAATTCTACTTGGGGAAAGTCACTCTACTACTAAATTAACCTAATCCTTAACGAAAAAGTTCTTAAAATGAATTTTAATATTTTTTCCTAAAAATCTAAAAGTGTATTTTTCCTTTCCTTTGTAAAACATCAATAAGGGCAATATATACAAAAGATGAAACAATTATACCAAAATACTATTGGTTAGTTAGAACGTGGAATTATGAGTGAGATATTTTTTTCCCTCAACACAGCACTGCTTTTCATGTTGTTTTAAATTGCTTTTCAAAAATTTTTAAATTGTTTAAAAATATTTCCACTGTGAGATTCTGTCAAAAAAACAAACACAAAAGAAAGATCTCTAAATTTACATCAAATTCTCTCAGCAGAACTAATCAGTATATATTTGTAGATTAATATGTTGCATATAAAAATACATATTATATAAATAATATATATTGATACTTACATATAAGACATTATTTCATTTAACTCTCACAGCAACTTAATTTATTATTCCTGTTTTTATTGTCATTATAACTCATTCAAGATCAAACAAAAAGTCGGTGGTAAAGTCAGGATTGAAATCCAGATATGTCTCTCTCTCTCTCTCTCTCTCTCTCTCACACACACACTTCTTTCCCACACACTCAACCTCCAACCACTATATTTAATTGTTATATCAGTAAGTCTGGACTAGAAAAGGTTCTTTCAGAGACTTAACAAGAAATACAACTTTGAAGATAATTAAAATCAACCTGATGATAGCAGTTATAAGACTCTGGTACATAAATGATAAAATAAAAGTATATGAAACCACCTTGGTAAATTATGCTATTAATAATTTTGCAATAGAAGTACAATTTCTAGAGGAAAAAATTCCAAAGATATCCCAGATTCTGCTCCTACACCCAAATTAAATTCAGAAAGCACCGTTACCCTAAAAAAATGCAAAGTCTACATAACCTTTAATTTTTCTACCTAGATTCCAAGGTAATAAGAACTACAGCTTTAAGGAAATATAGTCTATATACTAGAAAAGAACAAACAGAATCACCAGAAAATTTAAATATATTAGAGTATAACCAATAACATAAATTCACCTCAGAAAAATATTAGCATTTACAACAAATGACATCATGACACAATCCAGTCATCAAGGTTTAAAGCAATATCAGAGTGTAGTTTCCAAGTAAATATTTTTCTTTCAACTCGAAGGAAAATGGATTTTAAAATTTTGATTCAGTTCAACAAATATTCAGTACACACTTACTCCATACCAGGCTTTGCGGCCATAAAAATAAATAATGCAAGATTCTTGTTTTTCCCCTGTCAATAAGATATTGGGGATGGGAGGTAGAAAGGAGAAAGCTGAATAGAGAGGAATGGGATACATAACACCTACACAAGCAACTCTAAAACAATTTGGAAATCATTATAGTAAAAATAATAGTATGAACAAAGTGCTATGTAAATACAGAAAGGGAAATGATTATTCTGCCTGGACCTGTCTTCCTGAACCCCAAACAATATATCTAACCGCTTACTTGACGTATCTATATACTTGAATGTCTAACTGGCATCTCAACCTGTCTAAAAACAAGTTGCTGAACAACCCAACATATTTAATCCACTTGTTTTACCCATCTTAGGGAAAGGCTATACTATTTTCCCAACTACTCAGGTCAAAACCTTGAGTCATTCATTACTCGTTTCACTCACACTTCATATCCAATCCATCAGTAAATCCTGTCAGCTGTATGTGACATCTTCAAAATACATCCCAAATCTGACCAATTCTCAACACTGTGATCATCACTCTAGTAAAAGCCAATGCTATCATCACTTCTCTGGTAAGGAACTGCCTCGTTAAAGGTCGCTCTGCTTCTGCCCTTCACCTAATTTGTTTTTTGTTAAAATGCAAAATCAGTAACATTTCTCAAAACCCAACAATATTTTCCTTTAATCATCTCACTATGAGTAAAGGTTAAAGTTCTTACAAAAGAGCTCAACACAACTGCCCCTCACTACCTCTCTGACTTTATCACCTTTACTCTCTTCCTCACCCACCTTATATCTAGCAACAAATAATCTGGGGAAAAAACAAGAGTAGAGGAAAGGTGGGCAAGAGTTTACTTTGGAAACACTATTATTTCAACAATGAATACCACTTACACAGAGCAAGGAATTTCATTTGAAATTTTATATGAATACCAGCAGTATTTACTTACCATGTAATGTCAAAACTTAATAGAAATATTTAACCCTTTAAAAAATATATAGGTAATGAATCTTCCCAATAAACTCCACAAAGGCAGACAAAAATATTACATACCATTTCAAGAGTATCATGAGCCTCCTTAAAGCCCATTCATGAAGCCTCATCTAAGAAAACAAGGAAATACTAAAAAGGATAGAGCATGGTGATAGCAAGGAATATAGACAGCAACAGTTAACTGAAACAAGAGTCGGAATGCCAGGGTATGGCAGTGACTAGACTTTTGAATGGCATTTTTAAAATTCCTTTTGTTTTCTCTTGATATATCAGATTCCTGGATTACCCACCCTCACAACCAGACACGTGTTTAAACTTAACCTAAACCACTGTTCTAGAGTCTTATGAAAGTTCAAAGCTTTTTCTGACTTGGTTGACTCCTAGGGCATCTTTCCTTACATTTCTCTCCGCTTCCAGACACCTGAATCCTCAGAAGCTGCATTTCTCCTCTATCTCAATCTGGATCCCAACCCTAATTGCATCACCAGTTCATTTATATATATTTATAAAGAATTCCATACCAATATGTTTTACACACCATCCCTATAACCCATACTCCCTATTACTCATATAAAGGATCATCTGAATGTGGTTAAACCCCTTCAACTTCACCGTTCACACAGTACTGTTTCCACACTATAAGTGGTAATGGTAACATATTGACCATCAAGCTCACTTGAGTTATGGACAACTTTATATTAACTATCATGATTATTTAGTTTTACCAGACTTTAAATTTTTGGTTCCTGTTAAAGGCTCAAAATCTCATTTAATCATCACACATGGACCTAAATAAAGCTTGACACAGCATTCAGAAAGTTTGGGGGGGGGGGTGGAAAAAAAGCACTGAAACAGACACAAAATGGCTCTAAATAAAAATTCGTCTATTGATGGCTAAGTCCCTAAATTTCCTATAGTAGAAATATTTGCTTAAAAATATATTCACAAAGTACTTTTATTACATTTTTATCAACTAGTGCTCATACAGAAGTATGGATACTGATCAATTTTTCATTGTAGACCTTTGTCAACCTATAATAAAGCCTCAGAAACTATGAGAGATTATGCCTTTAATGATTCCATCTGGAATATATCCCATGCCCATAATAAGTCATTCTTACTTATTTACAATGACTTACTTTAAGTCATTGCTTTCTTATAATTATTGTTTCTAAAGCAAACCAAGTAAATACTGAAACAACCCTTTTCCTCTCCTTGAAATATTTTTTAAAGGGAATGGGGATAAGGACCTTGAGTCCGCTGAAACCCTGCCCTTAATGCATAAAACCAAGATATTACAGAAAAATATGTGGACCTTTATCACTATATACTGTTTTTTACTTAAAGGATCTCTGACCTGAAAAGTCAGCATTTAATCGTCAATGACTCTGCTCACACAAAGTTCTGTCAGGATATTTGCTTATCATTTGAATCTTCTCATTTTCCATTCTCAAATATCATGGATTACAAAAAAAGAGAAAAACTTCCTCTTTTCTTACACATTTATTTTACCTATTTTATATAGTCCATATTCCATAATAAGCAACACAGTAAGCACTATGAAAATTCCTTCTGCTCCCTGATAAGGTGAACTTTAAATGTTAAAGTAAACCACATTACTTTTGCATTTAAGGAAAACAGCATTTTGTCTAGAAAATTAAAGTAGCTTTTCAACACTCTTTTTTAGTATTTTATTAGCAATTAAAAAAAAGAATTTAATAATATTTTCATCATGACTGAGAAAAAGAACAGCATTATAAATTCCACTGTATGTTCAAAAGAGGAGAAATGCTACTGTAGACAATCTAAACACAAATTTTCAACTTTTTTTATACCGTATTTAATTTTGGATTAAAAAAACCAATTTCTGTATAGATCTGGTTCTTTGAGAAATAAGCATGTGCGTATTTACTGAACTCTCAGGTAGTAAAAAAGATGCTTAGGACTCTACAGCTGAGTCAAGCCTATTTTTGTGGGAAGGAAGGGGTCTGGGAAGAGGGGCCAAGATAAGGAAAGCAAATTCCTATGCCTCAAAATGAACCTTTTCCAAAGAGACCCTAATAATACTCCCAAACAAACTCATAGGTTACTACACAAATTTAGCAGTTAATTGTAAATATTATAATTCCTCCTTTTACTTATAAAACATTTGTGAAAATACATTAATGCCTAGATGATTATTATCTGCATTGCAATAATCTTAGTAATTATAATGAGTCAAAAAAACCTTATTCCTGAAGCACTATTGTCAGCATAATACAATAATAGAACAGAGTTTTTATTACACTTGGAAAAAGTAAAATATTATTTGGGTGGATACTGGCATTGTATGTGGTAAAGTTTTCTAAAACCAAATAATAAAATAAAGTTATACAAAATTCTTGGTATTATTTGCTTTTCAAGACAGTAGTTTGAGACCTATTATAATTTTAGCATTAATCTCTAAATATAATGGTATTTAAGCTGTTCTAGGCTGTAGAAACCTAAGCAAAATTTTCAGTATCAAGTTGCAGAATAAAATTAAAAAGAAGACTAAAACAAATTATTTATAGGCTTGTGGACAGTGTTTAGCAATTTATGCATCTACCAACACTTAGGCTACTTACTTTTATATTCTCTCCCTCTAAAATATATCTTAATTCTCTTTTACTGCAACAATTCCCATATTACGGCATTAAAATATAAATGCACTAAAAATCCAGAAATACTCCACAGTATACTATGGAAATCAAACACATATAAAACTACACACACACACACACACACACACACACACACACACACGGCTCTAAGGGGCTGCACGTTACATTTCTTTTAGGTTATCTAATTTCATTTGTGCAGCAGCCTCCCCTCCCTGACGTGCCATTGCCTAGTTTAGGTTATTACCTGTAGATAATGGCTATTTTCTTTGCTACTTGGTTATGGCCAATGACATTTAACTTGGTAAGGAATGGAAAGAAGTACATTTATGAGTACCTGATATTTAAATGTATAATTTTTTTTAAAGAATTTGCTTTCCATTCCAAGTAGTCCTCACCTGTTTGAACATCAATAACCATCTGATGGCCTCCTCTCATTCCTGGTCGGTTATCTTCTCCATCACCTGAAGTAGAAACAATATTTTCTTTAAAGAAATACCACAGAACAACTGCATATCCAGAGTAACTTCATTCATAAGTCTGTAATGAGTAGCGAGAATAACACACACTTATTCTTTCAATATTAAGAATAAGAGGACTTGTAAGAGACATAATATGACATAACTAAGTTTATAATAATTATCTTGCTCTTTTTTTCTAATTGCTTTCAGGCTCTTAATGCAACTGGAAGCTACTTTCAACTTATTTAGGACCAATGCCATAAATCAGCAAAGACACAGGATATTCCACAAAAATGTAAAATCTCTAAACTAGTGAAGTGACAAAGTGAAGATGGAAAACAATCACAGAACTAGATCACAGGTCTATAACTCCAGGCATGGTTTATTAGTATAATGAGCAGTTTTAAAGTTCATAAAACCAGCTACTGAAAACTAAGATGCTATCAAGTTTTACATTAATGATAATTTCATCACTGTATTAATTTTGTGCCAATATTTCAAAAATCATCTCCCACATAATCTCCCAGCTATTTTATTTGAGTAGTACTGTCTGACAAAATGTAAGATTTGCTTCCCTTTGATTCTTATTTACATCACAAAGCTTAATAGGCAGGTTTAAATATAATCAGTGAAAACTTTAAACCTCTGAAGAAAAAAACTATTGTTTAACTTATATTTATCTTATTTTATATCAAATCTTTTATATATAACTTAATTTCAATGGTTCAAAAGGTTACAGGATTCTAATGCCTTACTTGATGTAAACCAGAAAACCTGAGGTTTTCTTTGTAACTCTCCCATTAATTGAAATACATTACTTTAGGTAATAACTTTCCCTGTATCAGCTTTCTCCTATGTAAAATAGGGAACATCCAATTTTTTTTTAAATTGTGTTTTTTAGGTAAAAGGCATTTTTATTTTTTATTTATGTATTTTTTGGCCACGCCATGTGGCATGCGGGATCTTAGTTCCCCAGCCAGGGATCAAACCCATGCCCCCTGCACTGGGAACCCAGAGTCTTAACCACTGGACTGCCAAGGAAGTGCCGGGAACATCCAAGTTTTTACTAATCCCACAGGGGTATTATGAAAAAGACTGAAATATCAGTTCTTGTATATTATAAATAAGATGCAAAACTGAAGCCATATTCAAGCACTAATCATTCAGAAGTTTCCTGCAAATTCTGTCTCCTTTTTAATAGCTAGGTTTAGAATTTATAGCTCATTATTGTTGAAGGTTCACCCTTTTTTTCCTTCTTCCCCCAATTAGTAAAGTCAGTATTCCCACTTTCAAGAACAGATTAAGAGGGAATTCCCTGGTGGCACAGTGGTTAAGAATCCGCCTGCCAATACAGGGGGACACAGGTTCAATCCCTGGTCTGGGAAGATCCCACATGCCGTGGAGCAACTAAGCCCGTGCGCCACAACTACTGAAGCCCGTGTGCCACAACTACTGAAGCCTGTGTGCTCTAGGGCCCGCATGCTGCAACTACTGAAGCCTGAGCGCCTAGAGCCCATGCTCTGCAACGAGAAGCTACCGCAATGAGAAGCCCGTGCACTGCAACGAAGAGTAGCCCCTGCTCACTGCAACTAGAGAAAGCCCGTGTGCTGCAATGAAGACCCAATGCAGACAAAAAAAATAAATAAATTTAAAAAATAGGGACTTCCCTTGTGGTGCAGTGGTTAAGAATCCAGCTGCCAATGCGGGCGACACGGGTTCGAGCCCTGGTCTGGGAAGATCCCACATGCCGCAGAGCAACTAAGCCCATGTGCCACAACTGCTGAGCCAGCTGCGCTCTAGAGCCCGCAAGCCACAACTACTGAGCCCACGCGCCGCAACTACTGAAGCCCGCGCACCTAGAGCCCATGCTGCACAACCAGAGAAGCCACCGCAATGAGAAGCCCGCGCACTGCAACAAAGAGGAGCCCCCACTTGCCGTAACTACAGAAAGCCCGCGCGCAGCAAGACCCAACGCAGCCAAAAATAAATAAGTAAAATAAAAATTTTAAATAAATAAATAAAGAAGACAGATATTTGATCATTAAAAAAAAGAACAGATTGTCAGTATGTTTGCCTTTTATATATTTAATCCATTAGTTTTCAAATATAATAGTCTGCTACAACATGCACTTCTGAAGAAAATTACCTCATATATGACTGATAAAGCAGGAAAATGATGCTTATATAACTCAGAAATCATGGAGGTTCATAAGCAATTTTCTCCAGTATATTAATGTTTAACACTATTTGAGGAAAGCTTTCTCACACTTAAAATGAAGGCGTTAGCAATGTATGAAGACCACAGGAGGTGGTCTTCAGCTTGAGGGTCTACAGCTCAAAGAAAGAAGCATGAGCCCCAGGGTTTAAAGCTCCAAAATCACTGTGATGCTCAATATAAATGCCTATATTTAACTGTACTAGTATTTATTTTTATTAGAATTGTTATTTTTTATTATTAGTATCTGGTTATTTGTTTTTATCATTAGTTTTTATTATTAGTATCTGATTATAAAGTTCCACAGATTTAGAATGGTATGTCCCATTTCTACTTCTCTCATAAGCCCTATTAGCTTTTGTGAGCAATTCTGCAGAACTTAAGGTTTTTCAGGGACACGTTTGGGATTACAACACAATAGCCTATAATTTTATAGTGTCTCTATAAAAGCAGTTTATGATGGTATTCTGTGTAAAAAATGCCCAACCTTCTGTTATAGCAATAAAACAAAAAGGTTTAAAAGAAAAATTTAATATAGTAAACTTCCTCTGCCATCTAGTTGAGGAACCTATGTCTTGTTTTAAACACCTGCTTTTCGTTAATAGGGTACAGTGAAACCTGAGCTACCTTCGGATACATGAAACTGGGACATTAAAGGAAAAGCACCCACAACCTAGAAGGTAGGACTTACCTTTGGTACTTTTGGGAATGATTTGACTCCATCGTGGCTTATATTCCTGTTGACTGATATACTGATTGAACAAGCCATCTGCAAATATCAAAGAAAGAGAGAATTACACCCTAACAGCTTACACTTTTTATTACAGCAAAAAAGACCAAAATGTAGAAGCCTACATTAAAGAAAATTACTAATATGTCACTAATACAATAGCACATTTTCATAAAATATGTGTCAGTTCAGTTTTTATGCTACCTCAAATATAAATAGCAAAGTATTAGTTGACACAACCATGTAAACGAATTGTTTTAGTGGCAGCTCATACTAAGCTTACTAAGTTTCCCCCATTTTTGTACTACTATACAAAAAAGCTAGAGAAGGAAATGGGAGCTCCAACAACTTTGGTCTAGGCCCTTGTATTTTCAGGAAAAAAAACAACTAATCCTTTAAAGTGAAAATACCATTTTTAGAGTTTTCTTTGAGTACAAAATTACATAGACATAAAAGCACCAGTAATAGTAATAGTATATTTATTGAATACTAAATGTTAGAATCTGTGCTATCTTACTTATCTGATTTAATTCTAAAAAACAGCCTTATGAATTGGGCATTATCATCTTCATTTTACAGATGTGGAAATGCATATTTAGAGAAATTAATGAATTTAACCCAAATCACACAGCTCTTGAGTGGTGGGGCTGGGACTCATGTTTCACTATGCTTTACTTACTTCATTAATAAATTCTAAATCTCCTTCTCAAGAGGAGTTGTTACAGTACAGTAACTAGTTGTTACACTAGGTACTACTATGGTCATGGGGACTGAACCCCCCACATATATCCATTCTACCCCAAATTATTATCAAGTCCTAATCCTGTGCCCCTCAACAAAGATTAGTTTAAGAATGGTATGAAACCCAATTCTGGCTAATGAAACATGAGGATCTCTGGTGGGGGTTGTGGGGGGGCCTTCAAGGAAATGTTTCCTTACTTTTAAATGACTCTACAGAGAAGAAGAATGTACTTTTGTTCCTCTGGAAATGTTCAGAATCTGTATGCAAATGTACATTCCTGCTATAGCCCATTTGTAGAGGTCTGATAATGAAATCAACTCTATAATGATGACAGGGCAGAGAGAGATTAAGAAACTGGTCACTGAATTGACTAACCATGAAATTTACCTTATCTCTGGACTTCTTGTTATATGATAAAATAACATTTCCTTACTTTTTAAACTAGGGTTTTCTTTGACATGAACCCAAACAGATTATAATTTATAGAGTTACCCTTACTATAAATTCTGTCATTTGACTCTGATTTCAATCTGAATAAAGGATTCCCTTTTGCTTCATTTAGTCACTGAAAGCAAATACTTTTCCAAAGAATTTATAAGTAAAACTGTCTGTTCTCTGTGACTTGTATACTTGCCAGAGACTGCGTAATTTACAAAAACCTCCCTAATCTCTTTCTTTTCTGGGTAATTATGAAACTCAGTGGTAACCACACCCTTCAGCTTTCAAGTCTTTCCAGATGGCTTTAACTGAAAACCTCTATCCCATAAACTCATCTAGTTTTTTTCTTTGCCCGTGGGACTTAAAAAAATTCTTGCAAAAAGAAAGTTCTCTCCTCTTAAATTAGCACTCACAAATTAGCATTTATGTTTTAATTGTTAAAGTAAGGGGAACAAATGGATTCACAACTTATTTTAGTGAGAGTGTTTCTATCTTATCACCTACTCCCCCATGGGCTTTTCTGACAATTCTTGCCCCATCCAGCCTACTCTGGCCAATACTGGTTTCCCATTACAAGAGCTGGAAATCTTTTCTTTTTTTCACATAAAATGTTGTGGGGCTCCTATTAATAGTAATGATAAGATGATAATAAAATATTAATCATAAATTTAGTATTATATAGAAGTAAAACACAGCAATTAAATTTTATTCCATTTTGTGAAAGGCACATAAAAGTTAAATGATCCTTTTTAAAAACCTTAAACAGAGAAGATAAAATTAATCAATATAAACAATGATTTTAAAATATTAATTCCACATAATGGCTAACTGAAGAGGAGAGAGAGAAAAAAGTAAAGATGGGAGTATATGGAGATAGGTAGAAAACTGAGGGAGATAAGAAAACTCAAGACATGAAAAATACAAAGCAAAAATAGACACAATTAGAAAAGTAATAAATTTCATACTTTTTAATAGTGCCCAACTGCCATATTACTAAAGTGTCCCATACTAGTTAGTTACACGACTTTTGATAAGTCAAGCAAGTTCCTCATCTGCAAAACTGGTGTTTAAGAGTTGGATAGGGCCTGAGGTTCCTTCCACACTGTGGCATAGTAGGGTCCCACCACTGTTAGAACCAATATATTTACTCGAACTGTGTGTGTCTGGCTGATCCCACCTATGTTCATCTTAGAAAAGTCTCCATCTCCTCTTTCTCCTTAAGTCTTCTGTGACTATTCTGAAAAAGAAATCACAATCCACTGGGGGAAATTCTTCTAAGAGCTCTTAAGGCAGTAATCACAGGAAATAATCTGATGGATGACCCCATTCCTGATCTTTAAAGTCATTCTGAACACTGCAGGTAAAATTAAATTCTCTAATTGTTTCTTCAACTAATCCTTCTATCCCCACTCTTAACTAACCTGAAAAACTTACAAATACTCTACCCATCACGAGCTTCACAGTTTCTCTTCTATCAAACACAACTGTCCTATGAAAATATTGTCAGGAATTTTCAAGTAAAAAAAGCAAACTCTCAAACATTATACCATTTTTGTAAAATCATTTTGTAAACACACATACACAGATGAAAAGAAAAAACACTGACATACATCAAAAAGTTAAAAGTGATTTTCTTTGGTTGGCAGGATTAGGATGATCGTGATTTTTGGTTTTGGTTTTTGCCTTTGTACTTTTTTGTTTTCCCAATTTTTTTTGCATTGAACTCTATTATTATCGGAAGAAAGGTCACAAAACAACTAGATATGTGGAATTCTTTTCTAAACTTTGGAAAAACTTCGTAACATATTGTTATTACCAATATAAACCATTTTCACATACTTTGTTACCCCTGAAAGGTCTCTTCTTCACAGGTCACTAGACACATTCACGTTTCTACAAGCAGTGCTTTGTACACTGACATTAGCTTGTTTTAACAAGGACAAAGAGAGCTAAATATGCACAAAGGATTTATGATCAAGCATGCAGAGGAAATTACTCCCAAAATTTAAACATTAAGTAATCCAAACTTAAAATATTAGAAATTATGATGATTTTACACTAGATACAATTAATCCTCTCTTGAATAATGACAGTTAATAGCATAACATCAGAGATGCTCAGTATATAATAAATGCTTAGAATGGAAAAAAGAGCAGGGGGTGGAGGGACTTTCCCAGCCACATGGTTGACATTTCCTTTGAGTCATCTTAATCTTACTAAGTTCCTTACATTACAACAAACTGTACATAAAACTTCTACCTCCAATAAAGCACCAATCTTGTACAGTAGTCAAGCAAACATTAAAAAAAAACTGCTTGGCGAACTTTTTGCCTCCTTCTGTCTCAAGTAAATTCCTTTTATCTTCACTAGTCTAAAGTTCACACAATTCTCTTTGATATCTCTTACTTTTCCTTGGAGACTATTAGAAAACCTGAAGAAAATTATTTCAATATAGCATTATCAAATCTGGAAGTAACTCTCTAAAAAGATCTTACCAAAGAAGAAAGAGTTGACTTTTATTGCACACTTACTGTGTGCAAGACATCACAAAGGTTAATTCATTTACTCCTTAAAATAAATCTACACAATGGTCATTATCAATTATTGCAAAGATTAGAAAATCAAGGTTCAGAGAAATTAATATCATGCCCAAAGACTCTAAACAAAAGGTATAAAACCCAATTCCAAAGTCTAAAATCTTTTCAACTCTTCATAGAATGCATGTAAATAAATATAAACACACAAATAATAGTTTTTAAATTACAATCTAAGATTACACACTATAATAACAGACAGTAAAATTTACCTATTCAACAGCACTTCAACAGACAGCAAAATTTACCTATTCAAAAGGAAGACTGGGAAACATAACTCACCATACCAGATCATTCTACTGCGATATTAAACTGATTATAATAAAAGAGGGATAAAACTAAAACAGTTGAAATATATTGTAGTTAATTATAATTTAAAGGAAAAAATGTAATCTCCCTCTTAAATAAAGATCTACTGGTAACTGTGGCTAAAGTTTACTTTTTATGTTTCGTTTCTTCTCTGGAACACTGGTTTGTCACTACTCCAGATCACTTTCTTACCTTAAGTATTCATTCATCTGGAAGTTGTTCCAGACAACAAATGGCTAGTTTGAGAAGCTAGCTGTTCTACCAAAAACCAAAATAAAAACAAAAACAAAACAAAACACCTCTTTTGGAGAAATCCTGGCTTACCATAAGACACAAAAGCTAGAAACATAAATTCCAGCCCTCTCACACCTCTCTACACTACTATTCAACTCTATTTAATTAACTTCTTGATACTTTCATTTTATAATATTAAACCATCTAATCACTCAAAATAAAAAATGACTTAAAAAACTATGTTGCACTTTGCAGAGAAACATGATAAATTAAAGATTACCCTCATTTATTCTATTACAATACATATTTTATTGCCTCTTGCCAGGGAAACTGGGTTGTCAATAAATAGTCCAGATCAGATCTGGAGCAAGTTATATTTAGTAGCTATTTTCAATGAAATAACATGCTTAAGAATCTTCTTTCACGCTCTCAAACAGAAAAGTAGTAATATAATGTTTATTAATATAATGTTTTCTTGGTGAACAGTCATTTCAAGTGCTAAAGAAACTTTATTTTTTAATAGAACAAATTAAATTTTTCAAAATCAAACAGTCATAAGCTTGAAATCCTTGAGGTGATCAATAAAAATGCTACAAACATTAAAGCAGGGTAAAGATTTTTTTAAAATACATTGCTTTCAGTTCCTTGTTTTAATGTTAAAGAACTCCCTTTCAAGACCTAAAAACAAATGAAAAGCTGACACCTCTGCAGCCAAAATAATCTCGCCATGTTCCTTATATTTCTAATTCTTGAAAGGTCGCCTTTTGTTTGGTATGCTTACTTGCATATATTCTATATGATTCAGCAAAAAATCTGAGCTTTCTATTGAAACAATGACATTCTCATCTACAAAAATATGAAAACACCTCTTAACACTGTTTTAAAAGTCTCAAAAGTAAGGCATTTAAATGTTTATGAACTATTTTAAAAAATTACTTCTGTATTTTAAGAATTCAGGCAGTTGCTAATATTTCTATATGTCTACTTTTGACAAAAATCTAAAGCAGAAAATCAGAAGTGTCTGCCAAAAGTAAAACTATCCAAAAGAACTGAAAATATGACTTAGGAGAA
This sequence comes from Tursiops truncatus, assembly GCF_011762595.2. Lineage (NCBI taxonomy): Eukaryota > Metazoa > Chordata > Mammalia > Artiodactyla > Delphinidae > Tursiops > Tursiops truncatus. The sequence continues at coordinate 84,288,563 of NC_047042.1, read as the reverse complement.
ATCACACTAAGACCCAGTTGCTAAGAATTTTCAAACTACTGAAAGGCTCCCGGTCCAATACCATCTCATTTTTCCCCTATGATTATGACTATAATAACTAAACACGTTTCATACAGTCCTAATTAGGCACAAGCTGTTCTTGTCTCTAATGGTGAAAGTACATAATTTTTTTTAAAGAAAAAAAATATATTCAAGCCTCATCCAAGATTAAAAAAGAAAACAGCACAGAATACAGTACTGCTCCCTACATTGAAACTTTTATCAAACTGATTTTTCACCAACACAGAGATTTTTTTTTAAAGAAAAAACTAAAAATTCACTTACAGGTACAGCATAAAAAAGTTTTTATAGTTCAAGAATAATAATGGCTGGGTAAAAGAGATTTTTTAAAAAAATTATGCATTTCAGCAGTTTGATTAAATTCTGAAAAGAGAAATACATGAAATATAACAATTTATGTTACAACAATAAATATTGGGGAAACTGAACCAGTAAATATTTACTTGGATGGTAAAGCATGGTGGTAAGATGAATAGATTCAAATTTTAGCTCTGCCACTTACCAGCTATGCTGTCTTAGGCAAATTACTTAATCACTGACATTTATTAAATTGAAATAACAATAATACTTACCTAGAAAGCAGGTACAAGAATTGAATTAACTCATATATAGTGTTTATTAGAGTAGATGGCATATTGGCCTTTGAATACATGAATAGTTATAATAATGAAGTAATATTTGGAACTATACTTGGCAAAAAACTAATAATTTTTTATGCACAAAATGAGAAATATGGTACAAAGGCAAATAGGAATTAAGAGAAGGAGGAGCAACTGAGGTGCAAGAATAATTTTTAAAAACTAGCTTGAAAGAGCTAGCCTTGAAGAATGAGTTTCAAGTGAATGGTGATAAAAAGGAAAAGTAATCAGGGAAGGGAATACAACATAAACAAAAGCACAAAGGCATGACCTAAATGGGAAGGAAATCCAAAAAAGAGGATATATGTATATGTATAGCCGATGTACTTTGCTGTACAGCAGAAACAAAAACAACATTTTAAAGCAACTATACTCCAATTAAAAAAACACAAAAAAGCACAAAGGCATGAATGAACAGGAATTAGGGAAAGAAGCCATCTTTCAGGAAGCAGTCTGATGAAAAACAAAAAAGAGAGATTTTGCATTAGGAGCACTGCTGAGAAGAAAGTGTCCCGAGAGAAAAGCAATACCATAAGGAAAAATCTTGCTGTTCTAGAACACAGTCTTAAGAACCTATTTAAAACAGGAAAAACTCATTTCATTCAAAGATTAATAAAACTCAAAAACAACCAACTCAGAATTCAAATAAAGATATAAAAAGGAAAAGAAAAAAAATTTTAAGTGGCAAAAGAATCTGATTCAACAGAAAAATGTAGTCATGTAATTGATGAAAATGGCCAAATACTTTTCCATGAATATAAAAGTTAAGTAAGAAACTCTCTTTATAAAAGATGAGCACAAATTAGAGATACAGTTAGAAAACAGAGATATAAATAGTTGGAAGAGATATGGTATGACAACAAAGATAAATAAAACATGAATGTCAGAGTTGAAGGAAAAGAGGAAGAAAAACAAAATGAATACATAACAGAAATGAAGACCAAAATAAGAAGGAAAGAAAACACTACTAACAATATAGTAATGGAAAAGAGAGAAAGAATTTAGAGAAGGTTGAAAAATTCAACATAAATGTGCAATTAAAATGAGAAAATAAAAGATATACATCTAACTGAAAGAAAACAAAAATACATAATAGTTAATTGACAGTGTCACCACACTGGAGTTGTCCTGTTTATAGAACTACAAAATAATCTAAAACAAAGATATGCTTAATATATTTAAATATTTAAACAGCCATAGGCAAAAAGAGAGATTGCATTCAAAAGAGCAATAGTTGAAACTGGCAACAATGGAAACTGGTTAACAGTGAAATGACATTGAAAATGTATTTGGAGAAGATAATTGTCAATCTAGAATTCTATACCCAGTGAAAATATCCTTCAAGAAAAGAGACAAATTTTCAAGCAAACAAAAACTGAGAGAATTAATCTGCATTAGAAGAAATTCTAAAGGATGTGCTTAAGGCAGAAGGAATATGATCTTAGGTATAAGATTCAAATAGTAGTGAAGAGCAAAAAAATTAGTAAATATTTGGGTAAAATTAATGGACACTGTATAAAACAAGAACAGTAATATCTTCTAGGGTCTCTGAATATGGTATCAAAATAAAGAACAACCATAGCATATGAGTTGGAAGGTAAGTAGATGGGAGTTCAAAGTCCACTAAGTCCTTGTACTGATAAATTTTGTTAAGTATGTATATTTGTGGTTATTTATGGACTCACCATAAATAAAATACAGAGTGTGTTACTTCCAAATAAAAAAATGAAAAGATTAAAAAGTTTAAAAAGGTAAGAGACAACAACCAAAAACAAGAAATAAAGGACATGACAAAATATATTAAGTAAAATGGTAGGTTTGAACCCATATATTTACCAGTAATTCAATCATGTAAATGAAATAAATGTTCAAATCAAAAGAAGGCAGAGTTTTTAAAAAACAACTAAATTTACAAGAGATACTTCTTTGAAAAAAGGATACAGAAAGCTTGAAATTAAAAGATGGAAAAGATATGTAAATATTTACCAAATGAAAGCAGACATATTAATGTAAGACAATTTATAACTTAAGGCAACAACATTAGTAGAGATAAAAACACACTTAAAGATAAAAGATTTCATTCAAAATGAAAGAATTTAAAATTTGTATGCATCTAGAAACATAGCTTCAAAATATACGAAGCAAAAACTGACAGAATTATAAGAAGAGACAATTCCATAATCATAGTAGGAAGTGTTAACACATTTTTCTTAGTAATTGAGAGAATCAGACAGAAAACATTATTGGTAAAGCAGATTTATGCAACATGATTAGCAAACTGGACCAACTGGACATATATAGAACATTGCAGTAACAACTAAAGAACTGGATTTCTGTCCAAGTGTACCTAATATGTTTATAAAAATTGAACAAAGTGGGCCATATGGTAAGTCTTATCAAATTTCAAAGAATTGGAATAGTACAAAATATGTACTCTGACCGCTATGCATTTATGCCAGAAATCAGTAATGAGGAAAAGAGCCAGAAAATCTTTATGTATTTGGAAATTAAAAACTGTATTTCTATATAACTATGACTCAAAAAAGAGCAATATCATTTCCTAATGAAATTACTGAACTGGACAAAAATGAAAACACTTCATAGCACAACTGAAAAAGAAGGAAATTTATATCCTTAAATGCATATATGGGGAAATAACAAAGTCTGAAAATTAATAAGCTAAGCATCAATCTCAATAAATTATAAAACGCATATTCATCTCAAAGAGGGAAAGAAGACAACGTTAAATAAAGAGCATAAGCCAAGGACATAAAAGTTAACATAAAGAATCAACAAACCAGAAGTTGGTTCCCTCAAAAGATCACTGAACTTGCTAAGCTTATGGTGAAGGCAATAGATTGGGGGGACTTCCCTGGTGGAGCAGTGGTTAAGAATCCGCCTGCCAATGCAGGGGGCATGGGTTCGATCCCTGGTCCTGGAAGATCCCACATGCCACGGAGCAACTAAGCGCATGTGCCACAACTACTGAGCCTGCGCTCTAGAGCCTGCGAGCCACAACTACTGAAGCCCGCATGCCCAGAGCCCGTGCTCTGCAACAAGAGAAGCCACCGCAATGAGAAGCCCGCGCACCGCAACGAAGAGTAGCCGCGCTCACCGCAACGAACACCCAACACAGCCAAGAATAAATAAATAAAATAAATTTATTTAAAAAAAAGAGAAAGTAATGGATTAGGGAGGGAGAAAGAATTCATAAATAACCAATATAAGGAATGAAAAAAAGAGACATCTCAAGAAATTCTACAAAAATTAAACAGATAATAAGGGGATATTAGGTACGGTTTCACATCCATAAGCTTGAAATTTTAGATGAAACTAAAACAAACTACTAGAAAAGTGTAATTTGTTAAAGCTCAATCAACCAATCAAACAACTCTGAATAGTCCTACGAAGTTTCAAGAAACTGAATTGGTAAGCTAAAAATATTCCTGCAAGCAAATCTCAAGCACAGATAGTTCAATGGTAAATTCAACCAAGCATTTAAGAAAGAAATAATTCACATCTTACATTTATTCAGAAAATAGGAAGAAAAGGTTAACTCCTCAACACATTATGTGAAATTAGCCTAATAATGATACTAAACCTGAACAGGAAGATATGAGAAAGAAAAGCTACAAGGTCAACCTTACTAACAAAAATAGTTGGAAGAATTCTAACACAACATTAGTCAATCTAAACCCAAAATAAATTTAAAAAATACAAAACAAAGTTAAGTATATATGAGGTTTAACATTAGAAAATCAATTACTATGATTTCATATATTAATAGGGTAGGAAAATCATATCACAAAAGGTAGAGAAAAAGTGGCAAAATCCAATATCCATTTATGACACAAACTCTTAGGAATCTTGGAATCTGATACAGAATCTCCAAAAACCCCAGATCAAAAATATATTTAACAATGAAATGTAAAAAGCATTTCTTCTGGGATCATGAACTACACAGGGTTATCCACTATAATTATGCCATGGCAATCTTTTTCTAAAGATCCTGGCAGAGATTAAACACAAGGGGGAAAAAGTTATCAGGGTTGGAAAGAAAAATGTGTCATTATGCCTAAGTACAGCTGACCCTTGAACAAGACAGGTTGGAACCGCACATGTCCACCTATATGTGGATGTTTTTTCCAATAAATATATTAGAAATTTTTTTGGAGATTTTCAACAGTTTGAAAAAACTCGCAGATGAACCACACAGCCTAGAAATGTCAAGAAAATTAAGAAAAGGTGAGGTAAGTCATGAATGCATAAAATACGTAGGTACTACTCTATCCATATTTATACAGGCATAAGGTGAGTGCTATTTAATATAAAATTAATAATGTGTTGGTTTTCCTACTGTTTTATAACTTTGCTTTCAAAGAATTACATTACTGTACAGTATGCCCCCCTCCCACCCTCTCTCAACTGGAGAAACTATCAGCCTATCATCAGAGGTAAATAGTTTTTAGAAAATATAACAATGTTTCCAATACTGTATTATAAATACGACTAAAACTGTATGCCATAAAAATTTTATAACAATTCATTCATTAGCATAAAGACTAAGCTATTGTGAAGCGATTGTATCAATTACACTAGACTACTGTAAAGCAATCATATTGCTGCTGCTTCATTACCAATGCATGAATTGTTAGACCTGTAAACAAATATGAATTTCTTTTTCCACATTAACTTTCATCTTTGATGTCTAGTGTTAGTAATACATATAATACGTACAGTGTTTTGTATCACTAAGACAATATTGACACAGGTACTGACAATTTATCTTGTAAACAGATAATGTAAACTTACGATATTAATAAACATAGTACACACTGTAAATGTTTTCTCTTCCTTATGATTTTCTTAATAACATTTTCTTTACTCTAGTTTATTTTATTGTCGGAATACAGTACATATATGTAACATATAAAATATGTGTTAATTGACTATTCATGTTATCGGTAAGGCTTCCAGTCAACAGTAGGCTACTAGTAGTTAAGTTCTGGGGGAATCAGTTACACGTGGATTTTCAACTGTGCAAGCGGTAGGACAGGGGAGGGAGAGCTGGCGCCCCTAACCCCCACGCTGTTTAAGGGTCAACTGTATTTTAAACTGAATGAAAATGAAAACAACATAGCAAAATTTGTGAGATACAACTAAAGCAGTGCTTAAGGGAAATTCTTAACACCAAATGCTTACATTAGAAAAGAAGAATCTCTAATGGCTTCAGCTTTCATATTAAGAAACTAGGAAAAGAAGAGCAAATTAAAATCAAAGTATGTGGAAAAAAGGAAATAATAAAGATACAGAAATCAATGAAATAGAGAGAAAAGATAAAACAAAGAAACCAAGAGCTGTTTTCTTAAAATAAAACTGATAGATCTCTAGCCAGACTACCAAGAAATGAAAGACAAAAATTACCAATATCAAGAACATGATATGACATAAAGGACAATAATGGAATATAAACAACTTTATGCCAGTAAATTCATCAATTTAGATGAAATGGGCATATTCCTCAAAAGACACAAACTACCAATATTCCCTCAATAAATAGCCCGATATCTATTAACAATACTAAATTTGTAGTTAAAAACCTTGCCACAAAAGTAACTCCAACAAGATTTGAGATCTCAAAAAAATTCTAAGGAGAGGGAAACAGGCCTACCATATAATTAACAACTATGGCATAAACCAAGGTATGGGAAGGGAGAGATACAGGGTGGGGTATGGGTGGGCAGGAGTGTGGGGTGGAGTAGAGAAAAAAGAAAGGAGGAGGGGAAGAGGGAAGAAGGGAGGGAGAGAGATAAAGACCTCAAGTTTAAACTTTAGGACTACTTTATTAAACTTTAAACTTTATCTCCCCCTTGTCTCACAAAAGCAAACTTTTATTTCATTAACAAATAAGATAAACACTGCAAAGGGAGGTTTTCTTTAAGTATTTTCTGTTCCTGGGTGATTACTTTTGCCTATCATCATTGGATTCTACCGTTTTTCCCTGGCATTGTCAAAGAGGAAGTAGCAATGATTGGTTCAGGCATCACCTCTAATGAAATTAAACGTAAATGTAGGGATGTTTCTAGGCAAATAGGAAGTCTATTAGAGAAATAAATACAGCCCAACACTTTCTTAAAATATAGACCATACTTGAAGAAGAGCATACTAATATACCAAATACACTAAAAGTAGCTTTTGTTTCCTCCACTGTAAGAAATTTGAAAGATGCTTCTGATTCCCTAGACTTTCTTATTTACCAGGCAGGAACTTCTTACCCTTCTCTTCTATGTTTTTAACAGAGCAGAAGCCAAAAAACTTTGCAGTGTTTACTTCCTTATTTGTCCAACAAATCATCATCAGTGCAGTCAGCAGTAAACTGAACAACCCTGGAAGGAATGTTTATTAACTAAACACTGTTCCAAGCCAGTGAGGAGTATAAAAAGTATGACTTGGCTGTTAAGTCTCAAGAATAGTTACTATCAATTTTCCTAAACTTGGTTTCTTCCTAGAGTCAGAAGGATAAGTTAAGTCTCTGCAGTAGCAGAGTTGCACATGATGTTAACAGCTTCTCGTAAATGAGTATATTGCTAAAGAGACAATTTTAAAACCTGTTTTTAGCTAACTAATTACACAAAATTGCTGGTGGTTCTGTTGTTTACTTTACCTTAACAAAATATTAAATGCCTTAAAGATTTAAAACAAAACAAAAAAACCATAAAATTACTTGTGCCTTCTTCATCCTATAGTTAAAAAATACAGAATTCATTCTCAGAAATGGCATACACACACACACACACACACACACACACACACACACACGCGCACACACACATAGTTTCATTAGTGGCATTTTGATGGTTTGGTAAGAGATTATTATATATGTTCCATTTCGGTATACTCCAAAGTATATTCTATTTCAAACGTAGTAATCATTTATTTGCAAGTATCATCATCAATTAAATAAACAGTAACAATATACAAGGCTGAGAGGCAGGTTTGTTATAACACAATGGAGCTGCAAGCAATTCATTTTGAGTTAACTTTAAATTTATAAACTCAAAGAAGGCAGTACTGGTTCTGTTTAGCTGTAAAATATAACCAATATCTGATAAATGAGTAACTAATAATAATAAATGATAGTGATAAGACTAAAATATACGAAAACAGAGCACTGAATAAGTCTATTATTCTTTATTTCTTTCCGTAAAAAGAATAGAATTTCTATACAACTTTGTATCATTCCACAAGTTTCATAATTCAGCATTAAGCTGTTTTCACTCACAATGCTTCTTACTCCAAATGTGTGGGTATTCTCCTTACACCAACCATTTCTCCAATTCTCTGACTCCAACTTGGTATCCAACCGAGAATCAATTCAATTCTGACACTATCTACCTGGAGTCAGTGTCAGATCTCACAAGTTAAAGGGCTCAGTTCCACAAGACTATTCCCACTTCAGATGCCAATCGCAAATCCCAAGCCACTGGTACTTCTGACTTACCAGCTATAAATTGGGAGTTCCTACAACCCCCACTCAGGTTCGATAATGCTAGAGTAACCACAGATTTCAGGAAAGCACTTTACTTACTATCACTGGTCTATTATAAAGAATACAAGTCTGAAACAGCCAAATGGAAGAAAGATGTAGGGCAAGGTACAGGGTGTGTGTGTGTGTGTGTGTGTGTGTGTGTGTGTGTGTGTGTGTGTGTGTGTGTGTGTGTGTGTGTGTGTGTGTGTGTGTGTGTGTGTGTGTGTGTGTGTGTGTGTGTGTGTGTGTGTGTGTGTGTGTGTGTGTGTGTGTGTGTGTGTGTGTAAGGTACAGGGGTGTGTGCGTCTGTGTGTGTGTGTGTGTCAAGCTCTAGGGCTTTTTTAGAGGTTCCATTATGTAGGCATGATTGATTAAAACATGGTTTTAGGTGACTGAACACCATCTCTGACCCTGCTCCTCTCCCCAGAGGTCAGGGGTGGGGTTGAAAGTTTCAGCCCTCTAATCACATGGTTTGATCTTTCTGGAGATCTGAAGCTATCTAGGGACTCCAGCCACCAGTCATCTCAGCATACAAAAGACACTCAACACCCCGCAGATCCCAAGGGTTTTAGGAGCTGTGTGCCAGGAAAGAGAAAAGACCAAATATTTACTTTTTATTATACCACAGCACCTACTCTGTTCTTTGTTACTATGAAAGTGTAGGTTTTTTTTAAAGGATGCTACTCTATACAGCAACAACAGAGTTCCTTATTTTAAATAACAAAACATACCAGACCTTAAATATTCAATTGGTGTCATCCTCCAAAACAATTACTTTGGGAGATTATATTATGTTCCAATATTCACATTTCTTTCAGAGCCAGAATACAGGCTACCCAAGAAAATCAGCAATTATGTAGCATCCACATCACACAGACGATGTTTCCAATACAAATCTCCTCATTCATTATTAACTGTATAATAATAAAATTTTTTGACTTATCCAAGCACTCCTCACCCTCAAATTACACTATTAAAAAAAATGACAATCTGCTACCAACAAAAATATGTAAAGGAATAGGTCACTGATACTGAAGGTAACATTAAAAGACTTTTTCTAAGTGGTTCAGTATTAATCAATGTTAGCATTTATAAGTGCATGGTTTTCCAAGATGACAACTTAAATTTAGGTATGTGAGTTCAAGTATGTTACTTTCTTATTTTTCAAGTCTCATTATTACATGATGGACCTGTCTTACATAAAATAAGTCCTTAATTCAAAGAGCTAACAACTTTACAGGGTAAAGAGATGGGGGGGAAAAAAGAAAGAAAGAAACTAAGAACTGGCATAAACCTATATTCTTTTAAAACACCTGCTTCTTGTATATACTTAAAATCACCCTAATAACCAATCTAAGTTTACATGTTTATGACATACCATTTACAGCTTTTTCAATCAATTCTTCACAAGCATCAAAATCACCCTTCAGTACCAATTTATCGTGCAGATCTGTTAACATGGGATGTTCCAGGGCAATCTTGGTTTTCTTTTGCAGTGATTCAAAGGCCTCTGTATAGTTATGTTGTCTGAAGTGTTTTAGGCAAAGGCGAATAGCTTCCTGTTCACGGTACTACTGGAACACAAGAGAAGGTATGAAAAGAAGAGATTTGGTTAGTTATTACTGTAGGAAACAATAAGTGATAATTACTAACGTAAAGTGAGCATTTACTAAGCATTAACTAAGTATACTAAGCATAACTAAGCACTGTACTAACCCTATTCATTAGTATCATTATTATATCCACTATTAAATGGCAAAACTGAAGCTTAGTCAATTGTAATAACTCACCAAAGGTCACAAAGTATATAGCAGAAAGATATTAAAGAGATGAACGTATATGATATATCAGGCATATACTTCATGAAGATAAAAGATATTAAAAGATGAAACCAGGCCTAGTTCTAGAGCCTGAACTTTCAAGAAAAGAACCAGAAAAACTATTTATCAAAGCTTACTTAAGATGGTAAAAATGATAACTTCCAAGGCTTTTACTAATCAGATAACAATGTTGGTACCGAATGCACAGAAACCATTAAATAATATACATAAATGTTTATGCTCTTTGTTCTTGGTTCTTAGTAATAAGTTATTACTTGAATGACAAATATTATCAAATGTTCATGAATTTCAAATTCACAAACAGGTTTTATGATTCAAAATCATCAGAAAGAGACTATTTAAAGTTTTATAATTTTTTTTCTAAACCTGGGCTACCTCATCGATTAAAGAGCTATAAAGTAAAAATCTCAATTAATTACAATCCCAAAAGAAATATTCAATTTACTAAATCTCCCCCAGAAAAGGATGCCAAAGAATGCCAAAAAACAAGCTCATATAAAGAATTTAAAAGAAAATTTAATTCAAGAATATGTTATTTCTATAATTTCCTAAATAAGAATTAATAAACTAAACTGATGACACAGAAGCAGTGCATAATAACCAAGCAAAAATACAATTTACTTGTAAGCCTTACTCTTTAATAGGCAGGAAAATTTACAAGACTTGAAACACTAATCACTTTATAGTCTCTGATTTTTTATTAATAAAAGGTGATCAAAACATTTTTCCTTAAACACTCTAGTTAACTAATATTTTCCTTCATCAAATAACAAAAGAATGATTCTATATCCAAACTAACTTCACATTAATAGTTTCTTATGCTTAGCCTCTGAATAAAGATTTATCCTAACTATCTGGAACCATATTAAACAATAATACCTTTTTATCATGCTGACTTTAGGAGTATGAATCACATCCACATTTTAAATTTTCTATCAGGCTGCATACAGATACACAGTAGGAGAGGATTTATGAAACAAAATTATAATGCTTTGAAAAAGGATTGAAATTCAAAGAGGGTGAAGACTTTAATTTCTAGAGGTTCACAATAAGTAGAGAGAACTTGACAAGTCAATGACTGAACAATTTTAAGTTCTCAAATATAATCTGTCCACAGTGTTGGGGAAAAAAGGTGAAATTTGCAGCTTCCTACAATATCAAGAGATTTGTGAGTATATTAAAGAAGACACATGTACACATCATAGACTAAAGAGAAAAAAAAAATTTTAAGTATCAGAAAAGCTTACTCATTATTTTTTTAAGAAGAACCAACAGAATTTAGAAGATTATAAGTATATACTAAGCACTATTATGTGTATAACACTGAAGGTGATTTTTAATGTTTAAAAATATCATCTCTACCTTGAAAGAATTTACAATATTACAGGTAATCCAAGAATATATAAAAAACATACAGAAAATACAAAAAGCCAGCATCTATTTTAAATTGAATATAACCGAATGCCAAAAATAAATCAAACAGAAAGTTCCTCAATTAAGCTGACCAGAAAAGGGCTGAAATTCTATATAAAAAAAACCTTAGGAAGAACCTATATTGCTTCCCAATCGCCTATGAGTTGACAATTCAGCCCTATCTGCAAATAAAGATATCAGGAAATAGTGATTAGACTAAAGCTTTATCATTCCCCTAACAAGAAATAGTCCTCCCCCCACAAAAACATAGCCAAAAGAGTCAAATAGATATACATCAGAAACAAAGGTGAAGCATTAAAGGTGTTCAAAAAATCAAAGACCTATTACTTAATCATTTAAATTCACATTTTTCAGGCTGCATTTATTGTATAAAATGACCTATGAATAAAATTATTAAATATCACCTTTATACTCCTTATAAGAATAAGATCATAATATTTATAGAAACTATTTGAAATTTTATTTAAAAGGAAAAGTAAATATTCCTATTTTACTCAACACAAACACAATGGAGGAATATATAATATAAGCAATCTGGAACCAAAACTACCCCACTAAAAACTATGTTTAAATGTTTCTATCAATATAGGTTAAAAACAAAATTCAGAGACAGATGGGTATAATAATGTAATAGCAGACTCTGGTGCCAGACTGAGTTGATATACTGCCCTGAGCACTTTACAACTGTGTGGCCTTAGGCAAAATACTTCACCTGTGTTTCACTTCATCACCCGTAAAATATGGATAATAACTGTACCTATTTCATAGAGTGGCAATGAGTAAATAAGTGATAAAGAAGCTTAGAACCTGGCAAAACGTAAATGCTTAATAAATGTTGATTAATCTTTATAACTATTATTACTATTCTCAATATTTTAAATTATTCTCAATTAAGAGAAGAGAGTGACACAATTCTCTCTTTATTATAGGCACTTGAAGCATGAAATCAGGATTTTAAAATACAGTCCTACCTTACTATACCAGTTGAGACAGGGTTGTACTACATCGGGATCATCAATGCCACTAAGTTCAACATACCAGATGCTAAAGTTAAAGCTGGGTCCCCACGATAAGAGTGGAACTTTGAGGAGAAAAATAAGAAAGAAAAAGAAAAAAAAATTAACATAGTTCAAATAAAACTTCAGCAAAGTAAAATCACTATTCAAACTTATTAGGATTCATTCAACAAATTTACTGAATACTTTCTATATCCCCAGCACTGCACTATTGGGTGCTGGGGCCACAGTAGCAAAAAGAAACCTATGATCCATGCCATCATGAGGTTGCTTTAATTATAAAGACACTGAAGATAAACTCAAAGTGGTCATTTATCTATCCCCCAAAAAACAGGACCAGGGTTAGATGATTTAGCAGGTGAATTTTACCAAACCACAGGAAACAAATAATTACTATATAATTTAAACTGTATCACAGCACAGAAAGAGACTGAAAGTTCAATTACTTATCAAAGTGGCATAACCTGGAAAACAAAACCAGAAGAGAAAGGTTTTAAGGACAATCTCAGCTATGAGTATATATTCAAAATTTTAAAAAATAATAAATTTTTTAAAAGGCTGAAAAAAAATTCTACCAGATTTTCACTGTAACTAAATAGAGTTCATTCCAGGAATGGAAGGTTGGTTCAACAGGAGCAACATTAATGTAATTCACTATGTTAACAAAGTAAAAGAGAAACACATCTGATTACTTCAACAGATGCTGAGAGCAAACTAATAAAATTTACTTAAAAAAAAAACACCTCAATATATAAGGAATAGAAGGCAAAAGAAAACTTTGTTACCTAGATTTTTTTTTAAGTATCAAAAACCTCAAAAAACCCCAAAAAACCAAAACCAAAACTAATGGAGAAACATTAAGTACTCACACTCAAGTCAGGAACAAGACAAAGAGGCCCAATATCTGTACTACTCAACGCTATGTGGGAGATCTTAGCTAATGCAATCAGGAAAAAAATTTGCAAATTAAGAAAAAATATTATCACTTGAAGATGGTATAGCTTATCTATCTAAAAGATTCAAGAGATTTAACTGAAAAACTTTTAAAGTTTGTATGCAGGGTAAACATGAAAATCAACCTTCCCTGTATCTAGAAAACCCAACTAGAAAATGTAATGAAAAGTCTCCTTTGTAATAGCAAAAAAAGCTTAAAATATCTTAGAATAAAGTTTAAAATATGCAAGAAAATAAAATTTTAAAACATAAAAATTTTACTTAATATGTTCCTAGATGGGAAAACTCAATTGTAAACATATTAATTCCCCTCAAATTAATTATAAATTTAATGTAGTCTCATAATCCTAATGGTATATATCCAACTTTTTTCTTGACATGTAACCAGACAAGCTGATCTGAAAAAAATCAGTAACACAAAATATCTAAAATAATACAAATAATAAGAAAATAAACATACTAAAAGATACAGTAATTGTAAGTTTGATATTAGCAAAGGAAAACGAAGTAAAATCACTGGAGCAGAAGAGTGTATCCAAAAATCTCTCAAGGATCCAGAGGAATTTAACATAGGATGAAGATAACATTTCATACCAGCAATGACAGGACAGAGTAGAGGTTTTTAACCTGTGATCCATGGGCTCCTGGGGATCCCCACAACCCTTTTAGGAGGTCCCATGTGGTCAAAACTATTTTTCATAATAAGACTAGGGCTTTATAGCCTTTTTTTTTTAAACTGTACTGACATTTGCACTCATGGTGCAAAGGCAATGCTGAATAAAACTGTTGGCATCTTGGTAGTGCCACAAAAAGTAGCATGAAAGTGTCCCAGTATTTCTTAATACAGTATGAATTGAACTGTATTCCTTACCATCACACACCTGCAGTTAAAAAACAAAAAGACAATTCATTTAAGAATGCCTCTGATGATGTGTAAGAATAAATTTTAATAAATTCCTATCATTAAGTACACATCACTTTAATATTCTGTGTGATACAATGGAAAGTACACATAAAGTACTTTTGTTGCATACCAAAGCATGAAGGCTGTCTCAAGAAAAAGAACCTGTGTAAGCTGAGTTGTGAGCTGAAATAACCACTGAAATAGCCCTTAAAAGAAAAACTGACAATCTATGATTATTTAGATTTGGGTATTTGACAGATGTTTACCTGTCATTTCAAGGATAACAAATGACAGTTTTCTTGTCAAGGATAAAATTCAAACTTTTGAGGAAAAATTAGAATTTTGGAAAATTAGTATTCACCATTGTGAACTTAGCTACTACCCAGTACTTTTCTGATGAGATTGGTGGTGATAATAACGTTGTGATTTTAAAAAAAAATATTATATAATGAAATGTTCCAACATTTGAAAGATGTGCATAACTTAGGGAATCACATTTTCTAAATGACCAATGAATGATTTTACAAAACCATGCATGGATGAGAGACTGATTCAAAGTACAAGACAGGCCAATGGATTTTAATATAACATTGACATGGTTCAGGCTGAGTAATGCAACTACCTTTAAGAAACTAACACTTGCCAATTTTTGATTAAGTATCAAAACAGAATATCCACAATATCTGATATCAGGTCTTCTTATTTCCAAGTCCACTGCTCTTTTCTAGCATATCAGACTCAGTGAAGAGCTAAGATGTACTAAGTCAGATGCTTTTCTATTCTGTCCTCTAAAGGAAGCTGTGTGAGTCAAGACAGAAGCAACAGGAACCAGTCATTAGGATATATGTAGGACTCCTGGGATGTTTAACATGGCCTTCAGTTTATATGTGCAAACAACACAAATTTCAAAAAGGTTTATACCAACGAATACTGAATTATCATCACTGTTTTGGTGTTCATTTCTTCATGTAGCAGTACCATTTAAAAAGTGTACTACTATATCACTGCAATAACCATTAAGTAATATAAAAGTCAGAATAAAACAGGATTCGAAACTCCAGGCCCCAAGAACACAGTCTATAACTGTGACCAGAGACATATAACATTAGTTAGTGATCTGAAGTCCATTCTCAAGTTCCAGGTCCAAGTTCAATAAAATTAGGAGGAAAAAAAATCTTCCTACTATATCTATTCAAGAAAGTAAAACGTTCTTTTATTAATTCCTTTGAAGCAATTGTGGGAGGGAGGTTAAGTAGGCAGTCATCTCACAAGATCATATATTAGATGAATGAAGACTATAGTTAATTTTTAACAGACTGAAGGCATATATACAGAATGAGCAGAATGATATACACCCATTTCAAATTTTACCAATGATTTTTGATGGCATTAACAACACTAATACTGCATATTAGACATACTCCATATTATATATCAGAAACCTAAATGTGAATTGGAGCTCCAAGCACACCTTCTTCGCTCCGTAATGAAAGATGCCTTTGCTCTCACCTCAAAAAAAAAGATTAGCAACTCCTAATACACATCCCAAGGCTAAGAGTTTGTATCCTAAGAATTCAACCACCAGTTTTTCCAATGGGATAATCAGACAAGGACATGATCAGGATCAGTGCCTCTCATACGTTTTCCATAAAATGGCATGCATAGAAAATGATAAGGTATTTAGTACACAAGCATACTAGGCTGCAGGATTTGGTGACTGTATGATTGGTGGGGGTCAACATCTCAACACAATTAAACATATATGTGGTACATTCAATATGCTTTGGTATTATCACTTGGGAAGCTACTGTCTAGACAGCTAAACAGCTCTTAGAAGATGCTAGTACTTTTAAGATCAGCTTCTGGAAGATCTTTAAAATTTAAGATTAACCACTCTGAAAGACTGCATCTATTCTACTTACAGATTAATAAGTACACAAAGCACTTAGCACAGTAGCTGGCACATGGTAAGTGCTCAATAAATGTTAGCTATTATTATTAGCTCTTATTACTGTATTAATTTTCTTCCTTTTTATTTTTTTATTGGAGTATAACTGCTTTACAATGTTGTGTTAGTTTCTGCTGTACAATGAATACACTGTATGTATACCTATATCCCCTCCCTCTTGCATCTCCCTCCCTGTCCCCCATCCCACCCATCTAGGTCATCACAGAGCACTGAGCTGAGCTTCCTGTGCTTTATATTTATAGCATGTTCCCACTAGCTATAATTTTAAAATGTTACCTTTCCACATGCTCTCATGAAGGCCACCATCAGGGCACCTTCCCGCCGCCCCCCCCCTACCCCCGCCCCCAGAAGACAGGGTACTCATCCAGCCAAAGCTTCTCTGAAGCTCCCACACCCATCCAGGCTGCAAAAATCCAAAAAATTCATAGAAATCCAAGTCATCCCTCTACCAAAAACCAGGACTCCTCCAGAATCCTTCCAAGAATCAGTACCTCCTTCTGCCTTCAAATCACCTTCTTATTTCCTGATATAACTGTTATCTTGGCTATGAATCAAGATATAAACCTTTCTAGTCATCTATAACCAATACTCTCATCCCATTCAACTTTATGTTTTCAGTCATCTGACCTAATCTCCAACTGAGGTTTTCCCTTCCAAACCTTTAACTTGCTCTCTTGAATCTGGCCTCCCAATCAACAACTCTCCTTCTTCACTAAATTTTCTTTTTACTTACAAACCTTACTCAAAACCAAGCTTCTTCCTAAGGCCAACTCTCAACTTCCACACTAAGCCCTATCAAAGATTTCACTCCAGCATGGGCTCTTTGGCTTTTTTGTGTGGTGAACTCCCTTTGGCTAGTCAGTGAACCCTGTGACCCAATCCCTCTCAGATTTAAATGTAAAATGAAAAATACATAAGATTATAGAGTAAGCAAACTGTATTGAAATATAGTCATAAAAATAATGAAGATAGAAAATTATGATATAGAAATATATATGCTTTTTTATTAACACATTAGATAAGAAGATCCAGTGGCAGGTCTAATAATTATCGTAATTTCAAAGTTATGATGATATTTGCCATGGTGTAATGTGATGGGAAATATTTATAACTTCTATCTGTGACAAGTCACAGGTATTGCTAATACTATGAGTTATTGCCTATATTCATAATTGAAGGAAATGCTCAGTACATTTGTTAGAGGTTAGACACCATAAAGATGTAACTTTTCCTCCATTAAGTTCACACAGCCATTGATTAATCCCTATAAATTTCTGTACAATAAACTCAAAAAGTATATATACGATGTCTCTAGTGAGGCAAGCAGTTTGCTTGTTGCTTCTGAAATCTGAGGAGTCTGAAGACAGCTGCTATCCCCTAGGATTTTACAATCTACCTGAGGAAACAAAACTTACATATATCACACAGTAAAAGAACTCAATATTCGTAAAAAGACAGACTTAAGTTTGTATACCATCTCTACGTTCTACTACCTGTAAGGTCTTGGCCTAATCATTTAATTTACCTCTAAACTTCAGTTTCCTCATCTGTAAAGTGAGTGTAATAATACCTATTTCACAGAGTGTTAGGCAGATGCTTCATAAACAATATCTATTATACTACTTTAAAGCAATACAAACACATATCCAAAAGCATACACCAAATGCTATGTCTTTGATCCATCACTTACTAGCTATGTACCCTGGGACACATCATTTGATTTCTACTCTCATTTTCCTTAACCAAAAAAGGAAAGATTTTTATCTTCCAGTATAGTGCTCAAATGAGATACCACATGTGAAAGCACTTACAAACGCAAAACAATAAAAACATGTAAGAAGTTCTAAATAATGATTGCTGAAATGACATGATGGTTCAAATTATATTTGTGTATGTACTTTTTCTATAGTACTTAAAATACTACATGTAAAAAGACATGTAATCAAGAGCTCTATGAATATAAATATATAAAAAAGAGACATTCAAAATGAAAATATTTCCTTCATAAATATGATCTTAAATTAAAATTTATAAGACTACCACTCATCCACAAACTACAAAAGAACTCAAGAAAATGTCCAATATAGCAACCTATCCTATCATTAGACAGAGAAAGTATTATCATACTCATTTTATACAAAAGGTAACTTAAGAAAGGTAAGTAAAATTTACTTAAAGGTCAGTTCAGCTATGCTGGCACTGTGGATTATCCACAACAGATCTTAAAAACCTAACCCCTGCCATGCAGTAAAAATGAAGGCTTACTTTCCTTGTTAATTTGTAAACAAACTTACTTAAATTGGGTCTAAGCCAAATTTAATGAATAAGCTATACTCTTTATACATGCAAATTATCATATTTAGATGTCAGTGCATGATTTGGAGATTATCCGCCATTGAGTTAAGCCTTGCTTCTGTTCCCCTCCATTACTATGAATAACTGAAGGCTGACTATATTTAGAAATTGTGTTGTTTAAGAATAAACTTTTTTTTTAAATAAAGCAAGATCTTTCAAACATATCATTATACAACATAAATGTGAAGTATTCAAAAACATTTTTTCTTTTAAGAAGAATTCCAACAATTTATCCCAGCCAGGTAAACAAGTATCTGTGTGAATCACCACCAAAAGAAAGCTACACATCACTTAAGTGTTTTATCGAAATTATTTTTAAAGAAAACATCAAACTAAAAAAACTAGTTTAAAAACATCAAACTATAAAAAGCCTAACACAGGCTTTAAGTTTCACATTTTCCTTATATTATTTTAAAAAAACAAAACTTATCAAGAGAATGTGGGGAAAAGGTTGAAAAGCAAAAACAATGCAGACCACTATTAATATTTTTTAACAGAAAAGTGAGAAACATGAAGTTATATAAATATTAATACCCTAAATATCAAATGAGTTAATAAGTGTCTTCAATTATTTGGAAAGCTCTAGTTAACATTTTGCCTGAATACCATAAAACTAACCCACCAGGGTCAAGTAAAAAACATCATCATGCCCTACAACTAGAAGGCTGATAGAAAGGGCTGGAAAGAGGTCCAACTTCTTGTTTTCAGGCATCTGAATGTCTAACTGATCCATAAGAGACCTCTGTTGTCCTATAAATTTTTTAAGGGAAGAAACTATTCAAAATCTTTAAACAGACTTTTATTCACAGTTCTAATGAAAAAAAAAAGCCAAAAAGAGAACATTTCATTTTGCATGACTAAGCAATTAGAGGTTGAATAAGTACTTCAAAATTATAAAATCTAAATTTACTACATGAAAATGTAAGATATTTTCGCTGCTTCTACATTTGGAATGTAAGATCATAGAATTGTTCAAGCTATGCAAGAATCTATAAGAAATGGGTGGTCTGCATACTGAGGAAAGAATTACTCATTAGCATGAAAGAAGAAACAATCAAGAATTTATCTTAAAAATCTGCTTGTTCCTAAATTCTCATAGGTAAACAGGATACAGGTTTTTTATTTACAATTAATTATAACAACAAAAACTATATTTATAAAAGAAAGTAACACACCAAACAGCCCAATGATTCTAAAAATAGTTTCCCCTCTATAAGTAATCTTTATAGATTCTTTTCGTCTAATGGAACTATTTGACTCAATGAAATGAACAGGCCAACTCTTGATAGACTGGGAAACAATGACTATGGAGCTGGTCCTTCCAAAAGAGGAATTTTCTCCCAAATCAAAACATGGGATTCTGGCCTTTATTATCATTCTTAAAGGGATATGACTCACCTTAATCTCAATTTTAACATAATATTTTCAAAGGTATGAAATATAGATGAAAACTAAAAGAGTCAAGTCCTCAACCTTCCTACCTTCTAACTAATCCATCTTATAGATAAACAAAATAATCCTAAAAACACTAGTTTTGAGGAGGCATTACACATACTTTCTTAACCAAAAACACTTGCTAAATAAACACAATAAATGCTTAGGTAGCATTTTTCAAACATTACTTTGAAACTTATTAATGGGTTATGAAATTAGTTTTATGAGTTTGACCAACATTATCACACACACAAAAAATGAAATATAAAAGAATAGAAAATAACCATAATATATGGCCTTAAGGAATACGGCAATATTTGGTTTTAGAACGATATAACTTCAGAACTGATAAACCTTCCATAAAACAATCAAGGCAATCAAATCCATATATCTCATAAAATGAGAAAGTATTTAGAAAAGGTTCTAAGAAACTTTCAAATGAGAAAGTAGAAAAGTTTCCATGTGAAATAACTGTCACTTAATTACAGATTTATAAAGTAGGGGGTCAGCCAAATAGTAAACATTTTGGGCTTTGTGGGCTAGGTGGTCTCTTGCAACTACTCAACTTTGCCATGTAGTGCAAAAGCAGACAAAGACACTATGTGAACAAGTGGCATGGCAGTGTTGCCATAAAATTTTATTTTAAAATAAAAACAGGGAACCTGCAGGATTTGGCCCACAGGCTGTAGTTTAGTTTGATGACTGATGGTATAAAGAATTTATTTCTACTCCAGAATGCTGAAAACCTTACCTATTTTAATGAATCGACAAGGAAACATCTGTTCATCAATTTTATGCTTCAAGGTAAATGTTTCTTTGTTATAATCATTCTTTAAGCCACTGTGGAAAAAAATAACGTTATCAAATCTGATTTCATAATTTAGTAAATGCACTAAAACAGAGATTAATATCATACTCTGATTTTAAGGTCAACGAATGCTCAGAATATATGACAGGGACAATGTAACGAAGTAGTTGAACATGAGAATATAGGACAAAACTTGTACATTCACATCAACTGCACTAGACTGTATTCTCTTAATTAAATGAGGGCTAATGAAAAAAT
The DNA here is from genome assembly GCF_011762595.2 of Tursiops truncatus. Classification (NCBI taxonomy): domain Eukaryota; kingdom Metazoa; phylum Chordata; class Mammalia; order Artiodactyla; family Delphinidae; genus Tursiops; species Tursiops truncatus. Next base: position 84,267,364 of record NC_047042.1, on the reverse strand, counting down.
GTTGTGTTAATTAAAGAATGTGACTACAATACATGAAAATGTGTGACAATACCTAGTGTCCCTAATGTATAACTAAATACAATATAAAATATTCAAGCAGTAAGAAGAAAATTTAAAAACAATTCATACTCATATCTTACAACTTAAACAGAGCCAAATATTAGAATCTGTCAAAGAATTAAGTTATTAAATTCTGACTAAGATGCCAATGTTCCTTTTATAGCTGAATAAATTTTCAAAGACAACCTTACTCTGTTGGTTTAATAGCATCCGCTTTATCCTACATAAAAATAAACCCGTATCACTTCTCTACTTAAACAACTTGGGCTGACTCAAGTATTTATGGGAAAGTCACTAAGTCAGGTTGCCTTATATTCTGATATACTTTCATGACTTAAATCAAACATAGTCTAGGCGTAATACATACTTACATATTGTGCTAAAGGGACACACCATGTCACAAATATATTCTAAAACTGCATGGCTTTATTTGTCCACTCCACCTTCTATCCCATTTTTCATCATCTAAAGGGCAAATTGACATTCATTCCTGGTGATCTATGTTGTCAAAACTCAAATTTACTGAGCTCCTTCCAAGAGGTAGGCACTGCAGTAGGTGCAGTCACATACTTTTACTCTGTTTAGTTTCCAATTTATACTAAACTCCCAGAATATTACTTCCAGATTAGGGCACTCAATCTTAATGTTCTGGACAGATTCTATATTTTTACATCAAGGATTACAGCAAAGATTTTTATTATAGCTGAGAAGTATATGTGAAGTCATTAACAATTCAAAAATAAGATTGAAAAATAAGAAGTAGAAAAATACCCCCAAATTTTATTCTTTCTGCTTTGGTAACAATATTAATTAGTATCTGGTGGGAAAAAGCTAACTAAAGCACAATATTAAAATAAGGCACTAGAAATAAAATAGTAGAAATACTCTTTTCTCCTTTGCAAGAAAAAACAAACCATGCAGATTTAGCTACAAAGAGACTAAACTAAGACTGCAGATTGTTTAGAAACTCTTTCCTCCCCATAATCATAACCCACCTGGACAATAGCTCTGTCATGTTTTCTTCATTCATTCCACCAAAGACTTTAAATTTCTTCAAATTGCAGACATGAGTTTTCTCATATTTTCCAAACGTGATATTCTGGACTATAGCAGGCCTTTCAAGCTTCAGAATCAAGTACTACAAAAAGGAACAACCAAATTATATCCTCCTCCATTTAAAACAAATCGGTAGACAACATGAATAGTTAAAATTTTGGCCAGTTAACTCAAGAACGTATAATGTTCATCCTACACTGGCAGATTTTTTTATTTTTATTTTTTATGCTAAAGGATAGTGTGCAACAGTCAAGCTACCATAACATCACCACTTTCTCCCAGGAAACTACATCATTCTCAACAATATAGATGAAGGAGGGAAAAAAGGACTAGTGAGATAACTTCTAATCAAGGAATGACATTCAGTAAGATATAACAGACTATGAATAATGAAATAAAACAAAATTAGAATGCAAAAGTAACAATTACATATTCTCACTGACTACACTTCAATAATAAATTCAATGTTCAAAATCAGTGGTAAAATTTTAAACCTAAAAAAAAACAGATTTACTATTCACCTCTGCCAATTTTATAAATTAAAAAACTCAGACCTACCATAGATATATCTAATATAGCTCAAGTTTTGCTATTATACACAGGATAAAATGGCGTCAGTTCATTAGGGAACACATTTTACATTACGCAGGCTGTCTTCAATAATAAAAATTAAGAAGGAAACTACTACTTGTCAAATACATCAGGAAAAAGCTATTTAGGAAACAACTCATGTTACATGTTGGAGTGGCTTCATGCTTCATAATAATGGGTAATACTCATGATAAAGGAGAACAGAATGAAGTTGGTGGTCCCACTTTGTACCATACACAAAAATTAACTCAAAATGTATCAAAAGTGATCCAAAATCGAACCAATACAATCAAACCTAAGACATAAAAGTAAGAGGTAAAACTATAAAACTCTTAAGATGAAAATAGGGGTATATCTTCATGACTCTGGATTTGGCAATGGATTCTTAGATATGACTCCAAAGTACAAGCAACAAAATATAAAATAAACTGGACTTCATCAAAATTAAAGTTTTGTGCATCAAAGGACACTATCAAGAAAGTGAAAAGACAACCTACAGAGTGGGAGAAAATACTTGCAGAAATGTATCTGATGAGGGTTTAGTACCTAGAATATATAAGGAATTTGTACAACAAGAAAAAGACAGACAACCTAATTTAAAAATGGGCAAAGGACCTCAATAGCCCTTTCTCCAAAGAAGATAAACAAATGGCCATCAGGCACATGAAACGGTGTTCAACATCATTAGTCATCAGGAAAATGCAAATCAAAACCACAATGAAATATAACTTCACACATACTAGGATGGCTATAACCAAAAAAACACAAAATAACAAGTGTTGGCAAGGATGTGAGGAAACCAGAACTCTTATACATGGTGCAGACAATGTGGAACACAGTTTGGTGGTTCCTCAAAAAGTTAAACATAGAATTACTACATGACCCAAAAGTTCTACTCCTAGTTAGTTACATAATAAAAATAAATGAAAAAGGTATTCAAACAAACACCTGTACATGAATGTTTCGAGCAGAACTATTCACAATGGCCAAAAGATATATACAACCCAAATGTCCATCAACTGATGAAAGGACAAACAAAAAGAGAGTATGTCTGCACAATGAAATATTATTTAGCCATGAAAAGGAATGCAGTACTGATACATGCTACAACACAGATAAACCTCAAAAACATGTTAAGTGAAAGAGGTCAAATGCAAAAGTCCATATATTGTTATGACTCTATTTACATAAAATATTCAAGTAAATTCATAGACGCAGAAAGCAGGTAAATTCATAGAGGCAGAAAGCAGATTACTGGTTGCCAGGAGCTGGGTTAAGGGTGAAAGGAGAAACTGCTTAATTGGTACCAGGTTTTCTTATGGGGTAATGAAATAACTAGATAGAAGTGATGGCTGTACAACATTGTGAATGTACTAAATGACACTTAATTGTACACTTTAAAATGGTTAGTTTTATGCTATGTGAATTTTACCTCAATAAAATAAAAGAATGAAGCTGGTGGTAACATAAAAGATGATATAATTAATATCTTGTGAATACTAACTCCCTTGTCTGACAAATTACTCAGATTTTTATGTGTATTATCTCGTTTTAATAGGACTAGGAGGAACAGGAGTAGTATTTTAATAACAATAATCATCCTCTTCTTCCTCATTTTAAAAATTCTGGCTTAGAAAGGCTAAATAACTTACTACAGTTATACAGCTAAAAAATGGCAGAGCTTAGATTAAAAATCAGTCAATCTGCAAAGGAGGCAAGAATATACAATGGAGAAAAAAGACAGTCTCTTCAATAAGTGGTGCTGGGAAAACTGGACGGCTATATGTAAAAGAACCTAAATTTAAGACCGGATACTGTAAAACTCCTGAAAGAAAACATAGGCAGCACACTCTTTGACATAAATCACAGCAGTATCTTTTTTGGATCAATCTCCTACAGTAATGGAAATATAAACAAAAATAAACAAATGGGACCTAATGAAACGTAAAAGCTTTGCACAGCAAAGGAAACCATAAACAAAACAAAAAGACAATCTACAGAAAGGGAAAAAGTATTTACAAACAATGAGACCAACAAGGGGTTAATTTCCAAACAGCTCATACAGCTCAACATAAAAAACCAAACAACCCAACCAAAAACTGCACAGAAGATCTAAATAGACATTTCTCCAAAGAAGACATACAGATGGCCAACAGGCACATGAAAAAATGCTCAACATCTCTAATTACTAGAGAAATGCAAATCAAAACTGCAATGAGGTATCACCTCACACTAGTCAGAATGGCCAACATCAAAAAGTCTACAAATAATAAATGCTAGAGAGGGTATGGAGAAAAAGGAATGTTGGTGGGAATGTAAATTGGTACAGCCACTACAGAGAACAGTATGTGGTTCATTACAAAAAATAAAAATAGAGTTACCATATGATCTAGAAATCCCACTCCTGGGCATACATTCGGAGAAAACTATAATTTGAAAAGATACATGCACCTCAGTGTTCACAGCAGCACTATTTACAATAGACAAGACATGGAAGCAACCTCAATGTCCATCGACAGATGAATGGATAAAGAAGATGGGGTGTGTGTGTGTGTGTGTGTGTGTGTGCGCGCGCGCGCATGCGTGTGTGTATATATATGTAATGAAATATTACACATCCATAATAAAGAACGAAATAATGCCATTTGCAGCAACATGGACAGACCTAGAGATTATCATAAAGTGAAGTAAGCCAGACAAAGACAAATAACATGTTATCCCTTATACGTGGAATCTTAAAAAAAAAAGATACAAATGAACTTATTTACAAAACAGAAATAGACCCACAGACATAGAAAACAAACTTATGGTTACCAAAGGGGAAAGGATGGGGAGGGATAAATTAGGAGTTTGGGATTAACATATACACACTACTATATATAAAATACATAAACAACAAGGACCTACTGTATAGCACAGGGAACTACACTCAATATTTTGTAATAATCTATTAAGGGAAAAGAATCTGAAAAAGAATATATATATATATATATATATATATATATATATATATATATATATATATAACTGAATCACTGTGCTCCACATCTGAAACTAACACAACACTGTAAATCAACTATAGTTCAATTAAAAAAAATTTTTTTAATCAATCTGATTTTGTCTGATACTGTTGGTTGGCTGACCCAACCTCCATTCTCAATCCAGTTCTTCCTAGCCACCTTCTGGCCAAAAATAGATACATGGTAAAATTCTGGTCAATGAGATAAGCAGAAGTTCGTTGTGGGATAAGTTTTGCTTTTTGAAACAAATGCTGCCTCTTTACTATCTGAACAGTTACAGCTGTAACAACCACTGTGCAACAATGAAGAAAAAGATTAAGAGAATCTCACAGATAGCCATCCCTGAGCCACTCAACTTTCAACAGTAACTGCCTAACTCTAGTTTCCATGTGTGTGGCAGGGAAAGAGATGGGGTGATGGCGGGAAAGAAACTCTATTTGTTTAACCCACTGTTATAGGACCTTCTATTATTTGGTGCTAAAAGCATTCCTACTGATTCACTAACCCCACAGTCAAAACTTTATTTAATGACTACACAATAACAACTGTTTAGGTTTATATGAGGTTTACATTCTAAGCAGCTATTAAGATTTCTTTACTATAGAAATTGCCATAGGAAAATTGAGATTGCTATTCTTAAGTTATTAATCCTTTTTATCCATATCAAATTAATAGGTGTGGTAATATGATTTTTGGTAACTGAGTTTCTTAAGAATACAGCTGTATATTAGAGAACAGACTACACAGCTAGGCAAGGGACTATTTACATCTCATTGTCTTTCTCATGAACTCCCACTTCCTCCCATCCCTTCCTCCTCCTTTCTCTCTTTGGTCATTCTTTAAAGTCTCAGTTTACAAGTCAGTTTTCTCTGATAACTGGTTAGTTAGATACAATGTTGTAACTAGTAAAAATGGATCTTTATACAATCTGTTGTACACCATCCATCATCCCACATCACCTCTGAATACAACCGAAAGCATTTGTCTATATAAAATTTTATTTATAACCAAATAGGATTTTGTCATTAAAAATTACATAAGTAAAATGTAAATTCTCTAACTGAAGTAAAGCACAATGATCTGACAAATACATTTTAGGTAAAATTTTTAATGTTTAATCACATTATTGATAAATTTTACAACTATTTTTCAAACTCTTGGGCATCAATGCTGAGTACTGTTACTATTAAACAGTGTTATCCCATAGTTAAAGAGGTTTCCATGACTTTTAATTTGGAGAAATAACTGCTGTAGATTTAGTAATAGAAACTGTAAAAAAAAAAAAAAGTCATTAAGAATGAACATTTTAGAAAAATTATTTTAGATCCTTTATTATCAACCTTTAAATTCTGTATATGTGAATATTAATAAATTAATTTTAAAATAAAACAATGACTCACAATCTCTTTATCAAAGCAGAGGGTAGGCTCATAGAGGATCAAAGAACTATCTATCACATGGTCCTTAATTTAGCCATAGAATTAAGGAAACAATGAAAAAAATTTAATGTTCAAAACTGTTCACAATTTCAGCCCAAAGAGATTTTTTTCACCATGAAAAACAATTTAAAAATCATTTTTAATCATATGGATGTTAACAATTTATAAGAAATAAAGATGATATAAAGGAGAAATGATGATCTATCAGCATCCATTAGATTAGATGGATCTATCAGCAAAAGTATATCCCAGGAGGTGAGTCTTAAAGGATGAGACACAGTGCATTAGTTTCCTGAGGCTGCCATAACATATTACCACAAACTTGGTGGTTTAAAACAATGGAAATTTATTCTCTCACAGTTCTGGAGGCCAGAAGTCTGAAATCAAGATGTTAGGAGGACCATGTTCCCTCCAAAGGCTCTAAGAGAGGATCCTTCTTTGTCACTACCCGTTATCCAGTGGCTCCTGGTGTTCCTTGCTTGTGGCAGCATAACTCCAATCTCTGCCTCCATCTTCACATGACCTTCTTCCTTGTGTCCCTCTGTATTTTCTCCTTTTCTGTGTCTAATAAAAACACTTGTAATTGGATTTAGGGCTCACCCTAATCCAGGATGATCTCACTCTAAGATCTTTATCTTAATCACATCTGCTAAAACCTTTATTTCAAATAAGGTTACATTCTGAGGTTGCACATATCTTTTTTGGGAGGGAGGGGCACTAATAACCTACTACACGGAGCTAGCAAGGCAAAAAGGCTTATGAAAAATGAGTTATAGAAGCTGTTAAAAGGCCAGCATGGTTGCAGCCCAATAAGCAAGGTGGAGAATGGTAATGTTGAGATTGAAGAGGTAAGCAGTTACCATATCATGCATTATAAATTATAAATGCAATGGAATCCATTAAGCACAATGGAAAGCCAAGATCTGATTAACATCACACACACACACACACACACACACACGCACACGCACACACACACAGAGTCTGCCTTGTACAGAATGGATTGGAGGGGACTGGCAGATGAGTTAGGATAGTTACAATAATTCTGACAAGAGATGACATGAAGGAGACTTGAACTAAGGTGGTGCAGAGATAGAGAGGATTAGACAGTTTTGACATATATTTTAGAGATAGAATGAATGGGGTTAAGTGATAGCTGGATATAGGGAGGGGAGAAGGAGGTATCAAGATGATGATTTAGTTTCTGACTAGAATAACAGGGTTAGTTGAAATATCATTTACTCTGATGTGAAGGACTGACAAAGAAACAGGCAGCATTAGAACAGGAAATAACACTAGAAAAGTCCAGACTGTATATCTATGTAAATCTCAGACTGTGTAATAAATCACCCAGTGTCTTAAAACAATAGTGATTTATGATTTCTCATGATTCTGTGGGTTCAATGGATAGTTCTTCCATGATATCTCCTGGACTTATATCAGCTGGTGGGACTGGACTTAGTTGGAGTAGAGAGTGGGGAAGCTGGACTTAGCTGGGATGACTGGGTCCCTCCATATAGGCTTTTATCCTCAAGGAGGCTAGATGGGCTTTCTTCAGAGCAAGTGGTCTCAGAGTTCAAGATACAGAGAACAGAAGCTACAAGGCCTTTTGAGGCCTTGCTTAGAAGTTGCAATAACAATTCCATAGAATTTTCTGTTGGTTAAAGCAAGTGACAAGGCCAGCCAAGATTTATAAGGTAGGGGAACAGACTGCACCTCTTACTGGAAGGAGCTGTAATATGTGACCATATTAAGAAATTTGGACTCTATTCTAGGAGAAGTAGAGAAACATAAAAGTGTTTTAAGATATGGGAAACAATAAAATTCAATACCCATTCAGGATTAGAAATTCTCAGAAAACTACAAATAGAAGAAAATTTTCTCAAACTGACATAGGACATCTATAAAATATCCACAGCCAGCATCATACTTAATGAAAATTATCCCTAGTACTGGGACATAAGAAAAGTTGAGGCTGGGGAGCCATAGAAGGGGAGGAAATATTTGCAAACCATGTATCTGATAAAGGACTTATACACAAAACATACAAAGGCTCTCAAAATTCAATAATAAGAAAGTAAACAAACAAATGCTAAAATGGACAAACCTTTTGAATAGACATGTCACCAAAGAACATTTAGAGAGGCAAACAAGCATATGAAAAGATGGTCAACATCAATAATCATTTTTAAAATGCAAATTAAAAACCACAAAGACTTGTTCATTAATTTTCAATGCATCTTTATTCGTAATTGCCAAAAGCTGGAAAACAATCCAGTGTCCATCAACAGATAAGTACATAAACAAACTGTGATATGTCCATATGAGAGAATTCAGTTGGGCAACAAAAATGAATGAATTATTGATGCAAACTACAACATGGATGAATCTCAAAATAATCACTTTGAGTGAAATAAGTCAGACAAAAAATACATACCATATTTCTCCACTTATATAAAACCCTAGAAAATGCAAATGAATCTACAGTGAAAGAAGCGTGGTACCTGGAGATGGGGGATGGAGGTGAGTGGAAGGGATTAAAAGAAGACATGGAAAACTTTGGTGGTAATACTCATGTTTAGTATTTCAGGAGTGGTGGTATTTTCAAGAGCGTACACATATGTTCAAACGTATCACACTGTACAGTAAAAATATAAAGTTTATTGTATGTCCATTATACTTTAATAGCTGTTTAAAAATAATAAAAGTTAGTGTTAAAGAAATGAATAAGCAAGTCACAGACTGGGAGAAAATATTCACAATACATAACTTACAAGGAACTTATACCCAGAATATATATAAACAACTTCTACAACTCAGTAATAAAAAAAGAAAACAACCCCACTTTTTTAAAGGAGTAAAAGAATTCACAAGAAAGATAAATGAACAGCCATAAGCAAATGGAAAGAAGTGCTTAATATAAAGAGTCATCAGGGAATTATAAATTAAAACCATTTTACACCACCAATAAACACTAAAATTAAAATGTGTGTCAATGCCAAATGTTGGTGAGGCTATGAAGCAACTAGCAGTCTGATAATTTCATACAAAGTAATGTACAGCTGACGCTGAACAACATGGGTTTGAACTGCACAGGTACACTTACATGCAACATTTTTGCAGTAAATACCTTGGAAAATTTTTTGGATATTTGCAACAATCTGAAAAGACCTAGAAATTTGAAAAAAACTGAAAAACAGACAATTTGGAAAAAGCCTAGAAATAACAAAAAAAATTAAGAAAAAGGTATGCAATGAATGCATAAAATATATGTAGATACTAGTCTATTTTATCATTTACTACCATAAAATATATACAAATCTATTATAAAAAGTTAACATTTATTAAAACTTACACACACAAACCCTTACAAACTGTATATGGTGCCATCTGCAGTGAGGTGAAATGTAAACAAAGTTGCAATATTAAATCATAACTGCATAAAATTAACTGCAATATATACTATACTACTGTAATAATTTCATAGCCACCTTCTGTTGCTATTGTGGTGAGCTCAAGTGTTGAGAGCAACTGCCTAAAATGCCATGTGATGCTTATCATCTCCATGTGAGCAGCTGTCTCTCCAGTAAATTGCGTATCACAATAAGAAGTGATCTTTCGCAGTTCTCACGTATTTTTCACTGTTTAGTGCGATACTGTGAACCACGAATAAAACCATGAAACCCATACAAAGCGCCACTCGTAATGCTGGAAGTGCTCCCAAGAAGCAAAGAAAAGTCATGACATTATAAGAAAAAGTTGAATTACTTAATATCTACCACAGATTGGTGTCCGCAGCTGCAGATACCCACCATTTCAAGATAAATGAATCTCAAGTAAGGCCCATTGTAATAAAAGAAAAAGAAATCCATGAAGCCATTGCTACAGCTATGCCAGAAGGCACAAAAACCTTGCAGTTTTCGTGAAATACCTTTTAATCTTATTTTGAAAATGTAGCTTTTATGTGGGTGCAGGATTGCTATAAGAAAGGCATTACCTACAGACTCTAATGATTCGAGAAAAAGCAAAGTCATTACATGACAACTTAAAGCAAAAGGAATGTGAAAGATCTAAAGCTGGAGAATTTAATGCTAGCAAAGGATGGTTTGATAATTTTACAATAGAAAAAGGTTTGGCTTAAAAAATGTCAAGGTAGGGCCTCCCTGGTGGCACAGTGGTTAAGAATCTGCCTGCCAATGCAAGGGACAAGGGTTCGAGCCCTGGCCCAGGAAGATCCCACATGCCGCGGAGCAACTAAGCCCATGAGCCACAACTACTGAGCCTGAGCTCTAGCCCGCAAGCCACAACTACTGAGCCCACGTGCCACAACTACTGAAGCCTGTGCGCCTAGAGCCAGTGCTCCGCAACGAGAAACCACGACAATGAGAAGCCCGTGCACCACAACACAGCTCGCCACAACTAGAGAAAGCCCATGCACAGCAATGAAGACCCAACACAGCCAAAAATTAATTAATTAATTTAAAAAAATGTCAAGGTATCAGGGGAATCTGTGCACCAGCCAACCTAGAGGCAGCATATGAGTTTCCAAATGCCATTAACAAAATCATTGAGGAGAAAAAATAGCTGCCTGAACAAGTTTTTAATGTGCCATATCCTGGGGAAAAAATTCCACAAAGGATATTTAAGAAAGGAAGTGAGCACCAGGATTTAAGGCAGGAAGGGATAGGCTGACTCTACTATTTTGTGTAAATGCAGTCGGGTTTATGATCGGGACTGCCCTTTTCTATAAGGTTGTAAAACAAGAAGGCCTGGGCGAAAACCCTTTTTCTGGATTGGTTCCACTGATGCTTTGTCCTTGAAGACAGGAAGCGCTTTGCCAGTAAGGGACTACCTTTTAAAGTTCTTTTGATATTGGACAATACCTCTGGCTACTCAGAACCCCATGAGTGCAATGTCAAAGGCATCAAAGTGGTCTACTTGCCCCCAAATACAATGTCTCTAACTCAACCTCTAGATTAGGGAGTCATAAGGACCTTTAAGGTTCATTACACACGGTACTCCATGGGAAGGACTGCCAACGCTATGGAAGAAAACTCTGGTAGAACATCATGGAAGTCTGGAAGGATTTCACCACTGAATATGCCATGGTTATTGTAGAAAAAGCTGTGAAAGTCATTAAGCCCAAAACAACAAATTCCTGCTGAGGAAAACTGTGTCTAGATTTGTGTATGATTTCACAGGATTTATGACAGTCAATCAAGGAAATCCTGAAAGAGATAGTTGATATGGCAAAAAAGGTAGGGGGTGAAGGGTTTCAAAACATGGATCTTGGAGAAATTCAAGAGCTAACAGACACCACACCAGAGGAATTAACAGAAGATAACTTGATGGAGATGAGTGCTTCCAAACCAGTGCCAGACGATGAGGAAGAAGACACAGAAGAAGCAGTGCCGGAAAACAAACTAACATTAGACAATCTGGCAGAAAGAAGGATTCCAATTATTCAATACTGCTTTTGACTTCTTTTACAACATGGACCTTCTATGACATGGGCACTAAAACTAAAGCAAACAGTGGAAGAAGGATTGGTACTGTATAGAAACATTTTTAGAGAAATGGAAAAGCAAAAAAGTCAGAAATTACAGTGTATTTATGTAAGGTTACACCAAGTGTGCCTGCCTCTCCTGCCTCCTCTTGGAACTCCTCTACCTCTTCCGAGGCCACTCCTGAGACAGCAAGACCAGGCCCTCATCTTCCTCCTCCTCCTCAACCTACTCAACATGAAGATAACAAGGATGAAGACCTTTATGATGACCCACTTCCACTTAATGAATAGTAAATAATCATCATGCTGTACAATTAATAAACCTCTCTGCTGTATATATGTGTGCGTCTTCATGTGAAAATTTAATAAGTGTACAGCAAAAACTATATGAAACGTTTCTGTGTCATCATCATTGCCTAAGTATTCATTGTGTAGAACACCATGTACAAGACTTGTATTGAAGTGGATAGCCTATCCTTACATAGGCATAAGGTGACTGACATTTTATACAAAATTAACAATGTTAGTTTTCTTACTGTTTGATAACTTTGTTTTCAAATGATTACATTATCATACAGTATGCTCCCCTCTCTCTAGTAATTGGAAAAACTAAGTGTCAGCCTATCATCACAGGTAAGTAGTTTTTGAGAAAATGTTAACAATGTTTCCAAAACTGTATTATGAATATGACTATAATACTGTATACCATAAAAATTTTATAACAACTCATTCATTAGTGTATAGGGTAGGGTACTGTGAAGCAACTGTATCAATTACACTAGGCTACGAGAAATCAACCATACTGCTGCTTCTTCATTATCAATGCATGAATAGCTGTACCTGTAAATAAATATGAATTTCTTTTCCACATTTTACCTTTTCATTTTTAGTGTCTAGTGTTAGTAATACATGTAACATCTACAGTGTTTTGTATCATGTGAGACGATATTGATGTAGGTACCGACACACAATTCATCTTGTACACAGACAACATACACTTACGATATTGATAAACATAGTACAGTACAGTAAATGTACTTTCTCTTCCTTATGATTTTCTTAATAACATTTTCTTTTCTCTAGCTTACTTTATCGTAAGATATAGTATATAATACATATAACGTACAAAATACGTGTTAACCGACAATATATCTTATCAATAAGCTTCGGATCAACAGTAGGCTATCGGTAATATTTGGGGGAGTCAAAAGTTACATGCAGATTTTCAACTGCATGGGGGTTGCCACCTCTTCACATTGTTAAAGGGTCAACTCCATCTCTACCTTATGATGCAGCAATTCTATCTCTAGATATTTACCCCCAAATAAGCGAAAATATGTATTATTTTTTAAATCTTATAAAAGAATGTTTATATAAGCTTTATTCATAATCACCCCAAACTGAAATATTGCAAATGTCCATAAACAGGAAAATGGATAAACAAATCTTGGCATGTCCATAGAACAGAATGGTATTCTGTAATGAAAAGATATGAAATATTGATGCACATAAGACATGGACAAGCATCCCCCCACCCCAAAATTCTGAGTATAAAAAGCCATATATAAAAGAGTATATACTCATTTCTGTTAATTTTAGAACTGGTAAAACTAATCTACAGCAAAAGAAATCCAAACAGTGGTTGCCTCTGGGTAGAGGGTGAGAGAGTTAAGGATTCACTGGTAAGGGACAGAAAGGATCTTCCTGACCCGATGAAAACATTTTTTATCTTGATAGGGGTGTAAATTATATTAGTGTGTGCATTTTTCAAAACGGATACTATACACTTAAGGTTCATGCATTTCACTATATGGAAATCATATTAAATAAAAATGTATTATTCAAAACATACAATATTCTTTTCACACACTTGGGCAAAATACCATAAAGAAGCTTCATAAATTTACTGGTATCCTGTTTCCACAGATAGAAATTACATTGAAATGCATATATTTTCTCCTTACTTTGCAAGTAACTCTTATTCCTATAATATTCTTGTTATGGTTCATCAAACAGAGAAAGAATAACGTCAGTGTACTGCAAAAGCTGTAACACACACACACATACACCCAACTGTATTAAGTAATCACTAAAGTTTTTTTTGACCTGCAAAAGCAGAATGCCTGCAGTTTGTTAAACAACTTTAACTACTCTCTCTCTAGCCCCAGAAAGCAAAGAATATTACCTAATACCATACTTTTATTTAAACTACCTTAGAAGGAACTTATAATTGTAGTAGAAGAATTATGATCTAATCTTTCTTAAAGCAATTATCAAGACATATGTAACTGCCTGTACATTTCAACCAACCCTAGGGTATTCCCCAGTCAACTTGAAAGACATATTTTCCATGGCAGTATCAGTAACTTCTATAAAACATATCTGATGTGGGAGAAGGGTGAAATTACTATCTTAAAGTATTTATAGGGTTTTCATTCACGCTACATTTACTCCCTCCCAGTACAGAGAGAGAATCCAGAATCAACAGCAATGTTTTCTCATTAGGTCTAAAAATATTTGCTCCCTACCACAATGAAAATGGCTTTCATTTTTTTCTGTTTATATAAATTATAAATATAAATTGAAAATGAGAATCAAAAGAGATAAAAGTATAAAACTGGAAAGAAATTTAAAATTACCTAAATGCCATTATCCTGACACAACCACCACCATTTTGATGACGATTCATTTGAACTCTATGCACACACTCACACAGACACATACTTTACATAAGTCGAATATCAAATATTTTGACGGGAATAACTTTTAAAAATAATTGTTTTCTCTCTTTTTCCTATCTCATCTCCTCCTCTCTTAAATAACCAATGCCAACAACCAGATGTATATCCTATCATATCTTTATCTGGGCTCACTGTATCAAATAAAAATATACACATGTACATACACATATAGTGGTGAGGGAGGGAGAGTTGTTATTCAGGTAACAACAGTAGGATCTTATTATAGATGTTTCTCTGCATCATGCTTTTCTCATTTTGTAGTGGAAATTCCTCCAAGTCAACTGGTATGAAGCCAGTTCATTTCATTTAAACGGCTGACAATATTCCATGAAAAATGTATTCAAGCATTCCCCAGTAGATGGGTTCTCTTTTTTTCTCCTGCGTCAAAATCTGACCCTCACTAACAGGGTGAAATAATAAATGTTTGTTTTTAACTGCTAAATTCTGCGGCCATTTGTTACACAGCAATTGATGACTAATACAGCACCCAAGGTCAAAAGAAATATCAACAGTTCTATTTCTTAAGTAGTTAGGTCCAAACAATAAGTATAATACTTATGCCCTGACAATTTAGTAGCCATCCAAAAAAAAATAATCAACATATATTACAAGAAAAATATTTGTATTTTTACCTACCCCACTCATAACCCAACACAAGCTCTCGAGAGAAGTGTTTAGGGTTCATTCACTCTCAAAACATGCCATACGTCCTAGCATTCATGTACACACTTATAGTTTTTTCTCATTATGGGAAAAAAAGGAGTAGCTGAGAGGCTTTGATTTTGTTTTCCACCCCTCTCTAGATAACTGCACCATTAACTTCCTTATCTGCTTACGCTGCATATACTAAACATAATTAAAATTTCTTACTGAGGGAATCAAGCACTGTGAGCATCAAACAGTATATCCGAATAACAGCGATGCCTTAGATCTGTGCAGTCTAATACACAGCTACTAGCCACCTGGGGCTATTTAATCTAAAATAATTAAAATTAAATAAAATTTAAAATTGCATTCCTTAGATGCACTAGCCTCATTTCAAGTACTCAATAGCCACCTGTGGTTAGCAGCTGCCGTATTATACAGTGCAGATTATAGAGTATTTTCATCACTGCAGAAAGTTTACTAGAAACACTATCCTAGAGGTTAATGAAATACAGAGTATTCTTGCACTAAAGACCCCCTATATGTTATACTTTTGGTTTTCTATTTGTTACTTAGATTTTTCTGTCTTCCCCCTTATGACACTTGGTCAGTTGTCAACTTGCTGTTAATGTGCCTATCTTTCACAGCTACGCCCCCCATGCACAAAGCTGCTTCCAGTTGCTGAAACCGAAAGAAACAATCAACCAAACAGAATAACATTATATCCAAAGTGGATTCTTAAGAAAAGGCCCTTAGAACCTAAAATCTCATCACAATGCTTTTGATTTTTCAGAGTCCTCTTTTCCTTTCTTTCTAATTCTCAGACCTGTTCAAGATATGGTAAATGAATTGTTAGTTACAGCATAGTTGTTCCTCACTATTCATGGGTTTTGCACTTGCAAATTCATCTACTCACTAAAATTTATTTTTAACATCAAATCAATACTCTCAGTCATTCCTGGACATGCACAGAGCAGCAAAAAATTTAAGTTGCCAGAAGCACACTCTCCCAGCTAAGGTCAAACAATGGACCCTATGCCTTCTTGTTTTAGCTCTCATACTACAAACAAGTTTCCTTTTCATGGTCTATTTAGGCACATTTAAAAATATTTCTGTGTTTTCTGTTGGTGTTTCACTGTTTAAAATGATCCCCAAGTATAGTGCTGAAGTGCTGTCTAGTGTTTCTAAATGCAAGAAGGCTGCAATGTGCCTTACAGAGAAAATATGTGTTATTGGATAAGCTTCATTCAGGCAAGAGTTATAGTGCTAATGGCTGTGAGTCCAATGCTAATGAATAAACAGTATACACAAAGTAAGGTGTCTTTAAACAGAAATGCATATAAAGCAACATTATGTATTGACTGGTTGATGAAAATCTGTAACAAGAGGCTAGCAGGAACTTAACTCTGAGTTACAGTGAAAGATCCACCAGACTGGTAAAATCTAAAAATCATCCATAGAAGTGATGGGAAGAACACAATGCACAACTACTTTCATACACTGCCAGTCAGAGTATAAATTATACATCTATTTTGTAAAAACAGTTTTGCATTACCAGATAAATGTTGAACACACATATCCTCTATGATCCAGCAATTGTAAACCAAGGTATATACCCTAAAGAAACTCTTGTATGTGTGCACCAGGAAAAAACATAGAAGAATATTCATAGCATCTTGTTCCTAAGAGCAAAAACTATAAAAAACTCAAAAGTCTATCAACTGAAAAATGGATAGATATATTTTGGCATACTTATATACTGGAACACTAAACAGTAGTGAAAACTAACAAACTATAATTATACTCGGCAACATTAATATCATAATGTTAAGCAAACAAACAAAAAGCTAGCCAAAGAAGATGTATAATGAGTGATTCAATATATATTATATTTATATAAAGCCAAAGCCAGACAAAACTTAAATCACAGGAATTTATAAACATATACATATATAATACTATGAGAATATGCTTAACAAAATATGAAATAATAATTACTGGGGTGGGATTAGAGGATAGATATAAGATGGGGCTCACAGGAAGCTTCAAAGGTTGTAGCAGTTTTCCATTTCTAAAGATGGTTGACAAGTAAACAGGTATTTGCTTTATTATTCTTTACATTTTATATATAAATGTCTGTGTATTCTTTGGATATATATTTTGCAATTAAACACTTAAAACACCAGGTGATCCAAAAAGGTTTGTAAACTAAAAAAACAACTAAAAAGGAAAAATAAGTAGAGACTAGGTTTCCAAGAATTACACTAGAATAAAAAAAAAACAAAGTAAGTTTTATTTACCCATCTTCTTTACCTATCAGAGCATTAATTTCCTCAAGGATGTGGACATAAGTGCTAATGCTGAAAGTGTAATATAACTGAAAAATGATTATTTTTTAATTCAGATGACATCGGACACCACTTGTCAAGGAAACAATTTAGCTCATGGTCCTGATGTCATCTAAATATACTAGTTTAGTAAAATAACAAACTATATTAAGCTTATTTTCCCTAAAAGGCAGCTACTGAATCACTGAGTCAAAGTTGAATTTACTAACATCTCCTTAAATATTTACAGAATGACTTGAGTTTAAGTGCAGAAGTCACAACCTCTGCTCAGATCAGTACTCTGATCAATTACTACTCAGAACACTAACAGCACCTTAACCAGTTCTTTTTAGTTAACATTTTCCTCAAAACGTAACAAGAAACTTAGTTTTGCATCATTAGTAATCCAGAAAAATCATAAATTAGATTTTAAATGTTCCAGTAGAGAGAAGTATAAAGTCTATGCTTCATCAAATTCCACACTGTATTTGCCTATGAAATAAAAATTCTTCCAAAATGTAAACAAACAAAAAAAGAGGAAATAAAAATTTACCTCTGAGACTTCCCTGGTGGTCCAGTGGTTAAGACTCTGTGCTCCCAATGCAGGGGGCCCGGGTTTGATCCCGGGTCAGGGAACTATATTCTGCATGCTGCAACTAAAAGAGCCCAAGAGCCCGCATGCCGCAACTAAGGCCTCACACAGCCAGATAAATAAATTAAAAACAAAAAAAAATTTACCTCACAATTTCAAAGACTGAATAAACTATTAATGGAATCTAGATAACTGATCAGTTAAGTGCATGCCTATTTAAAATCTGACTTCTGAATGGTATCAAGAGCTACACATAATCTTACCTGGGGAGGGTAGTTGCTCTCTGAAGACCACCGTGAAGACTGGTCATTTGGCTTATCCACTAAAATGTTCCTGAAATAAAGAAATTAAAATTATAGCAATTAATTAAAAGAATAAGTGAACAGGCATATGCAAAAAGAGAAATAATCTACCAGATGCTAAAATTATCACAAAGTTATATAATACCTGGAACTTGAATAAGAAGAGAAAATTAAACAGAATAAGAAACACAGAAAATGTCTAGTAATTTAAAAATTTTAAAATATGATAAAGGTAGCATTTTAAACAATTGAAAAAAGTACTATATACATATATGTGTGTGTGTGTGTGTGTGTGTGTGTGTGTGTGTATAGCTCTACTTCACATCAAGTGACAAAATGAACTATAGTTGTTTTTAGGAATTTAAGGTAAATAAAGTAATAAAATATCTAATAATTAATAAAATACTCTCTCCCTCTCTCTCTCTCCCCCCTCCCTCCCTCCCTCTCCCTCCCTCTCTCTCTCTCTCTCTCTATTTATATATATATATATATGTATGTATATAAAATTAATCTTTGGATCAAAAAGGTCTTTTAAGCCCAGCACCAAAAACAGAACTGTGAAAAAAGGAACTGATATAAGTAACTTTGGAAGACAGTGCTCTCACTGGAAACTGTAAAGTTAAAGACAAATAGAACCATACACAAAAACTGTATTTTACAGACTTCCCTGGTGGCGCAGTGGTTAAGAATCCGCCTGCCAATGCACGGGACATGGGTTCGAGCCCTGGTCCAGGAAGATCCCACATGCCATGGAGCAGCTAAGCCTGTGCGCCACAACCACGGAGCCCACGCTCTAGAGCCTGCATGCCACAACTACTGAGCCCACGTGCTGCAACTACTGAAGCCCGCACGCCTAGAGCCCGTGCTTCGCAACAAGGGAAGCCACCACAATGAGAAGCCCGCACACCGCAACAAAGAGTAGCCCTCACTTACCGCTACTACAGAAAAGCCCGCACACAGCAACAAAGACCCAACGCAGCCAAAATTTAATTAATTAATTAAAAAAACTGTACTTTATTTGATAAAGTTATTTCTCGGAGGGATATGGGTTAATTCTGAAACACTTTACATGTATACTGGGGTCAAACAAATAAGTAAATGAACGGTAGATGATGGGAGTCAAGCTTCTCACTTCGAGTGGGAAGCTACAGAAAAGCAAGGGCATGGAGGTTGGAATGATCCTGATGGTACTGAAATAGAGTCAGAGACATCAGTGTGAACTCATATTTAGGTTTATATAGATACAGATTCAGAAGTAATTATATGTGAATGTGCGTACATATACCCATGCACACTGACACAAATAGTATTCCTAGCTCTGTTCACTAATAGAGACTAGAAGCAGTGACACCCCCAGTAGCAGTGAGTACACCAATGCCGAATCTTGGTTTCTACATACCACAGTCCAATAGAAGGAAACAGGGATTCTTGGGGAGGTAGCTGATTCTAGGATTAGAGCAGGGAATCCAGAAGATTAGCCTAGAGCATGTTGTAGTGCTCAAAACAACAACAGCAAAAGGAAGGTGGGGGGCATGTCAAAGGGACACAGAGGAGCCAACATGAAAGAATGAATGGCCAAAGCTAAAATAAACAACAAAATAAATAACGTAGTATTGGATTAGAACCCAAAGTATAAATATCCCTGAGTCCATACTGATATAAATAACCCCAGTCTAACAATCAGAAAAACACCAGACAGATTCAAATTGAGGAACATTCAACAAAATACATGACCAGTACTCCTCAAAACTCTCAATATATTGAAAAACAAGGAAAAGACTGAAAAACTGTCACAGAGCAGAGGAGAGTAAAGAGACAAGACAACTAAAAGTAATGGTATCTTGGATGGGATCCTGGATCAGAAAGAAAACGGTGGAAAAACTAATGAAATCCAAATAAAATGTGGTATTTAGGTAATAGTAATGTATCAGTGTTGGTATCTTGGTCATGACAACTGTACCATGGTAATATAAGATGTTAGCAATAGGAGAAACTAGGTGAGGGGCATATGGGAACTTCGTACTATCTCTGCAACTTTTCTGTAAATCTAAAATCATTCTAAAATAATGTGCCTTCTCAAAGGCCCATTTATTTATCTATCTTAAAATATAGATCTATACCTGTCACAGAGAAAGTTATTCTTTTTGACTTAATAAATGTCAAAAAAATAACTTTTTTTAAAAGGCAATACTATAAGGAAAAGAATTTTCTTTACATATACATCTCACAAAGGTAAAACATTAATACATAAAATAACCTCAAACAATACTAAAAGGTAAAAACCAACTAGAAAAATATAGGCAACATAAAACACAAAAGGCTAATTAAAATATGAATGAAGAGCACTTAAACATAAATACCCCATATGAAAATAGGTAAAACCCAAACATTCGAAATCAATAACCAAAAATTAGAGATTAAGACAAATATATATATTAACCCTATAAAATTGGGCCTACACTCTCAAAACAACATGTGTTTTAATCATAATTGCAGCTGTTGGCCAGAGCTGGTAAAATGCCACTCTCATATTTTGCTGGTAGAAATGCAAATTGATACAACTTTTCAAGAGAGAATTTTAATATTATATTAAAAAATCATTTCAAATATGCATATGCTTTTAAATAAAAATGATAATGACGTCAGCCACGATGACAGTGATGATGTTTGCATCTAACATTTCTGAGCTTTTATGACATCTCAGACACTGGTCTAAGTGCTTTCCATACATAAACTATTACCGTCAAAGCACAGATTAAGAAACTGAGAGAGATAAATTAATCTGCCTAAGCATACACACCTAAGAAATAATAATTTGAACCCAAGGCAGTCTGACTCTAAAGCCAACGCTCCTAATCACCAAACTATACAGCCTCAGAATTATTCCACTTCTTGGAACTTAACCTAAAAAATAATCCAGGGGGGCTCCCCTGGTGGCGCAGTGGTTGAGAGTCCGCCTGCAGATGCAGGGGACACGGGTTTGTGCCCCGGTCCGGGAAGATCCCACATGCCGTGGAGCGGCTGGGCCCGTGAGCCATGGCCGCTGAGCCTGCACGTCCGGAGCCTCTGCTCTGCAACGGGAGAGGCCACAACAGGGAGAGGCCCGCATACCGCAAAAAAAAAAAAAAAAAAAAATAATCCAGGGGATTTAAATCATCCACATTCATCACAATACAATTTATAATAACAAACTGTGAACAACCTGTCTAACAACAGAGGATGCGTTAAAACAAATTATGAAATATCTGTTACAAAATACCATGTAATCATAATGTATTCTACAGCCTGACTTTAATATTGTTGGAAAATGTCCACTACATAGTAAGTGAAGGGAAAAGGTAGTTTATATACTGTAAATCAAGTGTTGTAAGTAATAATAATATTCATGCATGAAGAGAAAAGACAAAGAAGCTATACTAAATTGTTAATGTAGTTCTCAATGGTGAGATTTCAGTGACTTTCTTCTTTCTTTGTGCTTTTTTGTACTTTTCAAATATTCTAAAATTAACACATCTGACACATTATCAGAAAAAAAGGTGTGTTTTATTAAGAATGAATTACAAAGCAAAGATGAGAACTCTATGAAAACACTGCAGTACAGTTAAAAGCTAAAGCTAAAAAACTAGGAAAAAAATCACTCTGACATGAATGTTATAAAGCATGAAAGAAAACCTAATATATTATAACTATGATAAATTGGGACCGCAAAAATCACAAAGTATAATAAATTGGAGGAGGGGAGATCAAATGCAATGTGAGTTAATTTCATCATTTTTCATAGCTCCTAAGAATAATGTTTCTGAAATTAAGAAAAAGAGACTCAAGCATACTTAAGTTTAGAATAAAAACATACTACATATCTTACAAATTATTTGAGACAGAATATCAACAACAAAAAATAGTAAAAAGAAGGAAATAAAAGATTAAATGAAAGCAGGACACATTAAAAACAGAAAATTTTAAATAAAATGACAATATTAATACCAAGCATCTAGTACAGTCATACATATAAATGGTCTAAAATAACATAGTAAGATATCCTTTGGACTGGGTGAATAGTAGTAACATTACTATTACACGAAGGCACACACACAATAACAGTGACTCATGACAGAAAGATATATAAGGCAGACACAATCTTTGTAAAACTAGGAGGAAGTTAAAGAAAAAGTATTAACTGGGATTAAAGGGGTCAAAGGTAGAGATTTAAAAATACAATTTAAAAAAGTATGAACTGGATGAAAACAATAACTATAAAATAATAGTTCAAGCCAAGATTGTAAGTCTTAATGAATTAAACGAAAACAAAAAGCAAAACACAGTAAATATCAGAAGAAACTGATAAAAAAACAGTAGCAGGAAATTAAAGTCTCTCAGCATCTAGAAAATTAATAAACAAACAACTATATAATGTCAAAGTAGTGGTAAGGATTAATAATACTATGAAGAAAAATAAAGCAAAGTAGAAGAGAAACAGACCTGAACAATATGAGGGAGCTAGCCATGTCATAATCTGAAAATTGAGCAGATGGATCACTAAACGCAAAGTTAAGGGGGCAAACAGTTACAATATGTTATGGTCTTGTGAATTTTTTTTTTTTTCCTGTGGTACGTGGGCCTCTCACTGTTGTGGCCTCTCCCGTTGCAGAGCACAGGCTCCGGACACGCAGGCTCAGCGGCCATGTTTCACGGGCCCAGCCACTCCGCGGCATGTAGGATCTTCCCGGACCGGGGCACGAACCCATGTCCCCTGCATTGGCAGGCGGACTCTCAACCACTGCGCCACCAGGGAAGCCCGGTCTTGTGAATTTTGAAATGCCTATTAAACAGCCCATTAGAGATCCAGCAGTTGGATTATCTGAAGCTGAAATTCAAGGAAAATGCCAGAGCTGAAAAAAATATAGAGAAACATCAGTATATCAAATGCTAAAATATTTAGAGCTATGACACTGAGTGAAATGACTCAGGGGATAAAAGAGAGCTAGAAAAGAAGCTGAAGGACTGATTAAGCTCTGGGGGCCCATTATTTAGGGGGTCCAGAAGAGAAAGATCAAGCAAAGGAGACTGAGAAGGGCCAAAGGTGAAGAAGATGAAAACCTAGAAACTGTAGATGCCAACTGAAGAAAGTATTTTGAGAACAAATATGTGAAAACTATGTAAAATGCTGCTAAGAAGACAGGGTCTGGAAGGTATTCACCCTCATATGCCTAACTCGAAACTTAAATGCTGCCAAACAGAAAGTGCCTAATAAATATTTGATAGATATGAACAAATAAATAAACAGTACTAAAAGGAAAAAAAATTAAAGTGGTTCCATCAAAGCATAGAGTATATGAATCCTTATTATCTGTAATTTAAAGTTTATACTAAGATAAAAGAGAAATATGTATACTTGAAACTAATATAATATTGTGTATCAACTATACAATTAAGAAAAAAGAGAAATATGATACAGACCAGAAACAAGGTGCAGCCTAAGGGGGCTTGGAAAGATGGAAGCTTGAAGATATTCCTCATGATCTCCAGCCCAACACTAAGTCAACTACTAAGTACCTCTCTTAAGCCCAGAAGGTGACAGAGGCCAGAACCAGAACTTTAAGAATTACCACAAAAGCTTGGCCCTAAGAGGACCATGAGATCCATGGATGCCTCTTTCCCCAAGAAAAAGGCATCAACTAAACGAGCATTCCTGGGACAACTGGCTGTCTCCCTGGCCCACAAAGATCTTCAGGAGAGCTTTAGCCCTCTAGATGAGAATGTACTTGCCCTCTTAGCCGAGGACATCTAGTTGCTGAGAGGTCTCTCCTGGTGACCTACAGAGAACTAACAATATAGGATATGGTATATCAAAAGCCACAAGACAAAGACTGCCAGACTGCCCACTCTCTCTGAGGTATCAGAAGCCTCACCCAAAAAGTACACAGTACAAAAACGTTTGTATAGAAAATTGTACAAAAAGAGCCAAGAAAATTTATGAAAAAGAATAGTGAGAGCTTCCCTGGTGGCGCAGTGGTTGAGAGTCCGCCTGCCGATGCAGGGGACACGGGTTCATGCCCCAGTCCGGGAAGATCCCACATGCCGCGGAGCAGCTGGGCCCGTGAGCCATGGCCGCTGAGCCTGCGCGTCCGGAGCCTGTGCTCCGCAACGGGTGAGGCCACAACAGTGAGAGGCCTGCATACCGCAAAAAACAAAAAAAACAAAAACAAACAAACAAAAAAGACAGTAGTGATTGGTATAGGAATAGATCAATAGCTAAGAAACAAAAATCCAGAAATTGAGCCCTGTGTGGATGAGAATTTAATATTTGATGAAGGTGATATTTTATTTCAATGGGAAATGACAGTTCATATTTAAGAGACGCTTATACAACTGAATATACACTGGAAGAAAATAAGTTAACCCCTATCTAATATCATATACAAAATTCCAATTAAAAATTTAAACATACATATATACATAAACATATTAGAAAAAAATTTGAGGGCCAATATGTACAACCAAAAGCGTTAGTGAGATCTCAGAAGCTGTAAAACGAAAAAGTTATTTGATTACAAAAAACTTTTGAATTTTGTATTGTAAAAAAACACCATAAAGAAAGATAGGAAACAAGCAATAGTTTAGGGAAAAGTGTTTGCAACCCGTAAGACTAATAAAGTATTCCTACCGAAGATATGCAAAACACTTTCACATTGTGAATAAGATGAACAACAAAATGAAAAATGAGCAGAATGCATGTCACTGAAGAGTCATTAAAATGGCTAGTAAACAGCAACAAAATTTTTTTTTTCTAAATCCCTGTGTATTGTTTGTGTCAGGGAAAACAAATTAACATAGTAAGGTATCTTTTTTCACCCATCAAATTGATGAAATTAAATCCCTACTTAACAGGAGATCAGGGAGAAACTGTGGACATGTCCATTACTCCAACCTTGATGGAAAGTCAATTTGCAACATCTATCAAAATTCTAAATGTACATATTCTTTCACCTGGCACTCTCAGAATCTATCCCATAAAAATAAGACCATCAGTACATAAAGATCTACGTATAGAGACTCAAAAATGAGTCTGTCTAATGCAGCGTTTTTTGTAGTAGCAGGGAAATGATTAAATCATAAAACACATATATCATGGAACACTATACTGCCATTATAAAGAATACTTCAGATCTATGACAGGTAACTTGGAGGGATTTTTGCAATGTAAGATACAAAGAAGCATGTATGATTTCATTGTTAAAAAAACACTATTATTTATATATATTTGTATACAATTATATTAACAACCATGTGTGACATGATCTAATTTATATTAAATTATATAAAGCAAGCACACATATAAGCCAAAAATGAAGCATAAATATCATTAAGGGGTTTAGCTTATCTTCTTATAATTGTTGTATTCAGATTTTTATAATAAACATTATTTATATAACATTAAATTATTTTTAAAATGTTATGGTTGAGATGACAACAAGCTTTCCATATTTATGGAAAACTGACTACATTGTCATCAGATGATCAAATCAGGCTCAACTTTTCTTTCTTTTTAAAGACATAGGAGATGGAGAAGCAATTAATAAAGGCTTACTGCCTCTTAAAATTTTTAAGTGACAGATGATCTCTCAAAGCTTAGTCAGCTGTAGACTGTTTTTAATTCTCCCTCCCAGATGTTCCTTCCTGAAATCCATTTCCATTCTCCTGGAAAGCAAATGAGAAACTAGTTGAGGGCAGTGACTATTAACGTTAGCCCTTCATCAACAGAAACACAGCCCGTATGGTAGCATTCTATAAAACATGTTCTTCTTTACTATCCTTCCTCATACTTCCCAAAGACCTATAAGGACCACCATCATTACTGGTATAGCTTTTCCTTCTTCTAACTCTCAGTAGAGACATTAACCTCTTTTACTACATATTGTTAATCATGATACTAGTTCACTATCCCTGACCTCTAGTTCACTATCCCTGATCTCTAACAGGGGAAATATCCCATCCACAGCCTCTGCTGAAGGAGCAATCATAGACACTGATGTTTTGTACTTGTGACTCTCCCTTACAACTATCTCAATGACAGCTAACCTAGGTTAGCTAATGACCTATGACGGGAGATGGAATGGGCCAGTACGAAATAAAATTATAAGACAGAAAAATGTATAAGTAAACAGAACCAATGAAACAGAGAAAAGATATACAAAATAAGTATAAGAGATACAAGAGAAAGAATAAGCCGGTCAGTAGTAAGATAAGACTGTAGGAGACATAAAACAGCAGAGACTCCAAGGAATAACAGAGAATAGAAATTAATGGCTTTTTAGTTCTAGCTGCCAGGAGGCTCTGTTTCTGGCAACCAAAAGAATGTGATCAAAATACCCTTCTAGGTACTCCATGACTAATTTTAACATTTTAACCATTGTCTGGGAAAATAAATGATAAGCAAAAAAAAAATGTTACAGAAGACACAATTCATATAGTTTCATATAGAAACTATATGATCCAAATAACAAAGATTAATCTACTAAGATTAAGCTCAATATATGCCATTGTAAAATATATTTAAAATGCAAATAATAACTAATGGAGAACTGGTCAATGAGAACTAATAAAAGAGATGGGCTGAGGACTAAAACGGTTTCCTTTTTTCATCAGTGTTAATTTAATTTTAAAAAGGTACATTTTTATTCCTACCAATGCAGTATGAAAACCGAAGGTAATAAAAATGAGCCACATTAAGTCTGTTGAACATAGATAGACTACAAAGGCAAGGCTGTAATTAATTTTTTCAATTAGGACTATAAAAATTTATAGTGAAACACATGGACAATTGAAATATGGAATACAATGTTAACTTTTTCCAAGTTACATGTCTCTATTTTGCAAAATTTTTAATGTAGTATATCTATATAAACTACCAAATGTCAGGAACAAACTATTAAAATTCATCATGAGAAGAAAATTTATTGAACATTTTGGGTTCAAGTCAGCAAATTAAAAATCGTTTTTTTTTATTAAACATGCTCAAATCCTAAGTCTGCTTGGCAATATCTTTTAAACTGCTGCTCTTAAGAATACTTAAAAAAAAAAAAAGCAGCACTTGAGCAAAAAAATGGAGCACTTAACTTTTTTTCTGCTAATGGATGCTCAAGATACTTAACAGTAAATCCAGTTAATTTTAAATCGAGAGTTTTGGATACTCAAAAGCTACCTCTAATTTTTATGTGAAGAAGTCAGTCAAGCAGAGTATGTAAAAGAGTGTGGAAGGATTCAATCTGTGAATATCTTCCTTTTGGTAGTTTTAAAACACCCTACTAAAACCTGTGCCCTTCTGTTGAATGACGTGATAAAATGCATCTAGAAGAAATCAGCTTTGACTAAGAATCATAAGACCCTGGAGCTTGGTCACTAATTGGTTGGATAACCTTAAGCACATCATGTAATCTCGTAGGACTTTAATTCCTTTATCTGTAGTGTAAAAGGAAACGTTGAATTCCTTGATCTCAAGTTTCTTCCAGCTCTAATCAGGGCAGTGCATTGCACAACTCTAGGAAACACCATTCATGAGGCCATGTTAACATTCTACAATTCCATGAAAAGATTTCACATCCTTCATTCAACGTATCATGTAAAATCCTCCTCCTACACAGCAGTCAATAACAACACACAATGCATTGATTATAATACAGCTTCCATTATCTGTAAACACTCTTCCGGGGTAACACCACAAAAGTACAAGAATGGGTACCTGTGGCCAAGGGGATTATGATCTATTTTTAATAAATAATAAATGTACTTAGCATAAAATTTATGACACAAAAACATATACAATAAAAAGCCAATTCAAAATGCAAAATAGAAATCAACTCAAATCAATTCTGAATAGTCACAGCTGTACTGTGTTAAAGAGTATACTATAAAAAGTATAGCTTCTCCAAAAATCACTTGTACACTCACTTTCAAATACTTCCCAATCTTCACACCAAATACTTCCAAATTTTCACACAGGAGCATGGTAAAGAGGGGGCCCTACCATAAGCTGGAGTTATTCAACGAATATTTACTGATCCCTATATGCCAGACATTGTGCTAGGCTCTGGGAATACACTGGTATTTAAGATAGAAAAGATCCCCACTTGCGATGCTAACGTTCAAATGAGAAGCAGCAGAAAGTTAACAGGTACAGCTGCAAACAAGGTAATTACAGATTGTGATAAATGCTATAAAAGAAATAAAAAGGGAGCTGCACTAGGACAGAGGAGTTCTTTTACTTGAAGTGGTCCCCAAAATGCTAATTATGCTAATTAGAAGGATCCACTCATGGAAAAATAAAGGAAAAGTCAATTCTTCACAAAGAAACCAACACGCTCAAAATCACAGCAACAGGAAATAATCTGACCATGGAAATCTGAGAACTGGATAAAGTCAGATAATGTCCTCACAGGTCCCAAGATAAGGTAAAGCAAAGAAAGCATGAAATCTCTAAGGGGGCCTGAGAACATTCATAAAATGCTGAGTCTAGACCCTAAGAGGATTTCAGAACTATCCTGCAAATATTTTCTTACTTTTAGAAGGACAGAAACCCACTCTGAAGAGAAACTGCAGGGAATAGAAAATAAATTAAGCAAAGCATAAAGAATGACAACCCCCAGGAAAAGTAAGATTCATATTCTAGGTGGGCAAAGGTCCAAGCGACACAGAACTCAAAACATATCACACAGCAAAATACATTTAAAGGTTCCTCTCCAGAAAGCAAAATACTTGCAAAGCATAGATATAAAGGTGAAAAGCTTTACTACATCTCAGAAGTCCAAATTTAAAAAATATTTCACAAAGTAGAGAGATCTTGAGCCCCAAAAGCTCAGAACTACACTTGTCCGTCCCTTCTGCCTACAGTTCTTCCTTCTAAAACTACTGGAAGGGAATTCCCTGGCAGTCCAGTGGTTAGGACTCCTCGCTTTCACTGCTGAGGCTGCAGGTTCAATCCCTGGTTGGGGAACTAAATCCCACAAACCGCACTGCGTGGCCAAATAAATAAATAAATAAAATAAAACTACTGGAAACCCGTACTTGCTTAAACACTAGAAACTTAAAATGAAAGCACACACTAAGAAATTATAGGAAAAATAATATATGTGAAATAAATAATATTCTAACAGATAATAAAAACACATGAGAAAAACGTGGCCACAAAAAAAAGATGAACATTATTAACTATTATTTCAATATGAACTAAAAGAAATTAAGAAAATAGCTGAAGGGCTTCCCTGGTGGCGCAGTGGTTGAGAGTCCGCCTGCCGATATAGGGGACGCGGCTTCGTGCCCTGGTCCGGGAGGATCCCACATGCCGCGGAGCGGCTGGGCCCGTGAGCCATGGCCACTGAGCCTGCGCTTCCGGAGCCTGTGCTCCTTAACGGGAGAGGCCACAACGGTGAGAGGCCCGCGTACCGCAAAAAAAAAAAAAAAAGAAAGAAAATAGCTGAAGCTTTATTAAGCAGTAATAAATCAAAATTACAACGGTTCAGGGCTACCCTGGTGGCGCAGTGGTTGAGAGTCCGCCTGCCGATGCAGGAGATGCGGGTTCGTGCCCCGGTCTGGGAAGATCCCACATGCCGCAAAGCGGCTGGGCCTGTGAGCCATGGCCGCTGGGCCTGCGCGTCCGGAGCCTGTGCTCTGCAGCGGGGGAGGCCACAGCAGTGAGAGGCCCTCGTACCGCAAAAAAAAAAAAAAAATTACAACAGTTCAGAAATAATATGACTAGACAGTAGGAAGAGCTAGTAAGACTCAAATGAGGGAAAATAGTTTTTTTTCAGAAAACAGACTAAATTACAAAGAACTAATTAGACTAGACTGTTAACTAGACTTATTGTGGTAACCATTACATAATATATACAAATATCAAACATGCTGCACACCTGCAATTAATATAATGTTGTATGTCAACTGTACCTCAACTAAAACACACACACACACAAAGAATATACTCCCTCCTCCCCCAACCCTGCCCAAAAAAGCCCAATGAAGAAAAAACAGATTAGAAAGTGAGTAAAAATAATGAAACACACAAAAGAAAGCAACAGTAAGTAGGTGATCCAATAAATATGTAATTGGAACCAGACAGTATTTCAAACTGTGCTGCAAGCAAATCTTCCTAAAATAAGACCTGAATCTACATACTGAAAGGATACATGGTATATTAGGGAAATTCAACTGAGAATATTCCTACTATAAACTATTAGATTTTAAAGACTTTAAGCATCCAGGTAGAAAGACCAAGTCTCTTATAAGAAAAAGAAAATTATAGTTTCAAGAAACTTCACAAAAGCTGTTTTGTACACAAAACAATGAAACAAAAAGTAGTAAGATCCTCAAGCACAAAAAGATGTGAGCCTGGGACTTTAAATACAGTCAAACTGTCCTTCAAGTTTACAGGCATAGATAGTTAACAACATATAAACGTTCCTTGAGCCCTTCCTGAGACCTACTGAAGAACAAACTATACATATTCAAGAAATGACTTGAAAAGTTTCAAAGTAAAATCAACTATAGAACTAAAACTAACCATGAAGATACGGATGACCTAACAATATGTATGTTCTACAGCAATGTAGAAAGGATAGATCTATGAAAAATGGGAGAAGAATGTAGAGAATAAGTAGAAGTCAGAATATGCTTCACAAATACTAACCTTTAGAAGGAAAGATCATCATTTACAATTAGATGCTGGGATAGAGGGAAGAAAGAAGAGGAGGTTCCCAGCTAAGTTCCTCAGGGAGACTTAAGTGTTACATAAAAAGACACTGGATTGAAGGAAACCAAAAAACAAAAATGCAAGGCACCCTAAATGCCAAAAGAAACTTGTTTTAATAAGAAAAAGATCAAAGAAAAAAGACAACATAGTGAAAGATTTTGCATGTGCACACATTGTGTAAAATATGCCACAAAACATTAGAATAGAATTGACATCAAACGTATCAATAAACATAAATGGCCTTAACACATTTTTTCTTAATTTTTAAGAAAAAAGTTAACAAGGCAAAAATCCAATTCTGTAACATATATAAGAGACATAAGTAAAACAAAGTGATTCCAGAAGTTATATATTTTTAAAGGATTAGCAAAGACACATCAAGCAAATGCAAGTAATAATAAAGCAGGGTTCAAATTTAATTTCACATAAGATGAAATTCAGAGCCTTAAGCAAAAATAGAAGAGTACTTTATAATAAAATACTATATTTTATAATACACATTAATGGTAGATATTACTAACAAAAATTTTTTTAAAACACTGAAATGAAAAAACACCCCTTCAACTGAAAATAAAATTTCTATTAAAAATTATTGGGTCAATGGGACTTCTCTGGCAGTCCAGCAGTTAAGACTCCA
Source organism: Tursiops truncatus (assembly GCF_011762595.2). NCBI lineage: Eukaryota > Metazoa > Chordata > Mammalia > Artiodactyla > Delphinidae > Tursiops > Tursiops truncatus. The sequence continues at coordinate 84,235,706 of NC_047042.1, read as the reverse complement.
AGTATGCTTTCACTGCAGGGGGCATGGCTTTGATCCCTGGTCAGGGAACTAAGATCCCACATGCTGTGAGAAGCTGCCAAAAAAAAAATTATTGGGTCAAAGGAGAAATACAAAGCAAACTGCAAAATTTCTACAAAATAATGCTAACAGCAATGTGACATATACTGTCGTATAGCAGCAGTTTCCAAGAGAACTTTCTGTGATGATGGAAATATTCTGTATCTACACTGTCCAATCCAATAGCCACTAGACACGTGGCTACTGAGTACTTAAAATGTGGCTAATGTGACTAAGGAACTGAACTTTTAAATTTAATTTAAAATCCATTTTAAGTTGTTACACGTATCTAGTAATTATCATATGGAACAGTGTAGCTCTCTACAGTACACCAAAAATTCATAAAATTTATTAACTGTCAATATGAACTAAAAATTAAATATTTGAAAAAATTAAAGTGAAAAAAACAGGGAGTAAAATCCAAGTATCAAAAAAAATAAAAATAAAAAAACCCTGCTAGGCAGAGACTATTTTAAGAATCACACAGCTATTCTGCAAAAGTCTATGGAGATAAATTTGAAAACTTAGATGAAATGTATAACTTTCTGTGGAAAAAAAATGTACCAACTGACCCTAGTAGACACAGAACTGTGAAACAGAGAAATTTCCCTAGAAGAAAAAAAGTTATCAGAACCCAACCATCAAAAAACACAAGGTAGGTACAAATAGTCCCAGCAAGGAAATCTTACGAAAACATTTAATGATGAATGTACTTGCCAGTACGATTTGAAAAAGGAAAGCAAAGGGACTTCCAGATTCAGCTCCAAAATGTTAAGAGCTTAGAAGCTGTCTCTCACTCTCATCTAGACAACAAGATGAAAGCTGAACAAAGTGAAAATCAACAAGTTTCCTTACATCCCTCAAAGAGCTGAGGTTACTGGAGAAACAATCACCCTGTAATCTGGTGAGATGGGCAACAGACAGAGAATCAAAGCTGAGGTCACCTTACCTGAGGCAGAAACCACTAGAGCCAATAATCGGTAGGAAAAATTACAAGGTCATTTTGACAAATTTCTGGAGACTGAAAGTGGACTAGCTTGAGAGTTAGATACTCCTGGGGGCATAGTTTTAGGGATCCCCCATATTTCTGTGGGTTTTACTTCCAGTAAAAGAAGATGAAAGGAAAAAACCCTGCCTGAAACAGGGTAGGGGAAAAGCAACCATTTTTCAATATCCACAGAGCATTCTTCATAATGAAAGCCAGCCTTCTAAAGGCAACTTCTTTACCAGAGCCTTATCCTACGTGGGAAGTAATAAGCCAACCCCAGCCCCCTCTAGCCTTCCTTTCTCACATTAGAGGAGAAAAAGAAGGGCTAAAAAACACTCTGCAAAGTAAGAGTACAGGGACTCAGACCCAGTAAAAACTGAGATTTCATCATAAGATTAAAGAATGCTTCCCCTCCTTCACATCTAGCCACCACAACTGGGGTAATGTATTATTACAGTAGACTACAACTGAGAGCTTCAAGACACAAACTATTTAAGAACTTCTTAAGGACCAGCCCCCCAGCCCAAAAAAAGGAGAGAGAGAAAAAACATGGACACTAAAGGAAATGAAGCCTCTGGCACCTTGGGCTACATCAAACACTAAACAGCCCAACTTCTAACCTGATGAACATAAAACTTCAAACTAAAAAGCCTAATTGATTACCTCTCTTCCTATGATCTAATACATCCTAGCTGGCTTCCAACAAAAAACTTCAGCATGCTGAAAAACAAGAAAAAACACAGTCTGAAGAGATAAAGCAAGCATCAAAAGCAGACTCAAATACAAAACAGATTTTGGAATTATCAGATAGGGAACTTAAAATAACTATGATTAACATCTTAAGGACACTAATGAAAGATAGATGGGTGATGTACCAGGGCAAGAATCAGGGAGCTTGAAGTTAAGTTAGCAGACAGTTCCCAAACTGAAAGAGAAAAAAAATTTTAAGGAAAAGAATATCAAACAACTGTGAGAAAATTATAAAAGCTATTACATATGCATAATTGTAATAACAGAAGGAGAAGAGAGTAAGGAGCAGAAGAAATATTTGAAGTAATAATGACTGGAAATTTTCAAAAATTAATGACAAACACCAAACCACAAATCCAGGAAGCTCAGACAAAACCAAACAGGATTTATGCCAAAAAATCTACACAGAGGTATTATCATATTCAAACTCCAGAAAACCAAATAAAAAAATATTTGAGCAAAGCCAGTGGGAAAAACTCCTTACCTACAGAAGAACAAGGATAAGAATTATGTCAGGGTTCTCACCAGAAACCATACAGTCAAGAAAGAGTAGAACAAAATACTTAGAAGTGTTGAAAGAAAAACTACCAACCTAAAATTCTGTATCCAATGAAACTATTTTTCAAATGTGAAGGAAAAATAAAATACCTCCTAACACAAAAACTGAGAAAATCTGCCACCAGTAGATCTGCCTTGCATTAATGTTAAAATAATTTCTTTGAAGGAAAATGGCACAGGTCAGAAACTTGCATCAACACAAAAAGGAACAGAAAAGGACTATATGAAGCCAATGTAAAACCCTGTATTTTCTTATTCCTAACTGAGCTAAGAGATACCTGTTCAAAGAAATAAAAGCAGTAATGTATTGGGTGATTATAGCATATGGAAAAGCGAAATGAATGAGAGCAATGTTATAAGGGAGGGAGGAATTAGAAATACTTTGGTATAAGGTACTTGAACCACCCATCAAGCAGTATACTGTCATTTAAAGCTGGATTAGATTAGTTGTAAACGTAGTATTGCAAACTCTGGGACAACCACTAAAAACATGTTGAAAAGAAGTAAAGCTGACATTCTAAAAGGAGAGAAAATAAAAGCATACTAAATGTTCACTTCAAATCAGAGAAGGCAGAGAAAAAGGAGAAAATAAGAAAACTAAAGAAAAAGTGCAAAGAATGGAAAACACAAACAAGGTAGATGTCAATAATCAATTTAAATGTGAATGATCTTAATAACCCAATTGAAAGACTGAGACTGTCAGAGTGGATTAAAAAAACAAGGCCTGAATGTGTTGTCTACAAGAAACCCACCATAAATATAAAGACATAGATAGATGAAAAGTAAAGAAATAGAGAAAGATATACCATGCTTTCAAAAGAAAACTGAAGAAGCTATATTAACACCAAGCAAAAGATTTAAGAACAATGAAAATCATCAGGGATAAGGAAGGGCATTACATAATGAAAAAAGTGTCAATTCTCCTAGACATAACAATCTTTAATGTGTCTGTATCCCAAAAAAAGAGTGTCAAAATACTTGAGGAAAAAACTGACAGAAATGCAGGAAGAAAAAGACAAATCCACTATTATAATTGAAGACATCAACAACTCTCTATTAGTAATTGACAGATCCAGGAGGCAGAAACTCAGCAAGAATATATTTCAATTGAACAGCTCCATCAATCAACTGGATCTAATTAACATTTATAGACTATTTTACCCAACACAGCAGAATACACATTCTCCTCAAGCTCACATTGGAACATTCACCAAGAAAGACCATAAAATACATGTTAATAAATGTAAAAGAAGAGAAAATTATACAAAGTACAACCTCAGGCCACAATGGAATTAAACCTAATTGAACTTAATGAGTAAAATTAAACTTAGTAACAGAAAGATAGGTGGACAATCCCAAAATATTTGGAGTAAACAACACTATTCTAAATAATACATTGGTCAAGTCATAATATAAATTTTAAATTATAGTGAACTAAATGATAATGAAAACAAAAAACCAAAATTTATATGATGCAGCCAAACCAAAGCATTGAATATAGCACTGAATGCAACATATTAGAAGAGAAGATAGATCTAAAATCAATCACCTAAACTTCCACTTTAGGAAACTAGAGAAAGAAGAACAATTAAGTATAAAGCAAACAGAGAAGATAAATAATAAAAAAGCAAAAATTAATCAAACTGAAAACAGGAAATGAAAAGAGAAAAATCAATAAAACCAAAAGCTGGCTATTTGAAAAAACAGTACAAGTGACAAACTTCTAGCTATGCAATCCAGAAAAAAACCAGAGACACAAATTACTAACATCAGATATGAAAGAGGGGTCATCACTACTGATCACCTGGATACTAAAAGCTTAATAAAATAAATATCATACACCATTCTATTTCTACAACTTTGTAAGAGATGAAATGCACCAATTCCTTGCAAGACACAAACTACCAACACTCAAAGAGAAATAGATCTTCTGAATAGGCTGACAGCTACTAATGAAATTAAATCAATAATTAATAATCCTCTAAAAAAGAAAGCACCAGGTCCAGATGGTTTCCCTGCTGAATTCCAGCAAACATTTAAAGAAAACCACTTTCAATACCACTTCTCTGCGACTTCTTCCAGAAAGTAAAAGCAAAGTGAAAACTTCCTAACTCTGTATGAGGCCAGCATTACTCAAATATCAAAACCAGATGATGACATTACAAGAAAGAAAAACTCCAGCCCATCTTATGAATATACATGCAAAAATTCCCAACCAGTAGGGAGGGAACACAGCCCCACCCATCAGCAGACAAGGGGATTAAAGTTTTACTGAGCTCTGCCCACCAGAGCAACACTCAGCTCTACCCACCACCAGTCCCTCCCATCAGGAAGCTTGCACAAGCCTCTCATATACCCTCATCCACCAGAAGACAGACAGCAGAAGCAAAAACTACGATCCTGCAGCCTGTGGAACGAAAACCACATTCACAGAAAGACAGACAAAATGAAAAGACAGAGGACTATGTACCAGATGAAGGAACAAGATAAAACCCCAGAAAAACAACTAAATGGAGATAGGAAACCTTCCAGAAAAAGAATTCAGAATGATGATAGTGAAAATGATCCAGGACCTCAGAAAAAGAATGGAGGCAAAGACGGAGAAGATCCAAGAAATATTTAACAAAGACCTAGAAGAAAGAAAAAACAAACAAAGATGAACAATACAATTGAAATGAAAAATACATTAGAAGGAATCAATAGCAGAATAACTGAGGCAGAAGAACAGATAAGTGACCTGGAACAGAATGGTGGAATTCACTGCTGTGGAACAGAATAAAGAAAAAAGAATGAAAAGAAATGAAGACAGCCTAAGAGAACGCTGGGACAACATTAAACGCACCAACATTAGCATTTATAGGGGTCCCAGAAGGAGAAAAGAGAGAGGAAGGACCCGAGATAATATCTTAAGAGATTATAGTCGAAAACTTCCCTAACATGGGAAAGGAAATAGCCACCCAAGTCCAGGAAGCACAGAGAGTCCCAGGCAGGATAAACCCAAGGAGAAACACACTGAGACAGACAGTAATCAAACTGACAAAAATTAAACACAAAGAAAAATTATTAAAAGCAACAAGGGAAAAACAACAAATAACATACAAGGGAACTCCCATAAGGTTAACTAACAGCTGATTTCTCAGGAGAAACTCTACAAGCCAGAAGGGACTGGCATGATATATTTAAAGTGATCAAAGGGAAGAAGCTACAACCAAGATTACTACATCCGGCAAGGATTCATTCAGATTCGATGCAGAAATCAAAAGCTTTACAGACAAGCAAAAGCTACTAGAATTCAGCAACACCAAACCAACTCTACAACAAATGCTTAAGGACCTTCTCTAAGTGGGAAACGCAAGAGAAGAAAAGGACCTACAAAAACAAACCCAAAACAATTAAGAAAATGGTAATAGGAACATACATATTGATAATTACCTTAAATGTGAAAGGATTAAATGCTCCAACCAAAAGACACAGGCTCACTGAGTGGACACAAAAACAAGACCCATATATATGCTGTCTAGAAGAGACCCACTTCGGACAAAGGGACACATACAGACTGAAAGTGAGGGGATGGAAAAGATATTCCATGCAAATGGAAATCAAAAGAAAGCTGGAGTAGCAAAACTCGTATCAGATAAAATAGACTTTAAAATAAAGAATGTTACAAGAGACAAGAAAGGACACTACATAACGATCAAGGGAACAATCTAAGAAGAAGATATAGCAATTATAAATATATATGCAACCAACAGAACACCTCAATACATACAGCAAATGCTAACAGCTATAAAAGAGGAAATCAATAGTAACACAATAATAGCGGGGGACTTTAACACCTCACTTACACCAATGGAAAGATCATCCAGACAGAAAATTAATAAGGAAACACAAAACTTAAATGACAGCATAGACCAAATGGATTTAATTGAAATTTATAGGATAGTCCATCCAAAAACAGCAGATTACACTTTCTTCTCAAGTGCACCTGGAACATTCTCCAGGACAGATCACACCTTGGGTCACAAATCAAGCCTCAGTAAATTTAAGAAAATTGAAATCATATCAAGGATCTTTTCTGACCACAACACTCTCAGATTAGAAATAAATTACACGGGAAAAAAACGTAAAGAACCCAAACACATGGAGCCTAAACAATACATTACTAAATAATCAGGAGATCACAGAGAAATCAAAGAAGAAATCAAAAAATACCTAGAGACAAATAACAATGAAAACACGATCCAAAACCTATGGGATGCAGCAAAAGCAGTTCTAAGAGGGAAGTTTATAGCAATACAATCCTACCTCAAGAAATAAGAAAAATCTCAAACAATTTAACCTTACACCTAAAGGAACTAGAGAAAAAAGAACAAACAAAACTCAAAGTTAGTAGAAGGAAAGAAATCATAAAGATCAAAGCAGAAATAAATGAAATAGAAACAAAGAAAACAATAGCAAAGATCAATAAAACTAAAAGCTGGTTCTTTGAGAAGATAAACAAAACTGATAAACCTTTGACCAGACTCATCAAGATAAAGAGGGAGAGGACTCATATCAATAAAATTAGAAATGAAAAAGTAACAATGGACACTGTAGAGATACAAAGAATCATAAGAGACTACTACAAGCAACTCTTTGCCAATAAAATGGACAACCTGGAAGAAATGGACAAATTCTTAGAAAGGTATAACCTTCCAAGACTGAACCAAGAAGAAACAGACAATATGAACAAACCAATCACAAGTAATGAAATTGAAACTGTGATTAAAAATGTTCCAACAGGGCTCCCTGGTGGCGCAGTGGTTGAGAGTCCGCCTGCCAATGCAGGGGACATGGGTTCGTGGCCCGGTCCGGGAAGATCCCACATGCCGCAGAGCAGCTGGGCCTGTAAGCCATGGCTGCTGAGCCTGCGCGTCCAGAGCCTGTGCTCCGCAACAGAAGAGGCCACAACAGTGAGAGGCCCGCGTACTGCAAAAAAAAAAAAAAAAAATGTTCCAACAAACCAAAGTCCAGGACCACATGGCTTCACAGCTGAATTCTATCAAACGTTTAGAGAAAAGCTAACACCCATCCTTCTCAAACTCTTCCAAAACATTGCAGAGGAAGGAACACTCCCAAACTTATTCTACGAGGCCACCATCACCCTGATACCAAAACCAAAGATACTACAAAAAAAGAAAATTACAGACCAATATCACTGATGAATATAGTTGCAAAAATCCTCAATAAAATACTAGCAATCAGAATCCAACAACACATTAAAAGGATCATACACCATGATCAAGTGGGATTTATCCCAGGGATGCAAGCATTCTTCAATATATGCAAATCAGTCAATGTGATACACCATATTAACAAAATGAAGAATAAAAACCATCTCAATAGATGCAGAAAAAGCTTTTGACAAAATTCAACACCCATTTATGATAAAAACTCTCCAGAAAGTGGGCATAGAGGGAACCTACCTCAACATAATAAAGGCCATATATGACAAACCCATATACAGCAAACATCATTCTCAATGGTGAAAAACTGAAAGCATTTCCTCTAAGATCAGGAAAAAGACAACGATGTCCACTCTCACCACTATTATTCAAATAGTTCTGAAGTCCTACCCACAGCAATCAGAGAAGAAAAAGAAGTAAAAGGACTACAAATTGGAAAAGATGAAGTAAAACTGTCACTGTTTGCAGATGACAAGATACCATACATATATAATCCTAAAAATGCCACCAGAAAACTACTAGAGCTAATCAATGAATTTGGTAAAGTTGCAGGATACAAAATTAACGCACAGAAATCTCTTGCATTCCTATACACTAACAATGAAAGATAAGAAAGAGAAATTAAGGAAACAATCCCATTCACCATTGCAACAAAAAGAATAAAATACCTGGAAATAAACCTACCTAAGGAGGTCAAAGACCTGTACTCAGAAAACTATAAGACCTGATGAAAGAAATCAAAGATGACACAAACAGGTGGAGAGATACACCATGTTCTTGGATTGAAGAATCAATATTGTGAAAATGACTATTCTAACCAAAGCAATCTACAGATTCAATGCAATCCCTGTCAAATTACCAATGGCATTTTTTTACAGAACTAGAACAAAAAGTCTTAAAATGTGTATGGAGACACAAAAGGTCCCGAATAGCTAAAGTGGTCTTGGGGGAAAAAAAGGGAGCTGGAGGAATCAGGCTCCCTAACTTCAGACTATACTACAAAGCTGCAGTAATCAAGACAATATGGTACTGGCACAAAAACAGAAATATAGATCAATGGAACAGGATAGAAAGCCCAGAGATAAACCCACGCAACTATGGTCAACTAATCTATGACAAAGGAAACGAGGATATACAATGGAGAAAAGACAGTCTCTTCAATAAATGGTGCTGGGAAAACTGGACAGCTATATGTAAAAGAATAAAATTAGAACACTCCCTAACACCATCCACAAAAATAAACTCAAAATGGATTCGAGACCTAAATGTAAGACTGGACACTATAAAACTCTCAGAGGAAAACATAGGAAGAACACTCTTTGACATAAATCACAGCAAGGTCTTTTTTGACCCACCTCCTAGAGTAATGGAAATAAGAACAAAAATAAACAAATGGGACCTAATGAAACTTAAAAGCTTTTGCACAACAAAGAAAACTATAAACAATATGAAAAAACAATCCTCAGAATGGGAGAAAATATTTGCAAACAAATCAACCAACAAAGGATTAATCTCCAAAATATATAAACAGCTCATGCAGCTCAACATTAAAAAAACAAACAACCCAATCAAAAATGGGCAGAAGACCTAAATAGACATTTCTCCAAAGAACACATACAGATGGCCAAGAGGCATATGAAAAGCTGCTCAACATCACTAATTATTAGAGAAATGCAAATCAAAACTACAATGAGGTATCACCTCACACTGGTTAGAATGGGCATCATCAGAAAATCTACAAACAACAAATGCTGGAGAGAGTGAGGAGAAAAGGGAACCCTCTTGCACTGTTGGTGGGAATGTAAATTGATACAGCCACTATGGAGAACAGTATGGAGGTTCCTTAAAAACCTAAAAATAGAATTACCATATGACCCAGCAACCCCACTACTGGGCATATACTCAGAGAAAACCATAATTCAAAAAGACACATGCACCCCAATGTTCACACTGCAGCACTATTTACAATAGCCAGGTCATGGAAGCAACCTAAATGCCCATCGACAGACGAATGGATAAAGAAGATGTGGTACATATATACAATAGAATATTACTCAGCCATTAAAATAGAACGAAATTGGGTCATTTGTAGAGACGTGGATGGACCTAGAGACTATCATACAGAGTGAAGTAAGTCAGAAAGAGAAAAACAAATATCATATATTAACGCATATATATGGAATCTACAAAAATGGTACAGATGAACCAGTTTGCAGGGCAGAAATAGAGACACAGATGTAGAGAACAAACATGTGGATGCCAAGGGAGGAAAGTAGCGGGGGGCGGGGCGCGATTGGTGTTGGGAGATTGAGATTGACATATATACACTAATATGTAAAAAACAGATAACTAGTAAGAAGCTGCTGTATAAGAAATAAATAAAATTTTAAAATATCAAGGAAATCCATCACATCAACAAGCAAAGGAAGAAAAGTCATGTATCAACAGATGGAGAAAAAGCATTTCACAAAATCCAACACTGATTCAAAATTAAAAATCTCTGCAAACTAGAAGTAGAAAGGACCTTCCTCAAATTGATAAAGAACACCTAAAAACACCTATGGCTAACATAACGGTGAGAAATTATATGCTTTCTCCTTAACATCAGGAACAAAGCACTCCTATTCAACATCATACTGGAAGTTCTAGCTAATGTAATTAAACTAAAAAAGGAAATAAAAGGTATACAGATTGAAAAGAAAGAAAACTGGCATTGTTCACAGATGACATGATTGTCTATATAGAAAATCCCAAAGAATCAACAAAAAACCTCCTGAAACTAATATGCAATTATAGCAAGGTTGAAGGACAGAAGGTTAATATACAAAAGTCAACTGATTCCCTATATCCCAGCAATAAGCAATTGGAATTTAAAAGTAAAAACACAGGACTTCCCTGGTGGCGCAGTGGTTAAGAATCCACCTGCCAATGCACCAGACACCGGTTCGAGCCCTGGCTCGGGAAGATCCCACATGCTGCGGAGCAACTAAGCCCGTGTTCCACAACTACTGAACCTGCGTGCTGCAACTACTGAAACTGGCAAGCCTAGAGCCCATGCTCCACAACAAGAGAAGCCACCACAGTGAGAAGCCCGCGCACTGCAACGAAGACCCAACGCAGCCAAAAATAAATTAATTAAAAAAAAAGTAAAAACACAATACCATTTACATTAGCACTAAAAATAATAAAATATTTAAGAATAAGCCTAACAAAATATGTATAAGATTTACATAAGGAAAACTATAACTACTAATGAAAGAAATCAAAGAAAACCTAAATAAATAATGGAGAGATAGTCCACGTTCATGGATATAGGGCTCAATATTGTTAAGACACGAGTTTTTCCAAGTTGATCTATACATACAATTCAATCCCAAACAAATCCCAGCAAGCTATTTTGTGGATATCAACAAACTGATTCTAAAGTTTATATGGAAAGACAAAAGACCCAGAATAGCCAACACAATACTAAAGAAGCACAAAGTTGAGGAATGACATTACCTGCCTTCAGGACTTACTTAGAGCTAAAGTAACCAAGACAGTGTGGTAATGGTGAAAGAACATAGATCAATGGCAAAGAATACAGAGTTCAGAAATAAACCCAAACAAATAATCAACTATCTTTGACAAAAGAGCAAAGGCAATTCAATGGAGAAAAGAGAATCCTTTCAACAAAAAGTGCTGTAACAAATGGGCATCCACATAGTAAAAAAAAAAAAAAAAAATGAAGACCATACACCATTCACAAAAATTAACTCAAAATGAATCTTAGAGCTAAATGTAAAACACAAAACTATAAAACTCCTAAAAGATAATACAGGAGACAATTAGGTGACTTGGGTTTGACAATGACCTTAAACACCAAAAGCACAATCCATGAAAGAAAAAAATTGGTAAGTCGGACTTTATTAAAATTAAAAACTTCTGCTCTGCAAAAGACACTGTTAAGAGAAATAAACAACAGACCACAGATGGGGAGAAAATATTTGCAAAACCCGCATATGGTAAAGGTCTGTATCCAAAGCCTACAAAGAATTCTTAAAACTCAGCAATAAGAAAACGAACAACCGAATTTAAAAACAAACAAAAGATGTGAGCAGACATCTGTATATAGATGGAAAATAAACATATGAAAATATGCTCAACATCACATGCCATTAGAGAATTACAAATTAAAACAGTAATGAGGGACCCTGGCAGTCCAGTGATTAAGACTGCAATTCCAATGCAGGGGGCACAGGTGCGATCCCTGGTCAGGGAACTACAACCTGCATGCTGCAACTAAAAGAGCCCTCAAGATCTGCATGCCGCATGGCACGCCCCCCCCAAAAAACAGTAATGAGATTATCACTACACACCTATTGGAATGCTAAAATCAAAAAAAACCTGACAGTACTCGCTCATATGTGGAATGTAGAAAAATGATACAGATGAACTTATTTGCAAAGCCGAAACAGACACAAAGACGTAGAGAACGGACGTACGTATGGATACCAGGGAGGGAAGGGGGGTGTGGGATGAATTGGGAGATTGGGATTGACACATATACACTATGTATAAAACAGATAACTAATGAGAACCTTTTGTATAGCACAGGGCACTCTACTCAATGCTCTATAGTGACCTAACAGGAAGGAAATCCAAGAAAGAAGGGATAGGGCTTCCCTGGTGGCGCAGTGGTTGGGAGTCCGCCTGCCGATGCAGGGGACACGGGTTCGTGCCCCGGTTCAGGAGGATCCCACATGCCGCGGAGCGGCTGGGCCCGTGAGCCGTGGCCTTTGAGCCTGCGCATCCGGAGCCTGTGCTCTGCAGCAGGAGAGGCCGCAGCGGTGAGAGGCCCGCATACCGAAAATAAAAAAAGAAAGAAGGGATATATGTATACACATAGCTGATTCACTTTGCTGTACAGCAGAAACTAACACAACATTGTAAAACAACTATACTCCAATAAAAATTTTTTTTTTAATCTGACAGTATCAAATAGAACTGAGGATTCAATTCCCACTGCTGGTGGGAATGCCAAATGGTAGAGTGATCGTATCTCACCATACGATCCAGCAATCAGACTCCTAGGTATTTACTCAAACGAGTTGAAAACTTACATCCAAACCAAAACCTTCACATGAATGTTTATAGCAGCTTTTACTCATAACTGCCCAAAACTGAAAGCAATCAGTATGTCCTTCAATACGTGAAAGGATAAACTGTGGTATGTCCATAAAATGGAATATTATTCCTAAATAAAAAGAAATGAGCCATCAAGCCATGAAAAGACATGAAGGAATCATAAATGAATGTTGCTAAACTAAAAAATGATACGAACATCTGGACATGAAGGAATCATAAATGAATGCTGCTAAATTAAAAAATTATATGAACATCTGGAAAAGACAAAACTATAGGCAGTAAAAAGATCAGTTTGCAAAGGGTTAAGGGGGAGAAGGGAAGGAACGAACAGGTGAAACACAGGATTTTTTAGGGTGGTGAAACTATTCTGTATGGTTCTGTAAATGGCGGATATATAACATTATACATTTGTCAAAACCTATGGAACTCTACAACATTAAGAATAAACCTTAACGCATGCAAGTTAAAAAAAAAAATTAGGAAGTTAGAGGCTTCCATGAAAGAATGCAAACTGCGACAAGAAAATCTAACTATATTTCAAATGTATGAAACAACGCCACTTAAGGCAATGGGGAAAAGGTACTGACCTAAGTAACTCTGTAAATGAATGGAGTATGTAAGACTAAAGGCAGAAGAAATTGTACATGAGTTCAGTTAATAAACTTGAGTCCTACAAGGTACAGATAAACAATTCTGATACTGCTATACATGTATACTAGAAATGAAAAATTAAGATGCTTTGCAAATGGTTAGAGCCAGGTTTATAACTACTGGAGTGGAAATTTACAGATCAGCAAAGGGAGTAGTCTATAATTATCCATGTAGTAATGGAATAGAGTAGGAGACATCAGTAGAAACTCATGTTTAATTTAATATAGATACAAAGAGTTACATACAGAAATATTTTTAGATATGTGCATATAAATAAATTTGTATTACTATACATGAATTTATTGCTTCACTTTGTCAGCTGAGAGTTACTAAAATAAACAACATCCCAGAAGCAAGGAGCTTACCTAATACCCAAATCTTAGTTTCTGATATGATTTTCCAATAAAAGGAACCAGAGCTCCGTGAAGAAATGGGGGTACAAAATATACAAGATGAGTCTGGAGCATCTTGTAGTACCAGAAAGTAAACAAGTGCTTAAAAAGAAATCAACTGATGGGGGTTATGTCAAAAGAGCACAAGAGGGCTTTCCTGGTGGCGCAGTGGTTGAGAGTCCGCCTGCCGATGCAGGGGACACGGGTTCGTGCCCTGGTCCGGGAAGATCCCACATGCCGCGGAGCGGCTAGGCCCATGAGCCATGGCCGCCGAGCCTGTGCGTCCGGAGCCTGTGCTCCGCAACGGGAGAGGCCACAACAGTGAGAGGCCCGTGTACCGCAAAAAAAAAAAAAAAGGGGGGGGGCACAAGAGCCAAATCTGGAACAATTTCAGCAACAAAATAAACTAGTATTAGATTATAACCCAAAGGACAAAATAAGTATACATGAAGTCCAAACTGATATAATTTACTGAATAAATTAATAAATGGCAGAGACTAAGCTCCCATGCAGAATTCTGAATAAATTACATAGGTATTCTACCCTAAAGGAGGAGAGTGTAATTCCCCACTCTATGTGTGGGCTCTACAGTGGGTTACACATAGTAATTTCCTTCCAAAGAGTACAGTATGGAAAGAAGAAAAAGAAATAACTTTACGGTAGAGAAACTTAACAAACACTATCTCGACTAGGTAATCAAAGTCAAAATCAATAGTGAAAAATCATGATAATAGTTATGTATATAAAGTGATGAAAATGGCACTTTATCTCTTTGATTTTTCTCCCAAAACACCATAACCCATCTTAATCAGGAGGGGAAAAAAGAAAAATCACACAAACTCCGAGAGGGGCACCCTGCAATACACCTGACCAGTCCTCCTCAAACTATAAAAGTCATCAAAAACAAAGTCTGAGAAATTGTCACAGCCAAGAGGAGCCTGGGAGACATGACAATTAAATACAATCCTGGATGAGATCCTGGAACAGAAAAAGCACATTAGATAAAAACTAACAAAATCTGAATAAACTATGGACTACAGTAATAATAATGTATCAATGTTGGTTTATCAATTGTAATAATATAGTATGTAATCATAATATTAGTTACATAATTAATAATAGTAAAGACTGCTGGTGAGTATATGGGAACTCTCTGTACTATCTGCTTCATATTTATGTAAATCTAAAACTGCTCTAAAAACTAAAAGTCTATAACTTAGTAAAAAACAGGCAAAGTGATTACAGCATACATATCAGAAAGGAAAATGAAAAATTACTTGTTTGCAGATAAAATTACATTATCTAGATAACACCAAAGAATCAATGGAAAAAAAATACTATAAATTTAGTTTGAAAGAAATATATCAAGTTAAAATACAGAGCCTTCAAACTTAAAAGCAAAAAGCAGTTAGAAGACATAATGGAAGAAAAGACCCCACTTACAACAGGAACAAAATAAAATACTAGGCATAAACTTAAAAATGAAGTGTGTAAAACCTATGAAGAAAAATTTTAAACAATCCTAAAAGGCACATAAGTAAGCCTAAAATAAACTCAAAGGCATAGTATGTCCCTATACAGGAAGACTCATCATCATAAGGATGTCAATTCTCTCCACATTAATTTATAATTTAATTATACCCAAAAATAAGAACAAGTATTTCCCTGAAACTAGACAATAAAGGTGATTCATGCAGCTCGATATAAAAAAAAAAACCAAAAAACCCAATCAAAAAATGGGCAGAAGATCTAAATAGACATTTCTCCAAAGAAGACAAACACATGGCCAAAAAGCACATGAAAAGATGCTCATCATCACAAATCAGTAGAGAAATACAAATCAAAACTACAACGAGGTATCACCTCATACCGGTCAAAATGGCCATCATCAAAAAATCTACAAACAATAAATGCTGGAGAGGTTGTGGAGAAAAGGGAACTCTTCTACACTGTTGGTGGGAATGTAAATTGGTACAGCCACTATGGAGAACAGTATGGAGGTTCCTTAAAAAACTAAAAATAGAACTACCATATGACCCAGCAATCCCACTCTTGGGCATATACCCAGAGAAAACCATAATTCGAAAAGATACATGCACCCCAAAGTTCACTGCAACATTATTTACAGTAGCCACGACATGAAAGCAACCTAAATGTCCATCAACAGCCGAATGGATAAAGAAGATGTGGTACACATATACAATGGAATATTACTCAGCCATAAAAAAGAACAAAATAATGCCATTTGCATCAACATGGATGGACCCAGAGACTACCATACTGAGTGAAGTAAGTCAGACACAGAAAAAAAATATCATATGATAAAACTTATACGTGGAATCTAAAAAAAAGGGTACAAATGAACTTATTTACAAAACAAAAGTAGAGTCACAGATGTAGAAAACAAACTTATGGTTACTAGGGGATAAGTGGGGGGAGGGATAAATTGGGAGACTGGAATTGACATACACACACTACTATATATAAAATAGATAACTAACAAGTAATGGCCAAAAGAATCTTAAAAAAAAAAAGAGTTGATACATGTATAACTGATTCACGTTGCTGTATACCTGAAACTAACACAACATTGTAAATCAACTATACTCTAATAAAAAATTTTTAAAAGGGTGATATAATTCACATAGTTAATAAAGTTTATATAAAAAATTAAGCCAGCCCCAAAACCCTGAAAAAGAACAAAAGAGCAACAAGGGAGGACTAGACCCTACAAGATGTTAAAGCAGATTATGAAGTCTTTATGATTAAAACAGTGGAGGATTTTTTTTTTTTTTCCTCTCCTTTTGCGGTACGCGGGCCTCTCACTGTTGTGGCCTCTCCCGTTGCGGAGCACAGGCTCCGGACGCGCAGGCTCAGCGGCCATGGCTCATGGGCCCAGACGCTCCGTGGCATGTGGGATCCTCTCGGACCAGGGCACGAACCCACGTCCCCTGCATCAGCAAGCAGACTAAACCACTGCACCACCAGGGAAGCCCAACAGTGGAGGATTTTATACATAAATAGACATTTGGGAACAAAAGAGAAATTATCAAAATAAAAGTTCATAAAAGTCAATAAATGAGCAAGGTAGCATCACAAGTCAGTGGGGAAAATATGAAATTCATAATAAGTGATGTTGAAATAACTGGACAGCCATTTGGAAACATGATTAAATTTATACCTCACTCTTGTATATCAGATTAAATTTCAAATGGATCAGAAAATTAAATATAAAGTACAAAAACATAAGTACTAGAAGAAAACACATGTAAATCCATTACAACTTGACACTGAGAACACATCCCCTATATATCAATTCAAAATCCAGAAAAAAAAGAAAAAAAAAGTAAAACCTAACAATTGAACTAAACAGAAATACAACTTTCAGAAAAGAAAAAATGAAACTGTCCGTATTTGCAGATGGCATGATTTGTCACATGGAAAACCCCGAGGAATTTACCAAAAACAAACAAACAACAAACAGAAAAAACTTCCTAGAACTTGAGTTCAGCAATGTCACAGGATACAAGATCAATAACAGTCAACTGCATTTCTACATTCTAACAATAAATAAGTGGAACCCAAAATTAAAACCACAAAACCATTTACAATGGTTTCAAAGGAAATAAATATAAATATAGCAAAACATGTAAGGAGGCTCTCTGACCTAAAAGTTACAAAATGCTAATGAAAGAAATTAAAGACAACCTAAATAAATGGAAAGATATATCATATTCATGGACTGAAAGACTCAACATAGTAAAGATGACATAGGAAAAAATAATAGAATTGTAAAATTATGGAAGTTACAATCCATCCCATAAATCAAATTTGAACTGGAAATAGCAGTATGAACTCAAGATATTTTTCTCTTAAAAAAAATACTTATTTCCTAGCTATGTCCCCTAAAAGGGTCTAAAAGAAATGACAATCCAGTAACAACACACATTCCTAGTTTCCAGTTGTGAACTCTAAACATCAATCCCTCATCAGGGCATGATAAACAAAGGATACCTTGCCATACCAAAAAGCAAGAAAACAAAGATTAATGAGGTCATGTCAAAAGAACACAGGAGCGGCAAGCCTGAAGGGGCTCCCATTTGCCAAAGACGGAACAATCTGGCACCAAAAAGAATGACTACTGAAATTTTTAAAAATACAATGAATACATAAAAAGTCTAAGGTTCATAAATGCTTTTCTTTTTAAAAAAGAAAAAGTCAGACACCTGGAGGTATATATCAACACATTACTTTGAAAATTGGTCATTACAAGGAATAAAGCATTTATCTTGCTTTTCCAATAAAACTATTTCAGAGCAACCAAAAAGCTCTAATGAATGAAGGAGAATTCTATACAAAAAAAATTCCAGCTAATAAATGTGAAAGGAATGGCAGACTCAAGAAAAATCCAATATTGGTAACTTTAACGAACTAGCTTATTCTAACAATGGTTATTTTGGAGATTAAAACTATTAATGAAAGGTGGATGGGAAACTCTACCATAAAGGGATCAAGCTGTCACCCCCAGACTTTGCGTCTCTTGAAGTGATACAAAATCAAAGTACGTGGCACCACCTAGGGAAGAGTCTTTAAAAAAAGAAAAAAATGACCCAAAATCTAAAGAAGTCTTTCCGTATTAACTCCCAATCAATACAAAGTATGACAGAGGAATTAGTCAAATGCTACTACAAAGAAGCAACTGGACATATCCAGAATGTGGGAGCCTCTTCAGAACAAACGACCTGGTTTCTTCAACAAATCAATGGATGAAAGAAAAACTGTTGGAGAATAGTAAGAATAGTTAAGACTATTCTTGATGAAAATAATTTTAAAGGGCTACAACAAAAAATACAATGAGTGGATCCTGATTCAGATAAACTATAAGAAGTCATTTTTTTAACAGAGAAAACTGAAAATGGACTAGGTATTAGGTATTACTAAAGAACTATTGCTAAATGTGTTAGGTAAAATAAAGGCATTGTGGTTCTAAGAAAAATTGTCTCTATCAGGGAAATTCAAAGATGGCCCCAAATGACCCCTACCTCCTGGTATTCCATGCCCTTGTGTAATCCCTAGTAACTTGCTTCTAACCAACAGAATATGCAGCAAAAGTAATGGGATATCATTTCTGGGACTAGGCTACAGAAAACTGTGACTTTCATCTGTTAGCATACTCTTCCTACTCTCTCCCTTGCTGGCTTTGATGAAGCAAAACACCACTTTGTGGAGGCCCACATGGCAATGAAAAGAGGCAGCCTCTGGCCAACTGTTTTCAAGAAAATGAATTCTGCCAATAATCACATAAACTTGGAAACAGATTCTTCCCCACTCAAGATAACAGATGAAACCCCAACCCAGGTCAACACTTTGACTTAGGAGCCATATAAGAAACCTGAAGCAGAGGGTTCATCTAAGCTATTACTGAAATCTTGACCCTATAAACTATGAAATAATAAATGTATTGTTCGAAGCTGCTAAGTTTGCAGTACTTTGTTAGGGAGCAATCAATAACTAACATAATGTCCTCTTTTTAATGCATACCAAAATATTTAAGAATTAAATGACATAACATATTTATCATAAAATACACCAGAAGAAAGAAAAAGAGGTGGTGGAAAGAGACTGAAGAAAAAAAAAAAGGCAAGCAAAATGTTGGTAATTGTTGAAGGTGGGAACATTAGAATTCGCTTTTCTCTACTGCTGGGTATGCTGGGGAGATGTTCATTGAAAGGTTTTTTGAGGGCTTCCCTGGTGGCGCAGTGGTTGAGAGTCCGCCTGCCGATGCAGGGGACACGGGTTCGTGCCCCAGTCCAGGAAGATCCCACATGCCGCGGAGCGGCTAGGCCCGTGAGCCATGGCCGCTGAGCCTGCGTGTCTGGAGCCTGTGCTCCGCAAAGGGAGAGGCCACAACAGTGAGAGGCCGGTGTACCGCAAAAAAAAAAAAAAGGTTTTTTGAAAGAATGAATGAGGTAGCCGTGACAGCAAATATATCCAACTCTTTGGAGTTTAGCTGTGTAGAGAAGCAGATAAATGGGAGACGTGGGGTTAACACAAAGTTTTTAAAAGATTGGTGAAAGTTGGTCTGATGGACACTTAATTACGGGCAGGGGTAGGAACTGAGTGGTTGATAATATAGGAAAGAAGAGTTAACTGAATGAACAAAATGAGAACAGGATCTAAAGTATAAGAGAAAAAACTAATCTAAAATGATCTCTCCCATTTTAACAGATAAAAAGATGGAGAAAATGACAACAGATCAATTTTATAGCACTAAGTATAACCTGGACATATAATAATTTCACTTTCATTGACAACAAATTTATATTAAGTCTAAATGAGATCTAAAATTGTCTCACATTGTTAATATGCTCCAGTCATGTAGAGAATATGACTGAATTTATAAAGATGTGGATTTTAAACTCAGTTCTAATGCTTACTTCATAAATGACCTTGATTAAGCTATTACACTCTTATTGGCCTTAGTGTGCATTTATAAATTAATACCTACACTACACTTTGAAGAGTCATTGTTGAGAATTATAGGATGTCAATGATCTAGTAAATGGTAGGCCATCTGCTTACCATCACTCAGAGAAAAACTCTACTCTGCTTATTATTACCAAGCACTTGAAAATGTCTGAGACTATAGTAGTTACCTCTAAGGACTCAAAGCACATAGGGAACATATACCTACATACACGCTCTACACAAAGAACTGCGGCAACCATGGGGGAAAAGAGAACGGGAATGAAATAAACAAACATTCCTATATGGAAGAATGGTAAACTAGGGAACTCTCACTGGCCAAAAATCAACTTGGAAAGCTAGCAAATGTGGTTTGGTGTCTGCACCCACCCCCCCAAAACAAAAAAATTTGCTGAGACATTCATATAAAAATAGTTCTCATTTGCTGAATATCTGAGAAGGCTGACTCATCAATCGTTTCTGAAATTAAACATTAGCACCTTCAGAATACATTTCAAGACTAAGAACGGCCCCTTTCTACCTAATGCAAAGACTATTAAAGTTGGACATGATCTGGGAAAGGTTTACTGCTGCTTAATATGCACGCTCTTCAAATCTCAGACAAAATAACAATATACCCACAAAGGAATCAGAAAGATGTAAGATATCAAACTGTTTGCAAGCACCTTCAAAGGTTTCATTTATATGTAAATAATTTTATGGAAATAATCACTATCATCTTCTGATAAATGAAGTCCTCAAAGTATCTTTGCTGGGCAACAATTTAGTTTAATTTGAGTCACTTCATGTGTCATTCATTTTTAAAAACTATTCTGTAATACTCCATGCTATCCTGTGCAAAAAAAGACCTTAAGCATCTGATCCTCTTGGTTTGTATGAAAATAAATAAAAGGCTAGAGAAGCTAATGACTGATCCAAAAATAGCAATTAATTGATGACAGAACTGGGATTAGAGCCCCAATCTCCTGTCCTTGTTCACTGTTCTCTCTATACTACACTATTTCAATTTTCTTCATGTTTTCCTTTGTACCAGATCTAACTTCCCCCCCAGCTTAATGTAGTGATTTAAACTGTACTAATGGTGAGAGGTCAAACCAATATTAACTAATCCAAAACTTCATTTTGTGAGAATTCTCCCCTTATCCTCATAACAGGTTAACTTTGACCAAGGCCTAAGTCCTATGGCAAAGCATTTTTCAAACTCTGTTCCTCAGAGAGACTCTACAGGATCTGAGCTTTATAAAAATATTTTTTAAATATTTTACACTAATCTTAAAACTATTAAAAAATTCAAAAATATTATAGGCCAAATATTACTACAATGGATACCACCCTCCACAAAAACTTGCCTACCTTGTTTTTGTGCCAACTTTAGAGTAAAATTTCTCCTGACATCTCTGTATCTCTAGAACTTTTCGAAGTATGTCACTGATTAATACTGCTGTAATTGTATGCCAGTCTTTTAAAAATTCAGTTCTACGTATGTCTGTTCATGTAAAATTCACAAATAAATTAACAACTATAACATAATTAATAACTGAACAAGGTTCAGAACTGACTGTTTTTTATGCTTTCCTCAAGGATTAGTAAGACGTCATATGGCAAGTCTCATTACAGACCACTGTAGCACAGAATTTGAATTAGAATGCTGTTCTGACTTTATAAAATTATTATATGGAATGTGAGCAGTTTGGTGGTATTAACTTTGAAAACAAGTTTATTACAAGTGATAATCAACTTTCCTTATTTAATTTTCAGATGACCCACACTTTTGTATCTTATATGCTCAGAGCTCTGTCTTTCCTTTATCAAATTCAGAATGCTCATCAGTTGATCCAACCAATAGTTCAAGCTATTGTGCCAGCCGATATAACGCATGCCGACATGCCCCGTATGCCAGCCAGCATTTGTTTCCAAAGCACTGCCATCTTTATAGTTCAGTGTCCATTTTTACAATCTTTCAAATATTTTACTGTGTTTCTCCTATTATTTTATAAGAATGGAAAATGAAAATACAAAAGTCTACTAGTAACATTAATTCAACCGAAACAATAATGGGCATCATAAGGTAATCTAAATGAAGAAAACTTAAGACACTAAGTAGACGCAGCTAGCTTAAAAATAAAGGAAATGCTGAAAACAACAGTTAAAAGATCGTATCAAAAGCAGAAGTATAGGTGTGCCAATTATGGATTTACTCACTCTCACTTCTAAACTCATCCTTTTTGCCTTTTCTTGGAAATGGATATGGGCTCTTTAAGTATTTTTCCTTGGTCAGCTGGCACAACGTTAAGTTTTGTCAGTAGAGTGGGGGCAGGAGAGTCATCTCAGGACACAGTGGGTGTCTTTGCTTCCTCCCTCATGAACTGAGGGGTGTTTTTGTTTCCTAGTTCAGGTATCCTTGCCCAAAAGACTCCCTCAGCACATGTAGCTTTCTCCAGCTCTCAGTTTCTACAGTACAGATGCTTCTCTAGCATCCTACTCCTAGAGTATACACAGCTCCCCCAAAGCCCAGCTGATGTATGCATGCAAGCAGCTTCTCTAGCACCAAGTTCCTACATCAGAATGTATATTACTTATGGGTACTTTTTTTAGTCTCTTCACATTTAGTAGGCCTTTTCAAACTAATGAATGACTTGAACCCTTCTTGAGCGCAGAAATTTTTTCTTTTCTTTTTTTTAATTTCTTCTCTATTTCTTCTGGTATCTTTCTAGACTTATTAGGTAGAGGTGCTGGGCTGCTGTATCACGTTGTACTTTGCACAAGATCCCACTGAGGAGGAAAAGCTGAAATCCAGCCTGAGTCCCACTTACCAAGTCCTGCATCCTGATTAAAAACCATCACTTTCTCACTAAGCCATGTGTTGTGAAAATGAGCAAGTGGACCTTCTGGATCAAGGCTAACCTCCACGTCTCAAATTTTAACTATTTTCCTTATCTTTTTCCTTTTGTTCTAGATTTCAGATCACTTGCTATGTGTATGTATGTAATTACTGAAAAAAAACAGATGTGTATGTACGTAACTACAGAAAAATTACCATTTTTGTGGGAGCTTCATCGTAAGTCTAGTATCTTGGGCCTAGGCCCAAAAGAATAGATTGTTTTATGACCTGGGGGCCTCAGGATTTTTTAAAGCTCCCCAACTAATTTGAATGTGCAAACAAGATTGGGATCTACTGCTGTCAGTTAATGGTACTCAAGCTTTTTTGCTCAAATATTCCCTAAAATAATTTTGAAAATCTATGCATATTCTTACCATTTTTAAGCTGGCAAGCAAAATTTTTCATAGCTTATAATGATTATAAAACTTGTATTTTCCGGTGTACTCTAAATATTGTCATTTTAAATAAAGCTATTATGTTTGTTCTTTCAACAGTACCAACAGAATAAAAACATCATCTATTTTTTAAAAGTACAGCTTCTTCCCATACAGTCAAAAATTTATATTATTCTTGCTTTTCCTTAAACTTTCCCTACAGAATTTTAACTAATGTAGTAATTCTTTTATGCTGCAGGGTCTTTTATATTTCACTCTATATGACCTCTCTGGAAAAAAGTATAAATTAAACTTTTTTGGCTTTGATCAAGAAAGTTAAAAAATTTCTTTTGGATGCTATTAGAAGTACACTATTGACCAAAACAATATAAACATATTATGCACTTCGACAGATAATGATTAAATATGGAGCAAAATGGTATTAATAGTGATTCTCAAAGATATGGGCAGGATTTTTTCTGTTTTTTACAATTATTTCATGTATATACAGATGAATATCACTGTTAGAATAAAAATGAGATTCAGCATCAAGTCTATATCTGTTTTTATAGATGTATGCATTGAAAACCTTGCTTATACAAATACATGGGAACAGAAGGAATTTCTGCTAGTACTATTTATTTTTTGACTACCTTCTGAATTATACGTCAAAAAATCAATAGGGCTTCCGTGGTGGCACAGTGATTGACAGTCCGCCTGCCGATGCAGGGGACACGGGTTTGTGCCCCGGTCTGGGAAGATCCCACATGCCGGGAGCGGCTGGGCCGGTGAGCCATGGCCGCTGAGCCTGCGCATTGGAGCCTGTGCTCCGCAACGGGAGAGACCACAACAGTGAGAGGCCCGCGTACCGCAAAAAAAAAAAAAAAAAAAAATCACATAATGAGCTATCATTAAAAATTACTTTTTATGATCTACCAACAGACAAGTTGATTACGTCTTCCTTCTGTTTCCTTTAAAAAGAAAGAATTGAGGACACTCCTGGTGGTCCAGTGGTTAATACTCCGTGCTTCCAATGCAAGAGGCACAGGCTCAATCCCTGGTTGGGGAACTGGGATCCCACATGCCGTGTGGTGTGGCCAAAAAAATAAATAAAAAAGAACTTGAGAGCCACCTATTTTACAAGAGGATTTTTGTTTTTCCAGTCATTCACTTTCTCAATTTCAATACCAACTTCTGTAACAGTCCTTTGGCACTCTGAAGATTTTTACACTCCATGGAATAGATGAGAGGCATGCCTCTTTTGCAATCATGAAATAGGATATGGGACAGCTAGAAGTCTTCAAAGTGCAGGCAAATCACCTGGAGTTCTTGTTAAAAATGCAGATTATGACTCAGTAGGTCTGGGGTGGGTCTGAGATTCTGCATTTCTAACAAGCAACTAGTAAAGGCATTCCTGCTGGTGAGTGGGCCACACTTTTGAGTAGCAAGGGCCTAAACCACAGGCAAGTTCTCAGGCTGATCAATTTTTAAGAGAGAATATACAATAACAATAGATCAGGAAATCGAATCCTTTAAAACTATTTTTACCTATGTATCCCTTGGAAAGTGTACATGAACTCCCTGGGGTAAGCATGCCCCAATGTGAAGACTGCTGCTCAAAATTAAATACTAAAAATGGAAATAATTGGCTCTTAAGAATGTTTAAAAAGGGCTCCCCTGGTGGCGCAGTGGTTGAGAGTCTGCCTGCCGATGCAGGGGACACAGGTTCGTGTCCCGGTCCGGGAAGATCCCACATGCCGCGGAGCGGCTGGGCCCGTGAGCCATGGCCGCTGAGCCGGCGCGTCCGGAGCCTGTGCTCCGCAACGGGAGAGGCCACAACAGTGAGAGGCCCGCGTACCGCAAAAAAAAAAAAAAGAAAGAAAAAGAATGTTAAAAAAAATTTTTAGTTTAATTGAAGTATAGTTGATTTACAATGTTGTGTTTAATTTCTGCTGTAAAGTAACTCAGTTATACATATATATATTCTTTTTCATATTCTCTTCCATTATGGTTTATCACAGGATACTGAATATAGTTCCCTGTGCTATACAGTAGGACCTTGTTGTTTATCAAGAGTGTTTAAATTTTTAAATTTTAAACCACTGACTTTAGTCACATCACTTTTCCACTTAAAATTATTTGATGGCTCCTCACTTTCCAAAAAATAAAATTCAAACTCACTAACATGGGGTTAAGATCCTTTAATTTGTGTTTATAAACGAACAAGCAAATCACATGCACTCACACACAACCTCTACTTTTTTTGTTGTTGTTTAAATGTATTAATTTGTTAAAATAAAATAAAATTTAAAACTTTGGGCAATGTCCAGAGAAAAGCCATTAAAAAATAGAAATCAACACAATTACTACATCCCAAAGATAATCACTGTTAAGACTTTAGTAAATTTCTTTGCAGTTTTTTCTATATGCATAAGCATACAAAAGGGGGTGGGTGTGTGTGTTTAAAGGTAAATCAGAGCAACCCATTTAATAAGGCATTGTGTTTTTTTTATCTGTGGGTCTTTTACATGCTATTATATCTGGAAGATTTTCTCTACATAATTAAAAAATATTCTAAAACTTACTTTTTTTTTTTTTTCTTGCGGTACGCGGGCCTCTCACTGTTGTGGCCTCTCTCGTTGCAGAGCACAGGCTCCGGACGCCCAGGCTCAGCGGCCATGGCTCACGGGCCTACCCGCTCCACAGCATGTGGGATCTTCCCATACCAGGGCACGAACCCGTGTCCCCTGCATCGGCAGGCGGACTCTCAACCACTGCGCCACCAATGAAGCCCTAAAACTTACTCTTTAATAGCAGCCTAATAGCCCATCATAATTCAAGGACATCTCAAAAACATTGTTCTACTAAATCTAGTAAATCTAATGGCAATAGTAACATTTCTATCAATAGTATTAGATACTTGCTAGAGGATTAATTTGCAATTCATGCATCACATTTTGGATAAATATAAACATAATCACTGCCCTAAATGCACTGGAAAAGCAGGTTAGAATACCGTAAAAAATTCATAATATCTTACTAAATTTCCTCAAAAGAATAAAATAAAATTCAAAGAGTTCTGTTTTCATTACACTTAAATTTCTGCAATAGGGAGCGGCAAATCTCCTAAATGTACATTGATAAGTTAATGCTTATTTCTCCTAATATGCAAAATCATAAAGTATAAATAAATAGAGGGGAGGAGTTCACTGTCAAATAATGGGTAGGATAACTGTTAGCTGTTCAGAGGGGAATAGAATATAGCAAGTGACTTTGGAACACCATCAGCCAAGCCACCTTCAGTAAACAGTATCTTTTGTAACTGTATGTATGAAACAAACCTGAATAAAAAGAAAAAGATTTACTTAAAGTACTACAAACTGGTGATTCTGGAGAGAAATATGGGCAGGGACACCAGTCCACATATATAATATATAAGGAAGAAGTACCTGACCAATGATCCAGCCTGTATCAACTGCCCTGTATACTGTCTGGGAAAAGTCTACCTCCAAGCATCTTCCTGGTTCTGATATGCTCACTAACTCAACAAATGCCAAATGTTAACCCAATTTCCCAAATAGTTGTTGAATATGCACAAGGGTAAAGATAAATTCCTGCGTTCAAGAAACACGAAGAACGGTGAAATAAATTAGATCTGCACACAAAGGAAATCATAGCTCATTTACCTCTTCCAAGAAGTCTCTCCTCAAGCCCATGCCAACAGCAGAAGTTCCATTCTCTGAATCTCACCTCTAATTTCTGTAGCATTTACTGCTTTTATCACTCACCTGAACTTAGCTTTTCCTACCTTCTATTGTCCTATTATAGGTACAGATAGTTCATCACCAGAAATTCTCTCTCATAACTTCAAATAGGCTTGGCTATTATTCAGGAGTTAGAGGCACCCAATAATTTGTTTATGGCACAGATAGCCAAAAATGTGAAAAGCCATAATTGTGACTCAAATACCACAATGTAGCAATAAAAATAAAAAACAAAGTTTTCTTTAACCTGTCACCCATAGTAGCATTTTAGGTTGTAGAAAATGGAGATGATAGATGTCAAGACTTAAACTTTCAGACCTAGATATGTGAATTTTCTAATCATCTAAAATTCTAAATTCTAGAAGAAACTATTCTGTCATACTTGAAGTTATTTTCAGCTCTTTTAAAATCTATGCGTCAGTTTGTTTAAGGAAAGAATTCATAAACAAGTTTCATAAATATCTTCCAGTCAATACTTCACATGTTAACTATATACATTTTAGAAAAAAATATACCAACTTTCAACTAACATCCCCACCATGAACTACTTACCAAAGTATGCGTGAATGTATGTATGTCTCCATGTAAGTATGTACACTGATAGGCAGGTAAATAACTTAAAAGATGAAGACATGGAGCCAGTCCATATACATGCATTCTGAACAAAAATAAAAGAAGATAAAAGACTAGCTCAACTGTCACAGAAAGTTCTCGAAGTAAAAGACTTGAAGTCAAGTGATTTGCTATCTAATTCCAGGTGGTCACTTTCCTTACAGGGCTTCAATTCATATGCACTAATCAGTTTGATACTACCTCAATAACAGAGGGGGGGGGGGAAATCAACCAAGAACAGCCTGACAGTTCCTTAAACAGTTAAACATAGAATTACTATATGACCCAGAAATTCCACTCCTAGGCATTTACCCAAAAGATATGAAAACATATAACCACACAAAAAACTTGTACACAAATGTTTACAGCAGCCAAAAAAGGGGATACAACCTAG
Source organism: Tursiops truncatus (assembly GCF_011762595.2). Taxonomy (NCBI): domain Eukaryota; kingdom Metazoa; phylum Chordata; class Mammalia; order Artiodactyla; family Delphinidae; genus Tursiops; species Tursiops truncatus. The sequence continues at coordinate 84,207,447 of NC_047042.1, read as the reverse complement.
ATGCCCATCTACTAATGAATGGGTAAAAATGTGGTATACCCATATAATAGAATATTACCTGCCATAAAAAGGATGTAGTATTGCTAAATGCTACAACATAAATAACCTTAAAAACACTATGCTAAATGAAAGGAGCCAATCACAAAGATTACATATTCTATGACTTCATTTATACGAAATGTCCAGAATCTATAGAGACAGAAAGTAAATCAGTGGTTGCTCAGGGATAAGAAAGTAAGCAGATCATAACAAAGGGTATAGTTTCTTTTTGAGATTATGAAAACGTTCTAAAATTGACTGCAGTGATGGTTGCACATATCCATGAACATACTAAAAACCACTGAACTACACTTTTTAAGTAGCTGAATGCATGGGATGCAAATTACCAAACCAAAAACATTACTATGTTAAAAAGTCAACTAACTTTTTATATTACTTTTCCTATTTTCTATTAAATACTTATATTTAAGGAATTGGAGGAAATGATCCTTATCCTAAAATTAATCAAAATATTGGCAATATACTCTAAAACTATTAAAAGCTATTAGCCAAATCAGATTCTGTAATAAACTAAGCTTTAAAGTTCTCGAGGTCTCATTAGAAAAACTGCCCATAATAATATAAATAACCTTAATAATAAAAACTTTTTAAAATAGCAAGATAGATAAGAAGCTTTCTCTTCCAAGTTCTTCCAAATGCAATATCCCCACCCCAAGATAACCAATTTCACTTAAAATATTCTCTGAAATTGCTAAAAACTATGAAAACCATGAAAGTTTATAGCACGGATTTAAAACTTATTATTAAAACTAAATATTTTAATATTTTTAACATGGCCAGTATATGACTCCATCTAACCCAAAAACAAAACTCTATTAAAAGAAGAAAAGTAGTCTAAACGCTTAATTAACTCATGTATGCATTTAATAAACACTATGCTGGACTACAATGATGAGGGGGGAAATTTTCATAGTCCTTATGGAGCTTGTGGTCTAGCTGGGGGGGACAGCTATTAAGCAAACAATTATACAAATAAATTCATAATTATAAACTATATAAAGTGATATATGAGAAGGGTATATATTTGTATGAAAGCATTTAACTGTAGGGGTGGGGAAGGGGTGCCAGACTTCTTTGGTGGGACAGGGGTAAGTCAGACTTTGCTGTGAGTGACATTCTAGCTGATAGCTGAAGAATAAGTAGGAATTAGGTTTTAGGACTCTTCTGATCAAACTACTTAGATCAAAAGGGAAGAAAGGGGACAATGAGAGGAAGGGGAAAGGGGACATACTCAAGGATGCTTAAAATAACTTAACATTTCTATTTATACAAAACAACATGCCTTAACAAGTACATAGGTGATAACTATAATAAATACCAGTCATATTGAAGAAATATAAGGATATTTAAAAAGTATTAAATACTAACAGTATTTACAAACCAAAAAATTTACATTACACCCAAGTATCTTCCTTCTGAACAATGCCTTCACATAAATATTCCCATGCAAGTTCTAAAAAAAAAAAAGGTAAATAATATAAAAATCACATTATAGGAAGGGAAAATAACTATATACTATGACAAAGATAAAACTCTCAATTTCTGGACCTCATAAACAAGTCTCAAAAGAGAATTATGAATCATCAATAAAACCAAGAATAAATCAAATTTTAGTCAGTTAGTATTTAAAACAATTGCTAACAAATAATGTTATTCATAGTCCCTAATTTTTCCCATCAGATATTAGGAATAAGCAGTTAAGGTGTCAAAAGGCAAAATGAAGGAAAACACTGTGCAAAAAAATCTGGGGCCCAAGTGTTAGGATAGTACATTAACATAACCATGAGGAATTCATAAGCCTAGAAAATATAAGTCTATTTCATAAGAACTAAACACAGAAAGATTTCTGCGTTTTCTGCAATTTGACAGAATAGCCTGCAGCAGACCAACACATTACCTCTTACAACTAGAAAAGCTGTTTAAAATAGAAAAAAAAAGTTCTTAAGGTATCAGAGACTTTCTGAGGCAGTAAGGATTTGAGATGCCAAAGAACTTGTTAAAGGGAGCCCCACATTCTGGGCAGCTTTCCCTCTCAGGACGTTCCACCTATTTCTTTAATGGCACAGGAAAGGAGCTGAGAAGCCAGGAAAAAAAAGCTACTAAAGGTCAGAAAAGTCAGCAGAGCTTTTGGCAATTTCAAGGGGGTAGCGGGACAAAACTTGGTAACTGGGTCTTGCCATGACATCCAAGACCTGAGGGGTTAAGATCCTATAGAAAAGGTAGGTACAGAAGAACAAACCTGACACTGCATACTGATTTTCCTCTTAAAGCATCTGTCGATTCTTAAACTGCAAAAAGCAAGAGGCTAAAAAGCCAGCAGTAAGCAACTGAAAGCAAGGAGCTCCTCCTTTTAGGAGTCTCATGCTGCTGGAAAGGCAAAAATAGGAGAGGCCCTAGAAACACCTAGTCTCTCAGTTGGGTTCCCTGGGCTACCAAAGTTGTGCAAACTAGACGTTCACAAAACCCAAAACTCGGCCTCAAGTCAGCTCAGTTCCTGACTATTGAGGTGATCTGCCTCTATTTTATCTGCCTGCCAGAAGATGGGTGAATCCTCTCTAGAGAAATGCTACAACATTAGGCAACTAACTGTAATTTGTAATTGTATCTAAAATTCTAAATATAATGTGTGGTATTCAGAAAAAGTTACTCCCCAAAATAATGGTAATAGTGATAATAATAATAATTATTATTACCAGACACACCAAGATAAAATGTGTGATAAAAGACAAGAGAAATAGACCTACAAGAGATCCAGATATTGCAGTTTTCAGACACAGACTTTTTATTAGCAGCTTGATTGATGTCACAATGTGGAGATTTTCACTAGAGAATTAGAATCTATTTTTAAAAAGAGAGAGAGAAAATCAAATGAAAAGTCTAGCACTAAAAAATAGTTGAACCCAAGAATAAAAAAGATGGGATTAAAAGCTGACTGGACATACCAGAATAGGGAATCAGTGAACTGGAACACAGGCAAGTAAAGCCTATCCAGAATGAAATAAGGAGAGAAGAAAAATGATAAAAAAAGACAGAAAAAAGCATAAAGGACATATGGGACAGGACAAAAGGTAGAGAATGGATTTAATTGAAGTCAGAGAGGAAAGAAGAAAAAGAAGGGTATAGAAAGAATATTTGAAGACTATCAAAATTTTTTCAGAACTGATGGGAGTCATGCTATAAATTCGAGAGGTGCCAGAAATCCCAAACAGAGTAAATACAAAGAAAACCATTCTTAGGTGCTAATAGCTACATCTCTAAAATTAAAATCTAGAAAATCTCTCATAATTCCAAAGATGACTTCTGAATGACTGATATATAGCAAAGTCAGATCACCACAAACAGCTGAAATGCATCTTATCAATGGCAGAACATCACACAGTCCCTGTATCAGTCTCAAAGAAAGTTAATGCAAATAGAGCTATCTGCCTATCTTCCAAAAAAAAAAAGAAGAAAAAGAAAAATTAAACATAATACTAAACCTCCCAACATATGATCAAGATAAAAAGTATTTCTACACAGAAGGAAAGTGATAATACTCAGAGAAGAATCATAACTTGGTAAAGTTCACAAAGATCCAATCCTAGGAGCCAGCTCCACAGATTCAATCTCTAGTCCTAGACCCACCTCAAGCTCTTCCTCTATCCCGGGTATCTTTATTTTCCTAAAGTTCTAATATCATCAGACTGAAAATATCAGTCTTAGAACTTTCACTGGCCAGTAAGGTTCCCAAGCCAGGCCAGTACTAACCTTAGTTTAGGGAAAGGGAAAAAAGGGAAGGAAAGAAACAGAATGACAGTCTCCAGTCTCCAGGGCATTGAATACCTCCAACTAGTGAAACTAGTGACTCACAACTTCTGGGTTTCAGATGTCTTTGGGATTGTAAAAATCCTCTAATTCATATGCATAGTAATCACTGTCTATACACCAAATAAATAATAAATCTCACAAATGTGTTCTATTTTTCAAATGTATGTGATTAATAAAATAAAAATCCATTTAAAATCTAAAATGGGGGGGGAGGAAAAGAAATGATAAGGAACAATGTCACTTTTGAATTATGTAAGCACTCTCCAGACATCTCTAAGGACCTATCTGACCAAAACCACATTCTTAATCCCGAATTACTAAGGATAATACCAAAGTAAACCCAGGGTACATAGAAACAGAGTTCCCTACACAGACAGTAGGAAAATAAATTGATACCTTTAATCCAACAATTCAGCATCTTAGAACTCATCATAAATGAGTTCAAGATTTGTTTGTGTAAGGCAGAATGTCTCATTACTAATGAGACATTAGTATACTTGTCAAATTATATCACTTTTACTCCATGTTGTTCTAATGGCCGAAGAACAGCAAAAACAAAACAAACCCAGAAAGACTAAATGTCCCAAAATAGGGGGCCGATTAAATAAAATGCCATAAAATCATTATATGGATTATAATGTATCCAGAACAAATGATAATATAGAAAAATATTTAATAACATGAGGAAATATTTATCATATATTAAGAAGGAAAAAGAATACAGAACAGCAAACAGGACAATATCAAATTGGAAAATAGATATAGACACAACAGAATATCTGGAATGATATATATCACAGGCTGATTAGTTATCTTTTGGTGGTGGGATTAAGGGTAATTTAAATTTTGCTTCTGTGGGTCTATATTTTGCAAATATTCCTCAAGTAACTTAGGGTGGGGTTTTTTTGGCAATTAGAAAAAATATATATTCACTTTTAAATGTGGAATTTTACAATAGTTGAAATAGGTTCACCTCCTAACCTACTTGTCAAATTATATCACTTTTACTCTGAACCATGAATCACATATTCACAAAGGTACAGTTTTAATTAATGTCTGATTTTAAGTAATAAAGTAGACTAACAGGAAAAAGGTAAACACTTAAAAATGCATCCAATTTTACTATCTAAACTAATGAAGTCTTTCACTAACATGTAAACAAAAGAAGGATCATTCTACAACAATAAAATTACCTAATGTGTAAATATACTTTCAAAGGTCCTCCCAATTTTTATATTAATACATTAAAACCTTAAAGGTCGAGATAAAATATATCTAAATATCTTTCCCTCTCTCCATTCTCACCTTATAGCACTTTTTATCTGTATTCCCAATTAGGAACATATTACAGCCATGTAAAATACTGAAGCAGCAATATTCTTCTTTGATAACAGAAGTCAGGAGGTCCAAGATCAGAGTCCTATCTCCTACTCTTTCAACTCTTAGACCTGGACAATTTAACTTACCTCTCTGAACCTCAGTTTCCCTAGCTGTAAAAGTGAATGATAATATTTATCACAGAGTTTTTATAAATATGAAATCAAAAGAACACAATCTAAGTCCTAAGCATAGCGCCTGACAAATAGAAGGTACTCAAGCGGTGGTTGTTACTAGAGGCACACGCAAGAGTTTTTAAGTCCGAGAACTTGCCAAGCCTCCTGAAAACTAAATGACCTTGGGTAAGTTACTTAACCTATATGGACCTCAGTTTCCTCGTATACAAAATAGATACAATACCTATCTTGTAGGTTTGTTGTAAGGATTAGGTAAAACTATATACAAAAATCATCTTGCACACAGTAGGTGCTCCATAAATTGTAGTTAGTATCACTATTAGCTAGAGCAATAAACATTTGAGTATAGAGATTAGCAGTTTAAAAAATATTTTTCATATAAGACTGCATGTAATTCTAAGAATTAATCATCATTTACATAGACACATCTCTCTTAATTCCCAAATTAATTGTAAACTTCAGAAAAAAGTAAAATACAAGCAAACTTTTTTAACCACACTGAAAAATAAAAGGCCACTTCATTAGTTTCAAAATAGAAATGTGTTATCTATAACTTGATCTGCTTTAACATTTTTAAAGTCCAAATAAATCTAAAAGGGTTAGAAGGGAAAATGTTCTTTTCTGACTTTGAGAGAAGGAAAATGTTTTTTAAGTCTGCAGGAGAAAAAAATAGAGATCCGAATTTTTCTTTTTTTCATGACTTCATGTCTTTCACAACTAAAATGTAAGTGTCTTTAACACAAGAACTCTTTCAAATCTCTGAATTCTTGTCTCCACCTTTGTGCAGAAGCAGATCAGCTCTACAGTTAAGACCACAGAATCTGGAGTCAGACTACCTGGGTTCAAATCCTGATTCCATCCAGCAGTGTGACCTGAGGCAAGTTTTAACATCTCCCTGTCTCTTCAGCTGGAAAATGAAGATTACTCATATAATTGTTTTGAGAATTAAATGAGATAATACACTTAAGTGTTCATAAGAGAGCCTAGCAAATGGAAGGCACATTATAAATGTTTCCCATTGTTGTTACTGCTTTATTATTATCCCCTCAAAATGCCTTGATCAGTGACCTGTAATCAATACATATTTGCTATTCTGTAGACAATTTCAACAAAAGGCTTTATTTAAAATTACACCTGTTTATGAAGTACTTTAAGGACTTCCCTGGTGGCGCAGTGGTTAAGAATCCGCCTGCCAATGCTGGGGACACTGGTTTGATCCCTGGTCCTGGAAGATCCCACATGCTGTGGAGCAACTAGGCCCTTGTGCCACAACTACTGAAGCCCGCATGCCTAAAGCCTGTGCTCCACAGCAAGAGAAGCCACCGCAATGAGAAGCCCGCGCACCGCAAAGAAGCATAGCCCCCGCTCGGCTCAACTAGAGAAAGCCCGCGCGCAGCAACAAAGAGCCAAATGCAGCCAAAAATAAATTAAAAAAAAAAAAAAAAAAAAAGTACTTTAACATGACTGTCACTGCCAGTAAAGATAGAGCAATTGCTGTTAGGATTTTAGGGCAAAAGTAAGTAAAGTCAATCCCTTTCTCACACTTCCTATTATACAAAGTTATAACATCCTCACTTGCTAATAGAAGTTCAGTGCCATCCTTACTTGCAATTAGAAGTCCAGGCATGGCACACACCAATCCAGCAGACACAAAACTCTCAAACTCAAGCTCCATAATACTCAACTATACTCCTTCAAAGAAAAAGTTCAGATTACTCCTCTATTATAATAGTTTAGTGCTTTAAAATAAAAACTATACTGGATAAGTCAACAGAATATTATAAAGACTAAAAACACTGTATATGAAAGTGTTTGAGAGTTAAATATGCACTAAATGCTAGTTTACAAATATATTTGAGAAAACCGTAACAACAGATTTCTCCTATTTCAAATGGCTGCCTTCTAACTCCAAAACTAGAATGCTGCCCACTTCAAATCTAGCGCCAGGATAATGAGACATAAGTCAAAGTAAAGCTGTCTCTTTATTCCTGTCCTGCCCCTATGTTCATCAGACCCTTTTTTTTTTTTTTTTAGATTCCATATATATGTGTTAGCATATGGTATTTGTTTTTCTCTTTCTGACTTACTCCACTCTGTATGACAGACTCTAGGTCCATCCACCTCACTACAAATAACTCAATTTCGTTTCTTTTTATGGCCAAGTAATATTCCACTGTATATATGTGCCACATCTTCTTTATCCATTCATCTGTCAATGGAGGACACTGGGAGGCGGAAGGGTAAGCTGGGACGAAGTGAGAGAGTAGCACTGACACATATACACTACCAAATGTAAAATAGATAGCTAGTGGGAAGCAGCCACATAGCACAGGGAGATCAGTTCGGTGCTTTGTGACCACCTAGAGGGGTGGGATAGGGAGGGTGGGAGGGAGACGCAAGAGGGAGGAGATATGGGGATACATGTATACATATAGCTGATTCAGTTTGTTATACAGCAGAAACTAACACAACATTGTAAAGCAATTATATTCCGATAAAGATGTTAAAAAAAAAAGTAAAGTCGCCATCCCACTAAATCATTTCCTGCTTGAAATGTACTTTTTCTTTTTTATTCATAACTCGGCTGGGACTTGTGATATCCAAGTCTCACCCCTACGACAGAAATTTAAGAAGTGAAACCCTGGAAGTAGTCTAACTTAAGACCAGGAAAATATCTCCAGAGTTATTAGATCAAACAATGCCCTTCCAGTTCCCAACTATCTGTGATCCTAACCTGGGTATAGAAAAATTCTGATTACCTTCAGGCTCAATTTGTTAAGCCCTGAAAATCAGAAGTCAAGTACCTAGGGCCACATTTCAACTCCAGCTGAGGGCTAGAATGTTTACCTGGTTCACTCTCACATTAAAAGCTGGATGCCAGCATCAATCAGGGACACAGCCATACAGCAGCCATCAACAGGCCACACAGGCCAGATTAGGTCACAGGTCACCTGGCACCCCTCACTGAACCACATCCTACTGAAGGCCTGATTGCCAACCCTTGACCTGGAGAATAGGACAATGGGCCGGCAGTCAAGAGAGTTAGATTCTCCTAGTCACAGCTCCAATTTTAGATTTGACTGATTTGACCAGAGAAATCAAATTGGAGAAAATGTGAAGACTTTTTGAAATATAAGTGGAAGACTTTTGAGTATGCGTCACATATCTAGTCACTTTGTTCAGTAACAAAAATATATTATTTGTAACTTGTTTTGTTCATAAAATCATTCCTGGACTTGTAAAATGACGGTCCGGGGGACAGCTAGCACTTTTTTTCAGGGTCTGCACAGATCTTAAAACTTTACTAAGCCATCTCTATCAGTATGCAAAAGCGGAGTTCGATCTGCTCCTTCTCTCAGACATAAGCAAATACTGAATGAAAGTACTGTCAGCATTTCAGAAGCAATCTGCTACAGAAAAACGCACGGTTTTTCTGTAACGCACTGGAACTCTTTTCAACACCTAAACTGGGGATCCAGACCAAACGAGTGTTGGAAGTCAAATTCATTAAAGTCATACTTTTCTGTCTATATCTGAGTTTCTGGGCTGGGAAACTGGTCTGGGTCTACGTAAATCCATGCTCTGAGCCATCATACAGAGGAACTCCTCTGTAATGTCCCTCCTGCCCACTCTCTTTTTCAGAACTACCAGCCGGAAAAGATACCCTCCGCAAATCCTACAACGTCTCCCCACTTGCATAGATAGGTTCCACAACTCTTCAGCCGTCGGTGACTTTTACCACTCCCCTGGACCTAATCGCTTTTAATGACCACCACCCCCTCCCCCAGGAACAGTCACTCTTCTCAGCTTTACACTTTGTCCCGGCAGCAATCGACTTAACCATCCCCCGTCTCCCACCACCTAGGACGCCCTTAGACATCCTCACCATTTTGCCCGCCGTCCGGTCCCGAAAGCCCCAACTCCTGCTCCACCTTCATGAGCCGCCCGCCCCCAAGCCCTTCTCAACCCCCAAACCCGGCCGCCGCATCACCTGGCTCCCCGTTGTCCTACGCGCCTCGGCCCCGCCACACACCTTGCCCTTCCACCCGAATCTCGCACTCTGGATCCTAACCCCTCCCGGAGGCGGGGGCGGGCAACGCTCTCGGCAGCTGGACTGAGACTCCGGAGGCCGCGCGTCCCCCTCACCAGGCCCCGCCTGGGCCTCTCGACGCGGTTGCCCTCCACAGCCCCCCTGGCCCAGCCGTGCTTACGCCGAGGAGTAGGGCAGCCCGAGCCCAGGGCCAAGCACTTACTCAGGAAGGTAGGTGGAGGAGAAGGAGCTCCACTTGTGTAGCGCGTAGGGCAGAAGCCGGCACTCGGGCGTCGCAGAGACAGCCCCGCCAGCCGCCATCTTGTCAGCACCGTAGCGCCCGCCGCCGACCGCCAGCCGCGCCGGGAGGGGGAGGGGCGGGGCCTGCTTTTAAAGGAGCCGCGGCCCTCCTGGGCCGTCAGCTCTCCCGGTCTCGCGTCGTTACCCCTGCGTGAAGCGATAAGTCGCGCGCGGGTCGGCGATTCACTCTGGGGGTCTCCGCCGCTGAGCCCTCCTGAAAGACTGACTGGCGGAAACTGGGACTGGAGTGTGAGCATCTGAGGGGCTCTCCAGTGGGGCTTGGAGAGGAATGTCTCAAATGACTTTTCTTGAAAGCTGAGGTAAGGGGAAAGCCAAAAACATTATGAAAAAAATAAATTGTAGTTATGGGACAGGAAGGGAAAATGAGAAGAAGTTGGAGAAGGGACGCCTTTGAGACTTTGGAAACCACTGCTCTCTCAAGTTTCTAAATTCTGTAAGGAAACAGCATTGAAGGGAATTGCAGTGGAATAGCTAATGGCCTTTCCTTCTGGAGTTGTCCTGGTTTTAAACGTCTTGTGTCCCCCCACCCCCACCGTTCCAGAGTCACATGGAGACAGGAAAAGGAAATGCTTGTGTGTCCTCTCATCCTGTTCAGTTTTCAGTCTGGGATGCCCTTCGTTGTAAGCATTTGTTGAGAGCTCTCTCATACCCATCTCGCGCGATTGGTTTGCTCAGTAATGACATTCACCCACAGACCAGAAAAATCCTAAAGGAGTTGGGAAGCTGGGTGTCGTCATTCTTACAGCTGGTAAATCTACCTATTTTTAACCGACAGATATTTAGCCCCCAAATTCTGAAAGAGCAAGAGACAGAGAGTTTCAGGCTTCCCTGGTGGCGCAGTGGTTGAGAGTCTAACTGCTAGTGCAGGGCACACGGGTTCGAGCCCTGGTCTGGGAGGATCCCACATGCCGCGGAGCAACTAGGCCCGTGAGCCACAACTACTGAGCCTGCGCGTCTGGAGCCTGTGCTCCGCAACAAGAAAGGCCGCGATAGTGAGGGGCCTGCGCACCGCGATGAAGAGTGGCCCCCGCTTGCCACAACGAGAGAAAGCCCTCGCACAGAAACGAAGACCCAACACAGCCAAAAATAAATAAATAAACAAATGTGGGGTTTAAAAAAAGAATATTATTTTTAAAAAAAAGAGATAGTTTCAAGAAAATGACCACAGAGGGAATAACAGCCCATGTGCTCTGAATGCTATATGGGCATCATACCAGCTCCTTATCTAAAAATGAACACTTGCTCTAAATATCTGGCAGCTTTAGATAATGTTCCCATCAAATACCTGTAGGTCAGCGTTGTGCATGTTTATTCCTTGGCTTAGCCACTGCATTACCAAAGTACCCTTCTCTCACTGTCTAAGTGGTTCTACCCCTGGAAGCCTGCACAGCATCTTCATCTCCACCTGACCAACGGAAAAACTCAAGCAAAGGGTTTTTTAGTGAATGACCAAGTGAGTTGAAACACTTCAGTACTATAATTGTATTCTTTTCCCATTATAATCATTAACCTGCCCAAACTTCCTCAAATCCTTTCCTGACTTCCTGTTTCCACAGAGAAAAACTTAGTAGTAGCCTCCACTAGCATATCAGATGGAGAATGCCAAATAGAAAGGTCACAATATGTTAGCCTTTAAAATCACATGTGCTTTGTGTGTTGCAGCATACTGGGAAAGTATTTGTTCCTTGAGGGAGTGCTATAATCCCAGCAATGAAGTTAGGAGTCCAGAGACAGTGAAGAGGCCAGAGAAGCTTGATTAGTTCCAAAGATGATTAGTGGTTAGTTGGGGGGGAAAGAGATACTTTTAAGGGGAAAAGATTAAGATGGTGACTCAGTTCAATTAGTTTGGGGCTCCAAATTTGCTAATTATACCTCTTACCCGAATGTAAGTGAGTCCTTGTTCTTTTCCAGACACAGAGTTATGGTCCCTGAGTGATCTTTTTTAAAAAAACACATAAGTCAGTTCTTCCTAAGATGACTCTCTCAGACTTTCAGTGACTTTCTATTCCCTTTGGGTAACACTGAAAGTCCTTAGCATAGGCCTTTCATATCCTGCCTTGATTACCTCTCTAGCTTTTCTCTTCTCTTTCTCCTCTGCACTCCCTACTCCAGGCACGCTAAACTAACACACTGAATTGGCTCCTGTAAATTCTGTGCTCTCTCTGGTCTCCAGGGCTTAGTGTAAACCAAGCCAGGAATACGCTCCCCCATTCTTCACCTGGCTAACTTCTGCTTGTTTTTCAGATTATTTCATTCTGGAAAATCAGTCCTCATCACCTATTTCGGGGTTAGGTGCCTTTTTTTTTACATTTTGTCACCCTGAGTTTCCTTCCTTATCTTAGCAAACATCACAATATATGTTTTTTAATTTTTTTTTTTTTTTTAGATTTTATTTATTTTTGGCTGCATTGGGTCTGTTGCTGCGTGCAGGCTTTCTCCAGTTGCGGCCATTGGGGGCTATTCTTCGTTGCGGTGCGTGGGCTTCTCCTCGCGGTGGCTTCTCTTGTTGCGGAACACGGGCTCTAGGTGCATGGGCTTCAGTAGCTGCAACACGCGTGCTCAGTATTTGTGGCTCGCGGGCTCTGGAGCACAGGCTCAGTGGTTGTGGCTCACGGTCTCTAGAGCACAGGCTCAGTAGTTGTGGCTCGTGGGCTCTAGAGCGCAGGCTCAATAGTTGTGGTGCATGGGCTTAGTTGCTCCGCAGCATTTGGGATCTTCCCAGACCAGGGCTTAAACCCGTGTCCCCTGCATTGGCAGGCAGATTCTTAACCACTGTGCCACCAGGGAAGTCCCACAATATATTTTTATTTCCTCTTTTTTTCTCATTCTCTCTCCCTAAACTGTAACTCCCATGAAGGTAGGAGTCATGCATATCTTGTTCACAGTTGTATCCTTAGTCCTTTTAGAGTGTCTTGCATATAGTGGATGTTCAATAAATATTTACTGAAGAATGAATTAATTGTGCTAAAAGAGTACTTGGGTTGCAAAGGAAAAAAAAATGCCAGAACTTCTCAGACTACAAAAATGTATCCCTGAGGTATGATTGCCACAGAGAATGTAAAGACCCCGGAAAGCGTGGCTTTCCTGCAGCACAGATTTTACAAATGGTAAAATAATTTAAAGCATTCGTATGTTAACATAAATACAGATAGATATGTTAACATACAAATGCTTTAAATTCGTAGATATATTATGATACTGAACCCCAAATTTGTATAAATGTTAAGATAAAATAGAAGACTAAAGAAATTTTAAAATCTTCAGGAGTCTGCCGTACCTCAGATCTCCTACAGGTACACATTTACCTCCACTGCCTCTGGGGCATTGCGTTCGTCTATGGGGTTTATTGTAAGGATACATGGGGAAGGTCTGGAGATTGTCAGCAGCCATTTAATCTCTCTAGTTCCCCTACATTACTATATTGATGGCCTCATGGAGAACTGGACAATGGATCATCATTTTTCAGGGATCAACAGCTCTAGTAATCCAGTTATCTTGTCATCTAAAAGAAACCGTCTTTTACTCTCTGATGATGTCTCAACATGCTTCTCATAGTAAACACTTCCCAGAGAGAGTAACTGATTATATTCGGTTTGTCCCCATTCACTATCTTTTCCTGCAATAAAAGATTTATTGAGAGGCTGTGATATGCCAGGCCTTGTTCTGGACGCTAGGGAGGCAGGGACAAACAGAAAAGCCAGACAAGGGCCCTGTTTTCAGGGAGCTTACATTCTGGCAGGGCAACATATAATAAATATAATAAGTCAACTAGATAATTTTAGTCTGTGCATTTTAGGTGCTAGGAAGAGACTACACTGGAGTAATATTGGATGGTAAAGGAAAGTGTCTCTAAGAAGGTAATATTTGCGCCTGTGCAGTGAAAAAGTGCCAACCATGCAAAGGCTGGACAAAAAACATTCTGGGAAGAGAGAATAAGCAAGTGCAATGGGCCTGAGGCAGGGAAGGGGTTGTTAAAGAAAAGAAAGAAGAGAGTGTGGTGGGAGCGTAGTGATGAAGAGAGAGACTGGAGTCAGAACAAGTAGGGCCCTAACAGTCATGGTAAGGAGTCGTGACATGGAAATGTGAAGGGGAGACTTGTGCGAGGATTCAAGCTAAGGAGTAGCGTGATCCATTTTACATTTTGTAAAGATCACTCTGCAAAACAGAAAATGGGTTGCAGAGAGGTAAGAGTGGAAGGGATGAGACTCTACAGGAGGTTAAGCCAGGCAAGAAATGATGGTGGCTTGTACTAAAAGGAGATGGAGAGGAATGGTTGAATTGGGCTGTATTTGGAAGTAAAGTCAGCTAGACTTGCTGATGAGGGAGGGAAGGCAGGAGGAAACGGAAAGAATTAAGGATAACTCTTGGGTTTTGTGTTTGCACCACTGAGTAGCTAGTGATGCTTTTATTAAAAGGAGAAGATTTGGGGTTAGAACAGTTTTGAGGTAGAAGAAATCAAGAATTCCGACTTCAGTGTGGTATATAGGGGATACCTAATAGATATCCAGGTGGATTGTCAAGCATCTGATATGGGGATCTATATTGGTCAGAGACTTAAATCAAACCACCTCATAGGCATTTGACCTTCTTCATATATAACCAATCAGTGCTTTTTTTTTTTTTTGGCTTAAGCACGGATTCCTGGGCCAATCAGTTTTCCTCTAAACAGCAGAGTCAGCGTAGCTCTGGGTATGGCAGCTCTAGAAAGAAGAAACCATCTGTGGCAGCCTTCTGCAGAAGGGAATCAAGGGGTACAGAACAGTCTAGGGAAAGAAACCCAGAGTATACTCAAAAATCTTGTTTGCAGTCCCAGTTCTGATACTTTTCTAGCTATGAGACCTTGGGAAAGTCACTTAACTTCTCAGCGTCTCATTTTCTACAGCTGTAAAGTGGTTTTAATAAAATCTGTCTACTTCACAGTGGGGTTTTGAAGATCAAGTGAAGGAAGAGGGCCTAGCTCATCTGCTCTAAGTTCTCATTTAGCTCTCACAAAAACTCTGAGAGAGAAATATTATTATTCCCTTTTTCACAAATGAGAAAAATAAGACTCAGAAAGGTTAAATAATTGTTTGTTATCTTTGTTTTGTCCCTCCAGATACATGGGAGGGAAGAGCGTGAGGTTGGGGTATCCCTTCCTCAGACTCCCTGCCTGTATACACAGTGGGCTGACTGGCCCTTTCAACCAAAGGTCACAAGTCCTCCCAAGTGGCCTCTCCACACTACTCTCTCTGGTTCTGGGTTCCAGTAACCACTCCCTCCCCTGCTCCCTGTGGTTTCCCAGTATGTTCTCATATCTTTAGAAATAGTCCCTTTATTAAACCTCTCAAATTGCCCAATTTGAGAATGCCATCTGTTTCCAGCTGGGACCCTAACTGTTACAGTAACTTATCCAAGGCAGTATAGCTAGTCAGTAACAGAGCCAGAATCTCTCCGTTTCAAAAGCCCATCCTGTTGGATTGCATCCCATTCCTCTCAGGTGGGAAGAGACTTAGTAAACTGCAAAGTGCTATTCAAATATAAGATATGGTCAAACAATAGTTAAAAAGCAAAGCAAATCCAGCCGATTTTATTTATTTCCAGGCAAAGGAACATACCAATTGACTGCGGGGGAAATGAAGGTGTTTTTAATTTTTAGGAAGGGGTATCATGGCGTGTTACACTAATTAAAGATTAAACAAATACTCTAAATAGGCTGGAATATATCCACAGCTTTGTATATGATTGCTTAAAACAAGCCCCATACTTCATTGGTCAGGAAAAAAAGTCCTCAGGTAGGTCCTGTAAGGGTCTTGCCTTAGCTCATTCAAAGGAGCATTCCAAGTTCATGGTTTCTTTAACAACTTACAGCTGGTTAGGAGAGTTGAAGCACAACGCAGTACTCAATGTGCTATGTCCTAGGCAAGTTCTGCTGCAAAAAGAATTTCCCTTCACAATATTATTATGCAACAGATGAAGAAACTAATATCCAAATATGTCCGATGTCACATCTAAGGTCATTTGTACAACTGGGCTGTTTGCAGATCTGAATCTAGAACCTAAGTACCTAATTCTCAGTCACTTTTTCCCGTAACGTAATTAATGGAAACTTTTTAGGTCTATACCTACATCATTCTTCTTTAAATCCTCTATAACTAGCACATAGTAAATACTCCAGAAATATTTCCTGAATTGAATCTCTTAGTTCCTCCTGAATTTCTTCTCACTCACTGTCTTAGTCAGTTTAGGCTGTTTTAACAAAAATACCATAGACTGGGTGGCTTAAACCACACACATTTCTTTCTCACAGTTCTGGAGGCTGGGAAGTCCAAGATCAAGACATCAGTAGATTTGGTATCTGGTGAGGGCCCTCTTCCTTGTTTGTAGACAGCCAGCTTGTACTTTCACCCCTGGCCCCCAAAATGCATGTCCTCACAGACAAAATACATACAAAATACATACATACTAACCCTAACCCATTCCATCCCAGCAGCCCCAAATGTCTTAACTTATTCCAGCATCAACTCTAAAGTCTAGTCTCATCTAAATGAGATATGAGTGAGACTCATTCTGAGGCAAAATTCCTCTCTAGCTATGAACCTGTGAAACCAAACAGACTAGGATAGACATTCCCATTTCGAAAGGGAGAAAGAGGAAAGAAGGAAGGAATAATGAGTCCCAAGCAAGTCTAAAGCCTAGCAAAGGAAACTCCATGAGATCTTAAGGCTAGAGAATAATCCCTTTGGCATGATGCTCTGCCTTCTGGACGCCCCTGGAGTAGTCCTGCCCCAGGAGCTCTGCCAGGCCAGAGACACACCCACCCAGGGCTCTGCCAGGCGGTGGTCACACCTTGTAGGCTCCAGGTAGCCTCACTCCCAAGACTTTGGTTGGAGGCTGTCTGGCCTGTTGAAACTGAGGTGATTCCTCCCCACACACTTCACCTTTTGAAACCCTGATTTCTGAGTTGCCTTCAGGGTCATTCTTTCCTTGTCTTGAAGAATAGCTTATGTGCCAACTGAATAGCTCTATGTAAAATCCAAGAAGTCCGTCAGTCATGCTTTCTCATTTTTAGTAGTATGGACAGGCTGAGAATTTTCCAAATCTTTAAGTTCTGGTTTCTTTTTGCTCAACAGTTCCATCATCAATTCATTTCTCTCTTCTTACATTTTGCTATGCAAGCAGTCAGGAGGAACCAAACAGCTCCTTCAACACTTTGCTTAGGAATCTCCTCAGCTAGATATACAGTTTCATCACTTGCAAGTTCTTACCTTCCACAAAATGCTAGAACATGAACATAATTCAGCCAAGTTTTCGACACTTTATAACAAGAATCATCTTGCCTCCAGTTTCCAATAACATGTTCCTCTTTTCTGTCTGAGACCAAAATGGCCTTTACTGTCCATATTTCTACCAACATTCTGTTCATGGTTATTTTTATTTTCTGAGAAGATGGAAGCAGTCTCTCCAGCTCTCCTCTTCCTGAGATCTCACCAGAATTGCCTCTAGGAGTCCCTTCATAGCAATACGGACTTTGTCTAGCAGGCACCTCAGAAATCTTCCGCCTCTGCCCGTTACCCAGTTCCAAGGCTGCTTCCATAGTTTTAGGTGTTTGTTACAGCAGCACCGCCACTCCTACATACCAATTTGTGTCTTAGTCAACTTGGGCCGCTCTAACAAAAATATCATAAACTGGGCAGTTTAAACAACAGACATTTATTCCTCACACTATTCCTCAGGTGAACACTGAGACTAGCTTCAGGTATGAAGCTCTGGCCTGTCTTCCCCCAGAAGGTGGCAGCAGCAGCCTCAGCTTGCTGGAGAAATCAGAATTCATCCTTTTGCCTGTTGGCATCCAAACCTAGAAATTCCTGGTTCCAGAGACCACTTTATCCTTCCCTTGGTTTGCTGAGCTTGGTTGAAGCCAGGGCACAGGGAGTGCAGGAACTGGCAATGAATCCTCTCATAAGTGCCTAGTTTTTTTGTAAACACTTTGGTCTGGGCTGTGACCTTGAAGCATGTGTGAAGGAGGACCCGGAAGTCTCTGGTCAGGGAAAAGAGCTTCAGAAAGAAACAAATAGTAACTTAAACACTTACATCCACACAGGCATAAATCCAGAGGACTCCAGCTCACAGTTTGGTGCCACACAAAGAATACAGATTCTAGACCCGGCCTCCCAGCTACCAGCAACTGACCTTGTCATTGAATCTGTCAGAGCTGCAATTTCCTCTTCCACCAAATGTGGACTAGATGATCTTTAAGCACCTGCTAGTTTTTAAATTATGAGTTAGTATACTTTCATTTTTTGGATTAAGTATGGTTGGGCCTTCACCCTTTCAGAGTTTTAAAAATCCCAGACACAACAAAGCACTACTGGTTCCAAGTTAATCCCAGGTGAGCACAGATCCTGGCGAACACTGCCAGCTGCCTAGGCGGTGGGCAGGAATCCCAGGAAATGTCTGAACACCACACAGCTATGGATGAACTGCCAACTGCTGGGGGTTGCTTTGCAAATTACCACATCTAAACGAAGCTGACAAAATAATATTCCAAAAAGCAATTAACACTGATTCCTAGTGTATTTGGAACCAAACGGCCTTTTGGGAAAAGTGAAAGTGGCTCAAAAAAGAAGTATCCCAGCCCTCTGGGTAGAAACATTTGAAGTTAAGGGGGTTCATCAAGTCAGAATCTTTCAGTGCATTTGTCCCATCACCACTGTCGGGGCTCAACCTGGTCTTTGTAAAGGAGGAGACAGAACTTGCTCCTCTCATTTTCCCCCTGCTTCATCCTGCCTGCTCTCACTTTCATTGCCTGTACTGCTTAAACTTTCATCCATCCATTCAGTAAACACTTGGGCACCTCCTATGTGCCAGGTGCTGGCATACACCTAGCTATTAAGGAGCTCACAACCAAGTAATCAGATATTAAACAGGTTAATCCACAAAGCATTCAGAAAGAATTAGCCTACAAAATATAAGGTCATAATGATGGTCATAGTCGTGGTTAGCAGTAGCATTATCTCTGTAAGGCCAAAGGCCAAATACCATATTTCCTTATTAAAGCTATCTCCAGAGCATAGTAGAATCATCTAGAGATAATCCCATAGGTCTAAAGGCGTTGGCTCCTGTGGGTTTTCTTTCTATTTCACATGAAAGTCATCCTATTAGAATCCCTTCCTAGGTTAGAAAGCTTTGGCTCCAGAAGGACACTGTAAATGGAAATATATCTATGTTACCTGGCATGAAAGGATGGGGCTGATTGGGGATGTCCAGCTTCCTCTACCTTTTCTTTTTTTTAATACATTTATTTATTTATTTTATTTTTGGCTGTGTTGGGTCTGTTGTTGCGTGCCGGCTTTCTCTAGTTGAGGTAAGCAGGGGCTACTCTTCGTTGCGGTGCACGGGCTTCTCATAGTGGTGGCTTGTCTTTGCTGTGGAGCACAGACTCTGGGCACACAGGCTTCAATAGTTGCAGCATGCGGGGGCTCAGTAGTTGTGGTTCGCAAGCTCTAGAGCGCAGGCTCAGTAGTTGTGGCTCACAGGCTTAGTTGCTCCACGGCATGTGGGATCTTCCCGGACCAGGGCTTGAACCCGTGTCCCCTGCATTGGCAGGTGGATTCTTTGCCACTGTGCCACCAGGGAAGTCCCTACCTTTTCTCCTTAAGAATATTAGCATAGGTGATGGGCAGGTTAAATAAGTTCCAGTGTTACTGAAACAAAGAGAACTGGACAGAGGGAACTGGGGAATAACGGAAATAGGAGAACATGGTGATAGCAAATTCTAGGTGGCTCCACACTAGAAAAGAGAACCCGAACAAGCCAAAAAGTAAGAGCGCACAGGGATGTCCAGCAGGACAAGGGACTGAACTGAGCTATATCGTAGAACAAATGAGCATAAAAGAAGCAAACTATTTCTCCTGGTTCCCAATCTGAGATCCATCTGAGGATATCAACTGAAGTTTGTCTTCAAAGAGACACCAGATGTTGGAATCAGGTCAAAGTATTTCTCAAACGTAAATTTTTATAGAGACTTTCTTACCATGTTGATCATTTTGATTTATTTTCTTCCAGTATATTTCCAAATAAGTTCAAAATGATCTCCTTCTCCCCCCACTTCCACAACCAATTTTTAGCAATGCCACTTACTAAATATATAGTACAAAGTTTGAGAACCTCTGGCCTTTGGCCTAATTT